>NC_084553.2:40520950-40890950 GCF_033978685.3 Nerophis lumbriciformis | reverse complement strand
AAATAAGTATTTGATTGAAATGCAAAACATAGCTTAGTAGAAACTCTTGTTGGCAGGCACGCGGGTCAGACGGTTATCTTTTTCACCTAACTTCTTACATAAATGGTCTGTGGGGCAAATAATTATTGCTGTGTGGTAGGCTAACAAATACTTAGTTTAACAAACTAATACATATTTTATAAGTTAATATGAACCTTTTATAAAAATTGTGAGTGTGAATATTTTTGTAAGGAGTTTAACTTGGTAGTATTTAACAAGACAAAGGGTAGGAAACCTGTGGCTCTTTTTATGACTGCACCTGGCTTGCAGATCAATCTTAGTGTCTTGAAACATTCTCATTCATTTTGATCCATCCATCCATTTTCTACCACTTGAGTTCAGGCCAGGGTTGGGCTCCAGCTACCTGCAAGGCATTAGCCAGTCACAGCTACTCATGTTGAGGTCAAAAAGTAAAAACACTGCCTTTTAATCAAATATTCAGCTTGATAGGTTATGGGGATAAAACCATTTTGAAAAAAGATGGCAAAAAGAAAAAAAGGTGACGAATATCATACATTTAAGGGCAAATGGACAGGGGAATTTGCCTTTGTGGAGAGAGCAGATTCTGTGGTGTGTCTAATATGCAATGATAACATTTCCTCAATGAAAGACTCAAATGTAAAGCTGCACTTTGACACACGTCGCATTAAAACAAGTATTTGATGAATTATTGGTTTGCTTCAGTATAATGTTATTATGAAAAATACATTTTGACTTATTAAACTCTAAACTTGTATGTCTTAAAAATGCACACGTTTAGTTGTATTCTGTGTTAAACAATATCATATGGCTCTCAAAGAAATACATTTTAAAATATTTGAGTTCATGGCTCTCTTAGCCAAAAAGGTTCCAGAATCTTGCTTTAAGAAATTATTGTATGGAGGTTAATTTGTGCTTGTATTTCCAAAACTTTTTTTTTTTTTTTTTTTTTTTACACTGAACTTCTGTAACTGAATTTTTTTTGCGTTTCAATTTTGTGAAATAAAGTTTTTACATCAAATGATGCTGACAATTTAAACAAATACAAATTTGTGAGCAAAAAGCATTTTTTAAAATGTTGTATGTGAAAATAGTTTTCTAAAATTCAGTTTATAAAAATTCAGTCTTTGAAAATTCAAAACTCAAGACACACTTCAGGAAAATGAAAACTGAAGCAATCATATTTGTCTCTTCAGGTTTGCAGTCACGTAGCGTGGGTCTTGCAAAGGAGAGAAAGAGGCATATTATATTTCAGCACTGAATTTTTATAAACTAAACTTAAAAACACTATTTTAACACAATGCATTTTTAAACACAGTTTGCTCACAAATGTGTATTCAATGAAATTGTCAGCATAATTTGATGTAAAAAAAATTAAGTTCACAAAATTAAAATGCCAAACGTTCAGTGTCAAATAAAAGCTTTGGTAATATAGACACAAATTAACCTCCATTATTATGTATAAAATTTAGATTTTGTTTTATATTGACTACTTTAAAAAATAGCCTACTCTGTCACATCTGACATTTCTGGTGATTATTGGAGTTTTAAACTTCCTAGACAAAAGTAAAACAACAGTCAAAACAAACGCTATGCAAATTGTTTTGAGATTAAAATAAAAATCCTGCCAAACACATATGTTGCTATCATTTCTTAGAGTTGAAACAAGGGACATCTTTGGTGTTGGAGGAAACACAATGGTGGCAACAGATGTGGCTGTTAAAAATACATTCAAAAAGTCAACTGGGTACAATAAGCCATATTGTATTGTACTGTATTACAGTCAAGAGAAGTCTTTGGAATCACTTAAAACAAACATTGTGGCTTTGTCAACAGATGTAGCCATTAAAAATACATTTAAAAAGTCCAGCAATTACAATATAGGGGATCATTCATCACCGTAAAAACGGGAAGGACTTTTTAAGAATTGAACGCAATGAAAACAGTCGCTATGTCGACAGATGTAGCTGTTAAAGACTATGTTCAAAAGATGAAAACCCTGAGCAAGTATTTATAGATGAAAAGCTGTTTTTTCCCTATCAACCAACCATTGTCTGTGCACCTAAAACCATAAACAAAACAAGAAAAAAAAGTAAAATGAGCAGTGAGAATAGCGTTCATAAGATGAACAGATGGAAAAGTATGCGGAAGGATCAGGCGTCCAGAATGATTCATGTTTTTTTGCTGTCATGTTCTATTTTTCCAAGACTCAACTGACAGGTGGATGGATTTCAGGAGAAGGCAAAAACACACAAACAACATAATGGCAATTAAAACAAATACATGTACAGTACTATGTACAGTATACGCATAGGTACTGTATGTGTCATATCGCTGTTTATCACAAAGAAAGCCTGTGTGTCCTCAGCTTGCGTTAGACGAACATTAGTTTTAGGTAATATTAGGGCTGTCAAGTGATTATTTTTAATCAAATTAATCCCACTCTTGAACTGTGATTAATCATGATTAATCACATGTTATTATATGCTTGCATAAATAAAACATATTGAGGAAAATACCCTAATATTTGGATACAAATGTAATTTGGTAGTCAGAATGTCATACAGGAATGTTGTTTTTTAATGTTTTAAACTTGGTGACAATACGTATAGTAAGAACTAAGTGCACATTTTCAAAGGCTCTGCAATAATATAGCAAACTAGGTAGAGATGTACAGTCTATTAATAGGTAATGTAATAAAGACATACATAAACAACTTTACATAGTGCACTATTTACATCTGCATTTTTTCTTCCTTAGTTTAATCAGTTGTTTAAACAAATGTAAACCATTTTTAATTTTGTTAACGATGTTGGACGGGATGTGACGTGTCACGCTATTATTGCGAAGCCAGAAATGTGTATGTGAAAGAAGGTGTCTTGACGAGAAGCCAATGTGTTGACGAGACATGTGACGGTTGTCAATAAAGAACGTGCCTCAATTCCCTTGTTATGGTCTGTCTTTTCTGCTGGGCTTCCTATTTACAAATTCCTTGGTTTCTCAAACAGGCTTGCTTACTTTTTCAGATGATAGCGGCGATCTCTTTTCTGTACAAACTACCTCTAGTTTGTACAACGTTAGTTGCTGACATGAATGACATCTTGCAACACTTGGTCATCACGGATGTTTATGTCCTACGTGTGGTGGCTGTCCATTTAGAAAATGAATTGTTTACTTTATCTGTGGTAAATGCAAATAAACTCAGCCAGCATAGTTTGTTGTCCTCCGTTTCCTGTCCATGTAGCATTCATGCTCGCAATGTCATCCTCACATTTGCTTTAAGATGCTATTTTAAACTTGATGTGCACCAATTATAAGGTTTGTCGCTGCAATACTAATTCCCTCAGTTTTATCTATAGTTACGTCTGAGTTTGTTATGAAGGGCGCAGAGCACATCGCTCTGACTATCATCCCACTGGTGTGTGACGTGGTCACTGCCCGTGCAATGCGTGCTGCCTAAACAAACACTTTGATCGTCATTCATTTATGGCAATGCGATATTATTAATTTTTATTATATCACATTCGTTAACGCATTAACATTGACAGCCCTAAATAATACACAATTCATGTAATCAACAATAATAATAAATTGTTACTTTTCCATCCTATTTGCTGTCTAAAGTTTATGTTAGTTATGACAAATGTATTTATCATTTTAAATTTAAGTTATGAGGGGTTCTTCACTCAAACAGTAATCTTGCTTTATTTAAAGGGACCTATGATGATTTATGTCTTATAAATATTGTTACAATTTTTATACTCAAGGTAAAAAATGCTGAAGCGTCAAATCATAAGGTTAATGCATTTGGGTGTGAGCTCATACGCAGTTTTGGATGCTTTTGAATTTTCAGCTTTTGCAGTTTTTGGGGTTTTATTTTTTAACAGTGGGCCATTTGAGACGTCACAGATTGACGGACGAATTTATGTGGGCACCCTCATACATGTTGTCGGTAGGGCTGGGCGATATATCGATATACGCGATATATCGCGGGTTTGTCTCTGTGCGATATAGAAAATGACTATATCGTGATTTCGGAGTATACATTCTCACGCAGTTGCTTTTAGCTGTCATTACACGACAGGCTCTTCCCACTCTTTCTTGTGTCTCTTTCTCAGACAGCAAGCGCACCTTCTTACATACGTCACATACTGTCACGTCATACGTCATATACGTATACGCCCTCGCGGCGCAGAGACGTAGCAGCATGGCTAAAGTTAGCTGTGGTGCAAGTGGTAATACAAGAGAAAGAAGGTGCGAATCTGGTAACAAATGAAGGAAGAATGAATTCCCAAGAAAAACAGCAGGTGGTCCATCGTCTGGCGGTGGTTTGGCTTCAAGTGAGAATATGTCGAACAGACAAAACGTAATTTGTCAAGTGTGGGGCAAAAGCGTTTCTACAAAGAGTAGCACCACTGCTAATATGTAGCATCATTTGAAAAGTCACCCGCTAGAGAATCAAGAGCGCTTACTCCGCATGTCAACATCTTTGTTCGGTGCCACACCATCAAAATGCCAAGGCAAACATTTCCACATAACACCGTATGAAAAAAAGAGTCCACGACAAAAGGACATAATGTCCGCAGGAACCTACCACATAGTGAAAGACGTACACTATTAGATTTCCTATTATGCAGCTTATTGTTATTTGACACTTATTGAAATATCTTGTGTGACATCATGTTTTTAAACTATTGTAGTGGCGTTCTGTACAAAAAGTGCACTTTAATTTAGTGTTGTTTTGATAAGTCATCTTAGTGACGTCATGCACAAAAAAGTGCACTAATAGCTTGTTTTAAAATGTCTCTGACAATCTTGCACTTTCTGTTTTGGAAATGACATGAATGTTTGTACCACTGCTTAATAACAGTTTAATAAATACAGTTTTGGTCAATTGACTAGGTTGTGGTTTCCTTCTCTGCCTGAAAGTTTAAAATGAGCATATATTAATGCAGTATGAAGAAGAATGTTTTAATGTACTCACATAGAATCATCATACTGGTGTGATTACATGCATCAAGTGTTCATTCAAGGCTAAGGCAAAATATCGAGATATATATCGTGTATCGCGATATGGCCTAAAAATATCGAGATATTAAAAAAAGGCCATATTGCCCAGCCCTAGTTGTCGGTCAGCCTTCTCTCTCTCTGCTAAACCAAGACCGTTACCTGCATTCTCTCATGTCATTCCTTTATATTGTTATGCCTTACCGCCATCTCTGATGTCTATCAAAAAAAATAAAATACTTGTTTATTTGTGCACAACATTTTACACGGTACTATTTTGTCAACATGGTCTAGTAAAACGTTAGATTATTTGCTACAGGCTTGATTTACTAAGAACCATATACCACGCGCTTAACAGCGTATGCAAACTAAAATTGTGTGAACTATTGTGTGTATTAGTGGGCGTATTGCAGGTGATTTACTAAGACGCTTGTACAATTAATATCAAGTCCAAAAGCAGTGCAGGAGTTTGCATGGCTGTGGCCATGGAAAAACTAATTTCCCTCCACATTCATGTTATATGGTCCAACCTGTGATTTTTATTTTTTTGCAATGTTGTTGAACAAGCAGCAAACTTCTCTAATCTGCGCCAGCTTTTCTGCAATAAAAAATTCACAATCTAGACAACAGAAACTATTTTTAACACGCCGACGATGTACTCTGGGATGTGCTGCGGTGTTGTTTTTTCATATTGGAGATATATAATGATAATATATTTCCTATATGAAAAAACAACGTCATTAAAATTAATAAGCCAGGTAAGTCTTTAACTCATCCAGCAGCTATGAAATTCCATCCATTCATTTACCAACGCTTGTCCCTTTCAAGGTCCTGGAGGTACCAGACCTTATCACAGACAAAAATATATTGCTGAATAGGTGATATGCAGTGATGGGCAACAGCAAGCTACATGCAGCTAAGCTACGTAGCTTAACTACATTTTCCAGTAGCTTGGCGGTAGCTTCGCTACTTTTTTAACCAGTAGCTTTTCCTGTAGCTTAGCTACTTTTAGATCCATGTAGCGAGGTAGCTTACATTAAATCCCCAAGCTACAGAGAGAAAATGGACTGCGAATCCAGGCACAAAAAAAATGTGGAGAAAATACAATGATCTGGATAAATAAGAACATCCACAGAGAAAATCAATGATGGTTGGTTGGTGTTCGTATGATGAGTCACAATTGGCTAAGGTTAGGGTGAAACATTACGAACTGGCCAATCAGAGGCAAGATAAAGGGGGTCATCAAAACTAGTAGGCAAAATCATAACAGTCACGCCCTCATGTAAGATGACAACGAAGGAGTCAGACAGAGGGACGCTTCAAGCTGATGCCTCAAAAAAAAAAAACATTTAAAATGGCAGAGAAATTCTCTCCCACTGATTAGATTTTTCCTTAAGTAATGAAGATGATGTGCAGGAAACCCAAATAAATGCCCTTAGTCATTTTTAGACAAATGTATGTATTTAGAAAAAACAATGCCCAAAATCTTAGTTTTAGTTGTTTACCCTGTAAACCAAATTAATTATTGCTCTCTTCATCTAAGATGTCCAACACAAATTTAAGAACACACATTAAAGTGAATTGAGTTTATAAAAAGTTTTACTGCACACAACCATTATCAACTGTTCTCAAACAACACACAAGTCATTGTTTTTTTTGTCAAGATATAGATGAAGGCTGTTTTTTTGTACTGTTGTTAGAGAAAACAAATAACATTATAGGGGTGGGCCAAAGAAAAGGCAAACTAAATAAATACATACAGTGGGGTGTGGGGACCCCTCGAGTTAGTTGTAGCGTGTCCCCAGCCAAATGACAGATAGTTAATACTAATGGGCCCTTATTGGGTGTACACTCTAAGTTACATTAACATTGATATAATACATGTGGGCCCATAGATATAAATGCCGTTAAAAATGTAGCTTTGATGCAGCAAGCTACTTTTGCTGTGTGGTTTGTAGTGTAGCTTGCTACAATTCTCCGGGGACAGCTTCCCCTGTAGCTTAGCTACATTTAATCGCGTGTAACTTGTAGCTTAGTTTACTACATTTCCAAGTTGCTTGCCCATCACTGATATGTGTAATATTTCTATTTTTGACAGTCCATATATTTTGACAAACATATGTAGGGCGACTATTTATGCGGAACTGCAAGTTTGCACATACATTTCAGAGATGTTAAAGGTAGAAGCAGAACAGCTTTAGTCTTGATAATTCTCACTTTGTCTGCTGAATAATATTTGCATTTCCTTTGCCCAGTATAGTGGGTGTTCTGATAATCAACATATATTCTGCATGTTCATTCAGTCAGACAAGCTAAATGGATTTTGCTCCTTATTTTGCTCACTTAACAGATGCAAACCTCTGCGCATGAGCTTAGCAAATCAGCTTTGTGTGAACTATTAAAATTCCCGCGGTTTAATACTAGTAATTATTTTAGTAGTTTAGGCCTTTAGTCTTCAAATGCTGACGATAAAGACGTTGCCATTGCATCATTACTACCTGGTTTGAGGGACCACAAAAAAAGGTAGGAATCGTAGGATAAAGTAGTATATTCATATAATCTTGGTACACGCACGATACCATGTGAAGCATGTGGTAAGAAAAATGCTACTAAAATTAAATTAATAACATATAATAAAATAAAATAAAAACTGTAAAATCCACCACTTTACTATTGAGCTTCTGTGTGTCAAACAATTTCACTTGTAGATAAATAAAGTTTTTCTAAGTATTCTAAGTCTTTTTTGTTGCGGCATTGTGCGGCAGTCAAGATGTACCTATTGTTGTGACCAGCGAATCTATATACGTAACTGAAAAAAATAACAGTGATGTTTGTCATGAAGTTATATATTTAACAGTGTACATTTTCAAAAGATAAATGCTAATACTTTTGGTGAAGGTAGAGTGTGGAGTGTTTTATATGCAATCTAAAGGTTGTCACATGAACAACAACACAAGGAAGTAGGTTAAAAATGTTACTGTGTCAATCGCAAATTTATGTATCTGGGTGATTTTGACAACGAGAATTGGAATGACATTGACAGAAATTGCTAAATATACTTTTTGCAGCGTGCAAGAAGGCCATCACAAGAAAATGACTGAAGGTGGAGACACCTACAGTCGAGGAGTGGGTTGACATTGACGGAATATTACCTCAGAGTAGAAATGTATCAATTTTACCAAATATTTGCGAAGTGGACAGAACATGTAAAACCAATTAGATCAGATTTGACTTTACACTATACAAACCTAATAAAATATGCTTCTGCATATATCTTAAATTAAGATTTAAGACAGTGTGCTGATTGGTTTGGTTGTTGTTTTCAACAAAAACCAAAATTGGTTTGGTTGTTGTTTTCAACAAAAAATAAAAAAATGTACAGGAAGTGCAAAACAAAATGCGAAGAGAATGCTGTAAATACGATCTGTGTGCAACCTTCCAATAAAAAAAAAATTCCAAGAAAAATGTTTTACTGTAGAGCAAAACACAAAATTTACAGCAAAGCATATCAAATACATACTATCTAGACCTAAAAAATGTGTGTTAAAAGTAGATTACAATCATCATAGGTCTCCTTTAATGGAAATTAGAACAATATTTTTTAGGATCTTACCTTACTACTTAGAGTGCCAAGTATTTGTGAGTGTTCTTTAAGCACTTGATATTGGGATGTTTATAACATGTGTGTGTTCTGGTAATGGGCTACTGTCCCTTTAAGGTTTGGCCATCAAGTTTTACAGTTATTGTAATGTGTGGCAGTTGAATAAAGGGTGTTAACGAAACAATTGTGCTGTTTTTGTGCTGCAAATACTGTACAACATTTGATGATCAAAAAATAAAGTGATGGGGTTTTTTGACACTGAAATTATGTAACTGAATTTTCTGCGTTTGAATTTTGACAACTGAATTTTTTTTACATCAAATTATGCTGACAATTTAATTGAAAAAAAAAACTGTTTTAAAATTCAGGATTAAAAAAAAATCAGTACTAAAAAATTCACTGTCCAAAACTTTGCTTCTTTAAAAAGCAAGCCTCACTTACAGTAAATTAAGACTGAAGCAATCGATCCGGTCTCAGAACCAGCCAATGAGGTGTCAAGTTTGAAGTCACGTGACAAGGGTCTGCATGAAGCAAAACTTAGTATGTCACTCAAAGTGCAGATTCTAACCAGTGGAATCATTTTTATAGTTTGAAAATATCCAGCAGGCCGCAATGAAATATTAGTTATGTTGTAACATGCAAAGGTAGCCCAAATAAATGCTTTTTTTTATCCTGTTTTGCAAGACTCTTGCCATATGACTTCAAACTTGACACCTCATTGGCTGGTTCTGAGACAGGATCGATTGCTTCAGTCTTAATTTACCGGAAGTGAGTCTTGCATTTTGTAGCAGCAAATTTTTCGATACTAAATATTTCAGCATGTAATATTTATACACATAATTTTCTTACACTGTATTTTTTATACACAACATTTTTTTTTTACACTCAATTTGTATACACTACATTTTGTTACACTAAATTTTTATACACTGAGTTTTAAAACACTGAATTTTTTTTCAATGAAAATGTCAGCATAATTTTATGAAAAAAAATTCAGTTCACAAAATTCAAACGCAAAAAATTCAGTTGCATAAATTCAGTGTAGGAAAAAAAAGCTTTCATAATAAAGACAAATTAACCTCCATAGAATTACGTGATATGGTGGCTATAACAAGCGCAGCCTTTGCAACGCCTTCGTCACCTGCGCAGTGTGTGGGTGCAACCAACCGTATTTTACTGCCTTGGTTTTGTTTTTGAAAGATTTACTTTTTACAGGCTGCAGGATGTGTGTTACACTGATGTTGACACAGTGTTGACAAGGCTGAGTGGATTGGAAGCTTTGCCATTCCACCTGCTGTCAGTACCAGAGAGGATTTTTTTTTTCATGAAGGAATGGGAAGACGCCGGGAAAGAAGGGCAAAATATGTGAGTTACCTGAGAAAAACGTGAGGCTTGACAGGTATGCATACTGTATGTGTAGTACAGGGAAAATATAAGCAAAAGTTGGTCAGCATCTATGTCGCTTGTCTGGTAGAAGAAGTGGGTGGATATATTTTGATGTGTCACATTACAATTTCCTACACTTTCACTGTAGGTGTAATTATGAAGTATCCAAATACAGATGCCCATATAATACAACTAATGGATTAACATTTATTTTTTTAAAACAAGGTGTTACCTGCAGGTAGAGTCCGACCTGAGCTTTTTAAACTGGTAATGCAGTCATTATTTGTGCAGAGTGTCACAGTAAAGTTGTACACGTGGTAAGGTTTCAATCCTTTCGTTATAAAAACAGGTCGGTCAGAGGGTCCAAAATGCTGCAGAACCTAATAAGGAGAGATTAAGGTATCATAATAAGTCATCATGTTAACTTTTTTTTTTTTTTTATATTGATAGAGTTTGACACTAACCTGACTAACGACAGGAGGAGCATAGGTGTTGTTGGTCTGTTCAGTCAGCAAATTGACACGGTATTCAGTGACCTGCCCTCTGGCAATGACCCCTTGACCCTCAGTAGTAGCCCAAGTGACCTGAAGACTGGTGGAAGTCAGCGCAGACACTTCTGGAGGAGGCATCATTTCTGGAACTACAAAAACATGGATTAAGATCATTTATAAAACATATTGGAATGTACTGTACTGCTGATGGTATCTCGGTGTAAAATAGAATATGACTGTTCTGTTTTTCTAACACAACATGTATACACATGTATGCAGTGACACACACATTTTAAATGATGTTGTCATATGCTTATTACACAGACACATAGCTTAGAATGAGGTTGGGGCAATCGCTTAGTCTTAATGAGCCATATTATCTCTTTGAAATTCAAATATCTTAATGAACCCCCTAAGAAAGCACATACACACGCACTCACTTTCCATTTGCTCCCTCATTTCCCTTGTTCTTGCTCACATTATGTCTAACAGTCTGTTGTGTTATTTTTAAATACATTTGTATTGCATTTGTTGAAATGGGGCCATTTTTTCCAAAGACAGAAACGTTAAATTTTACTACATGCTGCCATACAAAATGTATCTAAAATGTACATTAACACACTGCCAAAGAGTATTAGGTCACATTGAAAAACTAAACATTGACTAAAAATTAAGGTCACAATATTAAGAAAAACATGTTTTGTTTGAGAATGTATTTATTTTGCTACAAGTATAACTTGACAAAGTACTCCGCAGACTCAGTTGTTGCTTGTAAATTGTGATTTTATTCTTTAAAAATTAAGATTTCTGATCTTGAAATATTTTGACTTCATTCCTGTACTTTTATTGGTTTGTATATTTAGAACAACTGAATTATAAAAAATTTTCTGATTCAATATAAAGTAAAATGTTATTTTAGAAAGTTTCAGTCTTAATCATGTGTATTTAGCAGTGTGGCTAAAATGATTGCTATCATGTGTTTATTTTAGTAACTAATGTCACCGACCTTACTTAATAAACAAAATCGTGAATTTGTGGCAAAAATATTCAAAAAATTATATCCAAATAAATAATCAGGTATTGAATGTAAAATGATAAAGAAAGATGCACAGGGCCAAACAAACCTCCCTCCATTGTGCGTGCGGTAGTCCACCCTGATGTGACATTTCCCGCCATATTGACGCTAACGACTCTCATCTGATAGCTGGAAAAGGACTGCAGACCCGCCACAATGGTGCTGCTCTCAGGAGGTGAAGCTATGCTGGTATTGTTGAGCTGTGCTTCAGAGGGAATGCTTGAATCAAACCATCCCATGCTGACAAATACGCTCTTTTCTCCAGTCGGGGATGACAGGTTTCGTAGCCCCAGCGGACCCCGTAAAAAGACTTCATACCTTGTGATAATTCCTGTAGGGGAAGCAGTTTAAAAGTTATTTGTAGTATAGTAAAAGCGATCTACCGTATAGTCGCTGTAACAATTGTACAATCATAGAAACTCTTTCTAGTTTCTGCAAGTCCAGTGACTCACAGTACCTACAGCACCTATAAATGCACCTACACTCAAAGCCACAACATTAAATGAGAAATGCATGGTCATAGATGACCATCTTGCATCCTCCAAAAATCAGTCAAATTAATTCAATAACTTGCTTTCTTCTTAAATAATGACTGAATGGCCACAACTTTGACCTCTGACCACCTGTACAATCTAAGCATGTTTATATATTGAATGTGTGTTTGTTTTACGCTAAAGAAAATAATTTTTTCTCTTTTTTGGAGGATTAATAGTCTGTCCATCCATCCATCCATAACAATTAAGTTTTACAGAAGCTTTCGTCTCATTAGTCTCTGTGTGTTCAGCAGAGAAACCTGTTGTTTGTTTTCTTCGCGGCATCGCAGCTCGATAAAATAGATCTACATTCAAACACATCCAACAAATGTATGTGAGCCAGAAGATGAAAGCAGTACACAGTCATTACATACTTGACAATTTCTGTTTGTCCATCAACAGTCTACAAGTAACATTTTATTTATATTATTCTTCGTGACCAACTGTTGTCACTCTGTGATATAAGGAGTACCAATACAACTGCTACCTTTACATATACAACCTTGATTCCATGAAAAACCTTAGCTTTACTAGGGATGATGTTCAAAACCGGTTCGCCCGGTTGTTCGATAAGAAAAGAACTGATTCCATGGACTCGAACCCCTTTTTGAGAACCGGTTCCCGTTATTGAGGCCACTATAGTAAAGAAAAAGAGTTGGTTCTTCATTCGAATCCCTGGGAACGAATCCCGTCCCACAGGAAATGCCCTGTGACACGTCCCAGGAAATGACATAGCTCAGTTATTAGGCGGCAGATACAGAAGCAGCAACAACAATGGACCGGAAAAAAACGCCTCATGGCATGGCTTCATTTTACAAAAAAATACGACGAGGAAACGGCTATCTGCAATTATTGTCAGGCTTCGCTCTCATGTAAGGGGGGGAAGTACAACAAGCATGTTGAAACATGTTCAGGCCGTACATGACCTGAAGGTTAGAGAAAGGTGTCGTGGAGAAGCAGCGACAGAGATGACGAAGCGCGCCCCTCTTCCTCTGCTTCAACGTGCAGCGCCAATTCCAGTGATAGTGCTGGTGAGTAACTAACATTAACTGTTGCTGGTTCATTTCCATATCTGCTCACTCGTAGCCTTTAGGCTAAAATAACGTTACCTCTTATGTCAACCAGGACTGCAGTAATGTTAGCTAGACTAACGTTACCTTAGCATAGTCAGTGGCTAACGGTAACGTTTTGGACCGCGACTTAATCAAGTTGAAAAACTTATTCGGGTGTTACCATTTAGTGGTCAATTGTACGGAATATGTACTTCACTGTGCAACCTACTAATAAAAGTCTCAATCAATCAAAAACGTTAGCCTTTTTGTATGTCTGATAACGTTAACGTTATCTTGTAGCCTACACCACTCCAGAGTTTGCAGGTCAGTCTAATAAACTAGTGCTTTATTTTTCTTTAGTTTATTTCGTGCATGAACACACTTACAGCATAACACATCACAGTTTCCTATCATTTCTCTTTACATCATGTCCGAAAAGGAGTAGGAAGAAGTAAAGCTTATTTAATCCTACCCCTTTCCCACTTCACAGCGTTTACAAATATATATACATAATTTACTGACCTTTTTATAATAAAATAACATCTGTGAATTAGTATATACAACAGTTTTGTAATATGTAATTAATTAATTCAGTCATCATTAATATACTGAGATGAAGAATATCTTATTTTTAATAAGGTTGAAAGTATTTCTCATAATTCTTCTTTGTACTTTGTAAGCACTATTAATTTGAACAACCTCTTACAGTGGATCATATCAGGACAATGTTTAACTTCATTACTTAATCCATTCCATCATTTAATTCCACATACTAATGCTAAAGACTTAATAACAGACACCCTAGTCTTCACATTCAGCTAATATCCCCCCTAATTCTATGCTGTGTCTGTCCCTCATTTTCCCTCCAGGACAAGGACGTGCAGTCATTCCTGGAGGCCACACTGATGGACCCCAGAAGGATGTTACAATAACAGCAGAAGTGCACTTTTTGGAGAGCTGTATTATTTTCAGTTTTGTGCCCAAGGGACTGATTTTATTTAACACTATATTATTATTTATACACCTATAGTGATCACAGAGACAGGTTGTTTTTGTGTTACTGTATATATTTGTTTTTCTGAAAAATCCCACTTAATATACTTTGGGTAACAACAGTCAATATTTATTTATTTATTTTATTTTTTTCTTGTAAAATAAAAGTGAGCTTTTGTTAAACCAAATATTGTGTGTTTTTTTTTCCATATACAACAACCTATATGGATTCGATAAGAGAATCGATAAGGAATCGGTTCGATAAGAGGATTCGATAATGGGTTCGTACTCGATAATTTCTTATCAAACATCATCCCTAGCTTTACAGATGCCATACCGACTGTGCTGTATTAATTGGGGCAAAGCAGCAATTACAATGAAGGCACTATTTAAGGAAAATACAGGAAATCATTTTTCAAGTCCTCAAAATTAAGATGTGCTGCAGTGAACTGTGACCAGTTGGACACTATAGTTGGACCGGCTTGGAGCTGTAACAAGCCTTTAACAATCCAGGCCAGATGTGAAGTAGGAGGGGAGCATGTTGGGAGTAACGTTGCATGAACGTGAACTTTATTTCTCTTCAAAAGCAGCCTGTGGATAACTGCAGCGCACCCTGAACCTGTCTAGACTCTTTATTGCTGAATACTTAACCATCCCTGACAGAATGCATTTTTCCCTTTTGGCCACGGCTATGTGCTGCTACTTCTTGCACCCACTGCACTCACTGACACACGACCAAGCTGCTAGATAATGACTCTCGGGGTAATAACACTCATTATTCCAACCACTCTTTCCAAATTGTGTCTATTTAGATTACATCTTCTGAATGGATCACAACATTTCCCCAGCTCTCTACTGCCAATTCAGCAAAGTTATTAAAGGAAGTAAAGGAAATAAAAGATACATTTTATTATGAAGCCCTACTTAATACTCATTACAGTTACCAACACCACTAAAATTAGTCCATATTTTTTTTAACCAAATGCTGATGGGGTTTTAAAAAGGGACCTATGATGAATTTTGTATTTTCTGACTTATAAATGTTGTTACAATATTGGATACTCGTGATAAACAATGCCAAAGCGTCAAATCATAAGGTTAATGCATTTTGGCGTGACCTTGCATGCAGTTTTGGATGCCTCCTTTACGGAGTTTTGCAACTGGCTACGTTGTGACGTCACCGCGAAGTGGATAAACTTATTTAGACATTAAGTGAGTCAACCTCTCCGCCTCTGCTTCAGGCTGTGAGAAAATGCAAAAAAAGATAGAATAAAGTATTATTTTAATTTAATCCTGACATGCGCATAATAACATGCAATATGTGACATGCATAAAATCAGCTGTATTTAACGTTGTGACCAAGTGAATTTATATAATGCTTATGAAGTTTCTTTTGGACCGTGTGAGAAAAAAAAAATAGAGGTGACGACTTCAAAATATACATTTAAAGAGTGTACATTTACAAAAAATAAAATGATAATTTTGGAGATGGTGTGGCGTAGTTTTATTTGAAATCTGGGAATATGTCTAGCCTCCAGACATACTCAAAAACAGCTTATAGATGAGACTGTAGAGAAAAATGTACATACATTTTACACCAAAGCATATACAATATATATTATCTAGACCTCAGGAAAGGTTTTAAAAATAGATTAAAATCAGATAGTCGAAGGCAACCAGAAAAAAGAAAGTCATGGCTAATATTTGGCACTGTGGAGTCTGGTATTGAGCATGCTCTAAAAAGGGAAAGCACTAAGCAGATGACTGTCCTGTCGTTAAAAGATGAAGTGATGACAGATTAAATAAAGGCAAGGAGTCTATGAGAATCCATGTTACAAAGTGTGGTATATGACAGAGATTAACAGACAAAAAACACACATGACTTTGTACGACACTGTGCCTTAGAGCCATGACAAAGCCCTCTGGATTTAGCAAAGACACTTTCACTTCTGTGTGTATGTCTGTGAAAGGACGGCAGGTACCTTGTGTAATACTTCTTGAGTGACACAAAACTGCACTGGATCAGTGTGTAGTTAACAGCCTGGAGTGGGCCAACAAAAATATGGTATTGGGAAAGAACTGGGAACCTGGGGAACTTCACTCTTCTTTATTGTCAAAAATAGTCCAGCATCTGTTTTCACTCTCATTTACCTTCTAGTTAGGAATTGGACTATCAAGGCATGGATATTTTCACCCTCTTCTCAATTCTCAATGAAGTTAAATTCATGATGCCCTAATTGCATCAATATGTAGAATCTTCACAGAACAACCATGTTGATGTAAATAGGAGATAAACTGTATGGGACAAAGGTTGTGTGTGTGTTCGTCATGCTCTACTTGATATTATCACAATACATGTTGGAGTTCATATTTCCCTCACTGAACCACAGTTTCCTAGTGCCGGCAGCACTCCTGTGACTCTAGACCAAGGGTGTCCAACTCGTTTTTATCAAGGGCCACATCACAATTATGGCTGCCCTCATAGGGCCATTTGTAAGAGTAAATATACAGTATTTTAATATAAACTTATAATAGCCATGTTAAACAATTTGCATGGGCAATTGTGATTATTATATTTTCAAGAAATTGATTAATAACCTTTTATCTTAAAGGTGAACAGCACTTTGGAATTTTGCCTATCATTCGCAATCCCTATGTGAAACAAAAACACATGTTTAAATTTGTATTAGCATTCAATAGGTGGCTAACAATGCACGTAATGGGGATTCGATCCATTCCGCCTATATATATAGTGTGCTATAACATGCATGATAAAAGCACTATAAAAAACGGCATCAACGTTTTATATACATGCTGTAAGTATGTAATGTAGTTGAAAAAAGAGAAAAAGTATATATAACAACTACTGCTAATTATGACAGACTTCATGAGAGACAACAAAGACTTTGAGACAAATGATGATCTAGAAACTTATATTTTTGGGCCTGAATATCTGGAGGATGAGCTACGAGTTTTAGAAGCTGAGTGCTAAGCAGATCATGCAAAAGTGAAACCATAAGCAACATGTAGCAAGTGCTAAGTGCTAAACAAGAAACAAACCACAAACATAATAAAACATGCCGACTGATGAGATGCTTATATCATTCAGAACAAGACTGGTGCTCCCCAATTCGATGATAAATTGAGCATTATACACACTGCAGGAGTTTAAAAAAACCGAGCGTCTTTTCGTGTCTTTCACACGATGTCTTCAGGTCTAAATTCAAAGTCGAACAACTTCTCGACTTATGGCTACAGCTTTCTACTGTACAAGTGTGAGGCATGATTTATAATTCAGCACAAACTTTTACAAACTCAGAGGCAATGCAGCGGCTCACCGGCTCATTATGTCAATAGCTGCATAAGTTAGTTAGCTCTCTCTGATCCCGGTGGAGCTAAAAGTAGTTCCTCTGAGTTAACTCTTATAAGAACAATGCCACAAATACTGGGTTAACATGCAGGTCACAGTATGTAAATGGATTATTGTTGGCTGTATTTTGGGTGTTTTTTAGAGGTCTTTATGGGTGAAATAGATGACTCCCACGAATCATACTGTATATTACAAATTAGAATGCATAAAGAAAGACATGAGTTATTGTCTCACATAAGGATTGAGAATGATAGGCAATATAAAAAAAAAAACTTTAATTCCAAATGAGAAACTGATATTCACATATTTATTGGTGAAATAACCAGATAGATACTTGGAACATCTTGCTGTATGATAGATAATATTCGGAAAGATTACAAGGTTCATGCAGTTCATTTTTGTGTCAAACTTGAAAGAACAAATGAATTTAGCAAAAAGTGCTTAATTGACGCACATTATTTCCAGCCTTTCGAAGGCCACATAAAATTATGTAGCGGACCAGATCTGGCTTGCGGGCCTTGAGTTTGACGCAGGTGCCGTAGACCATGATGTTTGTGCCTTAGACCATGATGCTACCACCATGTGTACTATATATTGCTATTGCAATCTTGCATTGCTCCTTACTTGTGTTAATTATACAATAATGGCATTTCTGTCTTGCCTCTGGTGAGGGCGGTCACATTTTTCTCTGCTCCCTCCTTCCCTGCTTGCTCTCTTCGTTTTGTCTTGTCTGAACTTTTTTGAAGCCTCTTTCTTTGCGCTGTCCTCAAATCTAAACATCAAACATGGATATGATCAGCTGGACTCTCGACGCAATTGACAAAGTCTTTTCGACAAGGAAAAGAGGTTCGGGGGAGCCTGGCTGCCCTGAAGGAGCCATTGCTGCGGGGTACGTGAGAGACTCCTGGGATAAATGGAGAATCATGTGCCTCTCAGTCCTTTCCATCGAGGACGTGGAAGACATCTACCTATTTCGAACCGTGATCGCGGGGCACCTATTGATTGGGCTGGGCATTGCTCTGGTGTATCGTCAAATTCGGAAGACGATGGCAGCCACTCAAGGAGCCCAACGGCTGTTCGTCGCAATGGAAGGATTGGGCCGGGCTGTGGGAACACAGACTGTGGCGATTTCTGAACTGAATCGCAAAATGGATCACATCATGGAGAAGTTTGCTGAGAAGGAGAGTTTAATTGAATTTGAGAGAAACCAGCACGGACACATAGAGCAGGCAAGTCTTTGTTTTGACTGCCCGAAGAAAACAACATCCTAATCTAATGGCCTTGACGCTATCAGGAACAGGCTGTTCTGAAAAACACCCCCGAGGACACCTCAACGATGGACGCTTTTGACCTGCATTTTTCTCAACACCTGGTGTCGAACTTTGAGATCGGCCCCAGTCCACAAAAACATTTTAACATCACACTCAAGTTAATTGGGCATACATGCACGCACCCGCCCCTTCCTCAACCAATGCCTTCATCACTGCTTAATTCCTGGGGTTATGGATGGCTAGTAGTGCTTTATAGCAGCAGGCCGGCCTCCAGGGCCCCAAATCCCCCCCCCCCGTTGCGAGTTGTTGTGATTATATGTAACATGTTTATGTGTGCTATGCTATGTGGGGTTTTTTCCCTTGGACTCAGTCTGGACCCCCTCCCGAGGGTCCAGCCTTATACTGATTTTTTTTTTTACTCTTCCCCCCTTTCCCAATATCACCTTTTTCCCACCTTTTTTAAGGAGCGCCGTAAGTAGCTGATCCGTTGGCGGTCCCGTCTTGTCTCCCTGTAAACGTATGTCTGCTCTTAGTGGAACTGTGCCGAAAATGAAATTTCAGTTCTTATGTGTCTTGTAAATGTTAAAGAATGGACAATAATAAAGCATCTTGAATCTTGAAGTCTGTTTCAGTGGATGGCAAATCCATGCTGCTTTACAAGCTGTACACTGGCTACTCTGAATTATATCGAAGTTTAGTTTATGTAGTATTTTCCCTTGAGAAGATGCAGTTTAAATAACATGGTTGCTGAAATTTGAGTGGTGAACTCACTTGTGTAAGCTACTGGTTATTTCAAATAATTTACTTTTCCCATCCCTAGTCGCTACCTTAATGGTGAGGTACTTAAAATATGTCTTTCTGTTTATGGATGGATTTCATCACAGAGATAACATCACAACTGTACAAGTGGCAGTCGTGAAACTTTACAGTTGTGTAGTTTAGCACAAAATGACTTACCGTTCGGTTGAGCAGGAGGCTCCCATGAAGCAAACAGGGTGTGAGGTCCAGTGGCATTGACCTTGGGTGGGGATTGGTTTTGTGGGGGGGTGGCGGCTGTCAACAGCGACACAGGTAAAGTGGAGGTGCAGCCTCCAGATGAGCATGCCTTTTAAGAGAAGAAGAAACATTTAATTTTGTGCAAAACTGCAATATACATTTTTACTTGCTGTTGTCTGACCTACCTGCAGTGTGACAGTATATTGGGTGAAGGCCTTCAGACCACTTGCCACTGCCTCAGTAAATAAACCTATGTAGTGGATGACAGGCTCTGCTTCACTAGAATACTCTTTGGACGACAACACAAATCTGTGGGAGACAAAAGCAACATAAATTCCCTTCTTATTTCACAAAACCTCCATGAAGTAAGAAGATGATGCTATGCCGCCTTACTTTTCCACTGGCCCGGTATTATTAGGTGGTGCATTCCAGTTGAAGTTGGCAGTGGTGGGACCAGGTCGACCCACAAGATTTAAATGTAGCACGTCCCGTTTAGGTGGCGCTCCTAAAGTTTGGTAGAAGGCAGTGGCACTGGTTGTCAAACCGGCGACATTATTTGTAATAATCCAGTAAGAATAGTTTGTGTAAGGAGACAAATGGGTATCTTCGAAGGATTCGGGGTCTGAAGAACAACAAAGGGAGCAATGAGCAACAATAATCATATAGATGATGATACATAATAGACTATTGAGAGTGTTAAAAGTACAAAAAAGACTGGACAGTGTAGACCTACTGAAAGGATAGCTACGCTGTATACTGTGAACAGGTTGTCCATCTCTGATGAGCGTGTAGTTAAGTATGTTTGAGTTTGGGGAGTCAGGCTGATGCCAAGTCAGATTAATGGAATAATAGCTGAGACCCAAAGCTACAGGGGCAGGTTGTTGAGAGGGAGCTGCAAGAACACAAAGAGCATGGGATCAAATTTAATAGACAAGAGAACAAGCAGTGACTGTGACAAAGTCTGGAATCTGTGTGCGTGTGACAGTACGCAAACCTTTACTGCAACCGTAGATGTTCTCTGCACGCAAATGGCTTGCTCCATGTTGACATGCATCACATTTGTCCCCAGTAACGAGCAGCTTACACTCACACACTCCTGAGTCTGGGTTACAGGAGCCACTGACACTGCCCGCCAGGTCACATGCACATGATTGACATCTGAACAAGCAATGAGGAGGAGGGTGAAAAAAACATGCCTAATGCTTATTGTAAGTGGGGGAGATCCACAAATAAGTATTATTACAAAAACACAAAATCCTCTATAACTTAATGCATTGATACATCTAGTGTTATATTTGGTGTTGAACAAATACTTTTAATTATGGCTGAATGATTTTGGAAATGTAATTGCAATTTCTTTCGTCAATATTGAGATTGTGATTTGATATGTGATTATTTTTAAAGGGCGTCCTCTCATGTATTTTTCAAAAAATAAGCAATAAATTGATCTATGTTGTAATAAACAATATCCGATGTATTATACACAAATTCATCCATCCATCCATTTTCTACCGCTTATTCCCTTTTGGGGTCGCGGGGGGCGCTGGAGCCTATCTCAGCTACAATTGGGCGGAAGGCGGGGTACACCCTGGACAAGTCGCCACCTCCTCGCAGGGCCAACACAGATAGACAGACAACATTCACACTCACATCCACACACTAGGGCCAATTTTAGTGTTGCCAATCAACTTATCCCCAGGTGCATGTCTTTGGAGGTGGGAGGAAGCCGGATTACCCGGAGGGAACCCACGCAGTCACGGGGAGAACATGCAAACTCCACACAGAAAGATCCCGAGCCCGGGATTGAACCCAAGACTACTCAGGACCTTCGTATTGTGAGGCAGATGCACTAACCCCTCTTCCACGTGCTGCCCTGTACACAAATTGTTCTCTCTTATTATTGACCTGCAGTCTTGACAGCACAGCGCTTCTATTTTCTGGGCCAGAAGTGTGTTTGCTGATTACGCAATGTGATAAATCAAGGCTATAACGGTTTGCGGCCGCTATTTTTGCATTTATATTTAGCACGTTTGGATGGTGAATGCAAACTGACAATGGCTGTGAGAAAGGAGGCGATTGGACTGCAATGAAAGACGATGGATATACTGTATATACACTATATTGCCAAAAGTAATTGGCCACCCATCCAAATGATCAGAATCAGGTGTCCTAATCACTTAGCCTGGCCACAGGTGTAAAAAATCAAGCACTTAGGCATGGAGACTGTTTCTACAAACATTTGTGAAAGAATGGGCCGCTCTCAGGAGCTCGGTGATTTCCAGCGTGGAACTGTCATAGGATGCCACCTGTGCAACAAATCCAGTCGTGAAATTTCCTCACTCCTAAATATTCCAAAGTCAACTGTCGGCTTTATTATAAGAAAATAGAAGAGTTTGGGAACAACAGCAACTCAGCCACGAAGTGGTAGGCCACGTAAACTGACAGAGAGGGGTCAGCGGATGCTGAAGCACATAGTGCAATTAGGTCGCCCACTTTCTGCACAGTCAGTTGCTCCAAACTTCATGTGACCTTCCAATTGGCCCACATACAGAGAGGTTCATGGAATGGGTTTCCATGGCCGAGCTGCTGCATCTAAGCCATACATCACCAAGTCCAATGCAAAGCGTCGAATACAGTGGTGTAAAGCACTGTATTCACTTCTGAGTCTTCACTGCTGGACTCTAGAGCAGTGGAGACGTATTCTCTGGAGTGATGAATCACGCTTTTCCATCTGGCAATCTGATGGACGAGTCTGGGTTTGGAGGTTGCCAGGAGAACGGTACATTTTGGACTGCATTGTGCCGAGTGTGACATTTGGTGGAGAAGGAATTATGGTGTAGGGTTGTTTTAGTTCCAGTGAAAAGGAACTTTGAATGCTCCAGAATACCAAAACATTTTGGACAATTCCGTGCTCCCAACCTTGTGGGAACAGTTTGGAGCGGGCCCCTTGCTATTCCAACATGACTGTGCACAAAGCAAGGTCCATAAAGACATGGATGACCGAGTCTGGTGTGGATGAACTTGACTTGCCTGACCTGAACCCGATAGAACACCTTTGGGATGAATTAGAATAGAGACTGAGAGCCAGGCCTTCTCGACCAACATCAGTGTGTGACCAGTGTATGGCTTTTGGAAGAATGGTTGAAAATTCCTATAAACACACTCCGCAACCTTGTGGACAGCCTTCCCAGAAGAGTTGAAGCTGTACTAGCTGCAAAAGGTGAACCGACATCATATTGAACCCTATGGGTTAGGAATGGGATGGCACTTGAAGTTCATATGTGAGTCGAGGCAGGTGGCCAAATACTTTTGGCAATATAGTGTATTTATGGATACATATATTTGGACTGTCACAAATAAATATACCGTATTTTTCGGACTATAAGTCGCAGTTTTTTTCATAGTCTGGCCGGGGGTGCGACTTATACTCAGGAGCGACTTATGTGTGAAATTATTAACATATTACCGTAAAATATCAAATAATATTATTTAGCTCATTCACGTAAGAGACTAGACGTATAAGATTTCATGGGATTTAGCGATTAGGAGTGACAGATTGTTTGGTAAACGCATAGCATGTTTTATATGTTATAGTTATTTGAATGACTCTTACCATAATATGTTATGTTAACATACCAGGCACGTTCTCAGTTGGTTATTTATGCGTCATATAACGTACACTTATTCAGCCTGTTGTTCACTATTCTTTATTTATTTTAAATTGCCTTTCAAATGTCTATTCTTGCTGTTGGGTTTTATCAAATAAATTTCCCCAAAAAATGCGACTTATACTCCAGTGCGACTTATATGTTTTTTTCCTTCTTTATTATGCATTTTCGGCCGGTGCGACTTATAATCCGGAGCGATTTATACTCCGAAAAATATGGTACTAGACATAATGTCTACTTAGCAAGGCCATTTTGTAGCTGCTTGATGGGCTGATTGGAGACAGCAGACAACAAAATTAATTCAACTGATTCGTTTTGGCGTCTGATAGTGTTTCTTTAATGGTGTTAATTTTTATAGGATATATATTAGCAATTTATCTCCCATGAAAAAACTTTTTCAAAATGCATAAAAAGGTTCTGCTGTCAAGATGGTGTTGTATCGCACAGAAAAAGTGGTACAGAATATAGTTCCATCCATCTATCCATTTTCTACCGCTTGTCCCTTGTCTGCTGCAATTTCCACAATATAGTAAAAGAACACACGTTGGAGCACACAGATATGCAATTAAGGCCATATTCCCATTTAGTCATTACTAAAAGGGGCGGACTTTGCCATCAAGCCTTTTGGGGAGGGGCTGTTGAAAATTATTAAAGGGGTCCTATTATGCGAAACAAACTTTTCTTACCTATTGGTACCTGTTTTAATGTATTTGGTATTAAAATAAAATTTGAAATCAAACCATGGCTGCGTGGCGGAGATATTTTAAAACAGTATTACCTTCATTCATACTTCCTCTAAATCAGGGGTGCTCATTACGTCGATCGCGAGCTACCGGTCGATCTCGGAGGGTGTGTCAGTCGATCACCAGCCAGGCATTAAAAAAATAGTCTTAAAAATGAGCGAGCATAAATCTTCACTATGACGTCACTTTCGTCACTTGATTGACATTCACGGCACCCGAGGGTCTTCTGAGATGACGCTGGCTGCTGCCAGCTCCTTAAAATTACCGACTGGAAGGCGAGAAACACTTTATTTCAACAGACTCTGGCGCCGTACCTGTCGTCAAAACTCCAAAGATCGACTGCACAGTTGCGCTACCAAAATAAGAGTCTCAGAAAGCTGGCGTGCACAAGCTAGCAAGCTACGGAGTTGGCCGACAATGTATTTCTTGTAAAGTGTATACAAAGGAGTACGGAAGCTGGACAAATTAGATGCCAAAAACCAACCACTTTCATGTGGTATTGGACAGAAAGGAGGACTTTTTTTCTCCTCCATTCGAAAATGCGGACCTTATCAGCACCACTGTCTGATTCCAATCAATGCAAGTCATCAGAATCAGGTAATACACCAACTTATATTCTTGTCTTCATGAAAGAAAGGAATCTATATGTGTTAAACATGCTTGTATTATCTTTAAACACCTTTAACTTATTAACAATATTAACTATATGTGTTAAACATTGTTGTATTATCATTAAACACCTTTAATTTTTTAACAATATTAACTGTGTTAAACATGCTTGTATTATCATTAAACGCCTTTAACTTGTTAACAGTATTAACTATATGTGTTAAACATGCTTGCATTATCTTTAAACACCTTTAATTTTGTAACAATATTAACTATATGTGTTAAACATGCTTGCATTATCATTAAACACCTTTAACTTGTTAACAAAAACATATATTTGATAAATAAGTAAATATAAATTATATATATGAATGAGGTAGATCCCCACGACTTGATCAATTGAAAAGTAGCTCGCCTGCAGAAAAAGTGTGAGCACCCCTGCTCTAAATAAACCGTTTGGAATCTGCCCAACTTGTGACATTTTTTCCATTGGTGACGTCAGCAAATACCTCTATATATGGTAAAGTTTTACCCGAAATGCTTTGCGCAATTCAGCTATTGTAGTCTGACATTGTAGTCAATAAGTTCCTTCTTTTTGTCTATCCTCTCGCTGTGGGGCTGACTGGCTCGTCCATGCACATGCATGCTTAAATCTTCCGCTGTTGCCATTTATAATACCAAGTAGTGTATAGTTTTAAATGATATCGGTCTGTTGACTTGATATGGAAGCGCTAAAAACTACAACATTCTTGATGGGGAGTGACGCAGTAAAAGTGGAAACACGTAAATAAGACCGCCCACAAAACAGCTCAGAAAGCGGCTTGAAGATGGTCTATCAAACATAATCTATGCAACATTTTGACCAAAAAAAACACCTATAAATGTTATGTAGACCACAAGGAAGTGTTTTAAATGCAGCAAAAATCTGAATATGACCCCTATTAATACAAAGGTATGTGAAGCCATGACACGCCACAATGGGCTTCAACAGCTGTTTGCGCGCGCATGTGTATGTGTGTGTGTGCGGGGGAGCCTGACAGTGGACAGTTACTGTCGAAAAATCAATCGAATCAACTTATGGATGCTATATTATATGTGTATTTTCTATTAAATAGTTACATAGCTAAAAGATCACGGTCAGAATTATATCGTCTTGGGCAATATGCCGTGGTTGCACACTTCTTCAGCTGTTTCATTTACACATGCAGAAACAAAACAGGTCAATTCTGTGCATGTTTTGATTTTTAAGTTCATACAGAGTATGGTCCTTTTATCCTCATTTCAATTAATGTTTCCAGGTGTCTCAATCTAAGGGATTAAAATAGATAGGATAGTTTTTTGAAAGTGTATTTTGTCATTTCATTACGTGTGGTTACGAGCTGCATCATTTAAGTGCTATAAAATGTTTCACCTTCTTGGGGTGCAAGACTTATTCTAGATTCAAAGGCACAAAAGAGAGAAAGTAGTTAAATTGATGGGAAAATACGTGGAAAACCAGACTTGACAGGGAAAGCCCACATTTAAGGGTTGTTCCACCCAAAGTGCGCATCTTGGATGAAGGTGCAAAGTCAAAGACTTCAGTTGAGGGAGACAATGCTGCGCAGCCAGAACCTGCACAGTTGTGTAGATTTTTTCACGTATTTAAATAGGGCAGTCTACACGACTTTTGCTGTTTTTGCTTTTGTTATTAATTTACTCACACGGTCTTAGTAGATCACCAGCAACACGGCCACTAATAGGATGCACAGTTTTATAGTTTCTACATGGTATTTAGCGTGTGTTCTTTGGGATCTTAGAAGATCAGGCCCTTGCTTAATTATAGTATGTGTATCCTCTTATTTGACATACTAGCTACAGTATATACTGAAAGTGTGTCTGAAAAGTGTTAGGTCTTCATTGAGCGACAATCTATCTTTCCCAACATCCTCTAGCTGTGAAAGTGGGTTCACAATAACGTGTGACTGACAGTATACAATACGTGTCTAGGTCACCAGTGTGGTGTTAGTCTCACTGGCACAGCACTGGGTGATCACTGGGCCAACTACCTCACACTTTCACACTCATACAAATTTGGTAGTTGAAAGTTTTACTCACACTTACTTATGGACAGCCAAATATTAAAAAGAACACTATACTTCATGTTTTTACCTATCCACCAAACAGTTATGTAAAAAGTCAAAGTCTGCAAACTAGAGACAGAAAACTTGTTTTTTAAGCTACCTGCCCAAGCCAGGGTTGAATCCAAAGAAGGTATCCCGACAGTAGTCACATCTTCGCCCTGCCACCGAGGGATGGGCACACACACACTGGCCAGTCTGGCTTTCACACTTGCGCTGTGTGGCCCCCATGGGATGACAGTCACACTCAACACACGTACTCTGATCTGAAGAAAGATAGAAACCTAAAAGAACAATTTGTGAAATAAAAAAATAATTTTTAATTCAAAAATAAATGCAGCCTAGAAACTTTGTTCATCTGTGCTTTATCTCTAACACACCCACCAGGTCGGCACGAGCTGCAATCTTTTCCATAGCGTGTGGGCGTGCACACACACTGCCCCGTTGTGCTGTCACACACTGAACCAGCCACTATTCCTTTCGGGTCACATGTACATGGTACACAGCCATGGAATGATCCATCTGATAAAACAGAACAGCACAATGTTTTCAATAATATATTAAAAAAATAATAATAAATTAGATCTAATTTTGATATGAGCTCTGGTTTGTCTTACTTTGAACATCTGAAGTCGCGTTATAGAAGTTGGGGGCACAGTTGGTACACTGTGCCCCCTCTACTCCCTCTCTGCACGGGCACTGTCCTGTCCACGAATCACATACCTCATCCGGCACAGTGCCGCTAATGTCGCACACACACGACAGACAGCCTAGGGAGTTTCGCAACTCCAAGGTGTGGTAGCCATAACGACATGAGTCACAGAATCGGCCTTCCACATGTTCCTAAAAAATTTAAAAGGGCGAAACAAGAAGATGATATTTAATGCCAACTTGGTAGCAACGTGTTGTGTGGCAACCATAACACAATGAAAAGCCTGTTTATTATCGTATCTTCTATCCTGCTGACTGTGAAGCAGTTTCAGGCATGTCATGTCATGGCTGATTAAATACTACTTGAAAGCTGAGACATACAAGATCGTATTTTATGATTCGTAAAAGTGAAACTAAAATTCAGTGCACAATGTTTAAATATGGTGTGCATCATTAACTTGCCTTGCACACACATTGACCCGTGTAAGGGTCACAGTCTGTTCCAGGTATGGTTCCCTCTTTTGAGCACTTGCAGGGGGTGCAGGTTCCATCTAGTCTTAAACCAGTTAAACCGCGTCCACAGGAATCACACCGCTGGCCTCCTACTCCAGCCTTACACTCACACTGCCCCCCCCCAGGCTCACAGAATGGGCTGAGTGATCCCAGGGGGTCACAATCGCATGGGATGCAGCCGTCTGGGTGGGACAGGTTCCAATAACCAAATTCACAACGATCGCAGGATAGACCTGAGAAGAGGGAAGAAGAAAGGAGCAGCCTGATACATAACAGGGTTAACTGTGAGGGAAAACACATTATTATAGATTCTAAGTAGGGAAAAGAGAGTTAAGTCCATCTCTGTTTGAACCACTTGTGTGTGTGTGTGTGTGTGTGTGTGTGTGTGTGTGTGTGTGTGTGTGTGTGTGTGTGTGTGTGTGTGTGTGAGTGAGTGTGTGAGTGCGTGCCTGCGTGCGTGAGAGAACAAGAGAAATGGTGTTTGAGTGTATAAAACTGCCACCATTAGGGCCAGGCCCTCTACATTTGATGGATCACTTACCTAAGGCCAAACACTTAATTTCACTGAGCAGGAAAATAAATAAATTAGGCAACTACGAAGAACGGAAGAGGGGAAAAGGCAAGGTGACGGAGGAATACAGAGATAGATGGAAGAACCTTAAAATATACTCAATTACCAACAACCACCAACAAAAAAAGATGAGGTCCTTTTAACACCTCAAGAGACATTATTGCAACTGTCTAAGCATTTATATTAACAATCATTAATGATTTTTAAACAATAAAAGTAATATCTTCTTCAAACAAACTGAACCAAACTAGTTAATCCTCATTTTTGTGTAAACTAACTTTTACTCCTGAACCGCAGCACACAAAGAGGGAATATTTGTCAAAACATGCACTCATAATGTTACTTTGATGATACTTTTATTATTAATGTTGGCCCTGTAAGTTAGATTGACTTGAAATTTCTGACTCAATGTGCGCTACAAAATAACCACTGTAACTTTAAGGTCTTTACCCGAATCACCACAAAATGTGTTACACACTTTCAGGTGACTGACAAGCACCTGTCTGTAAAATTTAAGCAAGACATGTACGACATTAGGCAAAACATCTTTGCATTTGCCCTACGTTTATAAAACCTTGACGATATCTGTATTACTTTGCTAGCATATTTTACAAATAATTTTGGGCACAACCCCCACAAATGTCATTTAAAGTCACTCCATGGCTGGGCCAAATGTACTTACTATGCATTACCAGACAGCATATATTGGCTGATTGTTGATACAGGGCACCACAAAGCAATTATTGCAATAATTCCATATAAACACACACATAACTACAGTTTTACAAACCCCGTTTCCATATGAGTTGGGAAATTGTGTTAGATGTAAAAATAAACGGAATACAATGATTTGCAAATCATTTTCAAACCATATTCAGTTGAATATGCTACAAAGACAACATATTTGATGTTCAAACTGATAAACATTTTTTTTTTGCAAATAATCATTAACTTTAGAATTTGATGCCAGCAACACGTGACAAAAAAGTTGGGAAAGGTGGCAATAAATACTGATAAAGTTGAGGAATGCTCATCAAACACTTATTTGGAACATCCCACAGGTGTGCAGGCTAAATGGGAACAGGTGGGTGCCATGATTAGGTATAAAAACAGCTTCCCAAAAAATGCTCAGTCTTTCACAAGAAAGGATGGGGCGAGGTACACCACTTTGTCCACAACTGCGTGAGCAAATAGTCAAACAGTTTAAGAACAATATTTCTCAAAGTGAAATTGCAAGAAATTTTGGGATTTCAACATCTACGGTCCATAATATCATCAAAAGGTTCAGAGAATCTGGAGAAATCACTCCACGGAAGCGGCATGGCCGGAAACCAACATTGAATGACCGTGACCTTCGATCCCTCAGACGGCACTGTATCAAAAACCGACATCAATCTCTAAAGGATATCACCACATGGGCTCAGGAACACTTCAGAAAACGATTGTCACTAAATACAGTTTGTCGCTACATCTGTAAGTGTAAGTTAAAGCTCTACTATGCAAAGCGAAAGCCATTTATCAACAACATCCAGAAATGCCGCCGGCTTCTCTGGGCCCGAGATCATCTTAGATGGACTGATGCAAAGTGGAAAAGTGTTCTGTGGTCTGACGAGTCCACATTTCAAATTGTTTTTGGAAATATTTGACATGGTGTCACCGGACCAAAGGGGAAGCGAACCATCTAGACTGTTATCGACGCAAAGTTCAAAGGCCAGCATCTGTGATGGTATGGGGGTGCATTAGTGCCCAAGGCATGGGTAACTTACACATCTGTGAAGGCACCATTAATGCTGAAAGGTAGATACAGGTTTTGGAACAACATATGCTGCAATCTAAGCGCCGTCTTTTTCATGGACGCCCCTGCTTATTTCAGCAAGACAATGCCAAGCCACATTCAGCACGTGTTACAACAGCGTGGCTGCGTAAAAAAGAGTGCGGGTACTTTCCTGGTCCGCCTGCAGTCCAGACCTGTCTCCCATCGAAAATGTGTGGCGCATTATGAAGCGTAAAATACGACAGCGGAGACCCCGGACTGTTGAACGACTGAAGCTCTACATAAAACAAGAATGGGATAGAATTCCACTTTCAAAGCTTCAACAATTAGTTTCCTCAGTTCTCAATCGTTTATTGAGTGTTGTTAAAAGAAAAGGTGATGTAACACAGTGGTGAAGATGCCCTTTTCCAACTACTTTGGCACGTGTTGCAGCCATGAAATTCTAAGTTAATTATTATTTGCAAAAAAAAAAAATTAAGCATATAAGTTTGAACATCAAATATCTTGTCTTTGTAGTGCATTCAATTGAATATGGGTTGAAAAGTATTTGCAAATCATTGTATTCCGTTTATATTTACATCTAACACAATTTCCCAACTCATATGAAAACGGGGTTTGTAAATACATAACAATGACTAATAAGTAATTAAATTGATATTTAATGTACAATTTAAATGATTGGACAGTGCAAATTGGTATCCTGTGATACGTATATGGAATAACGTGTCAACACACCTTTATCTTTAAGTTTTCAAGTGATGCTGATTGTGTCGACAGCTCATACTGGAGGTTTTAGTGAGGCAGCACTAATGTGCTAGTTAGTGTGTGATATGTGGTGGTGAGTGAGCCGGGCTTATTTGAATATGCCATACGTATTCCATGACAGGCAATCTGTCCCTAAATGGATGCCTAGGGGCAACACAGTCCCACAGCCGTTTATGAAGGAGCCCGTGTTCATATGTGGCGGGTATAAATGTGTGAGCATACGTCAGTGTTATTGCACAGCGTCGTGTGTATATGTGCATGTGTGTGTGCGTGTCCTGTTCTGCTAAGTGTGTGGCAGACACTAGGCATTACCCACAGTGCTCCCACCTTAATAAATTTATAAATATGAGTATTTATTTCCATAGATCATATTTCATAGTAGTGCAGGCCCAGTAAACATCTGCGAAAATGAGTATGTGTGGTAATGTCGAGGAATTTATTGTGATATATTGCACTGTAATGCACCTTATCAATTAAATTACAATATAATTACAGAATTTAAGACGATAGAATATTACATCATGAAACCATTAAGTTGGCATCAATGAAGCAGTTTTTTTCAAAAAAGTGGCGAATAAACAGAAAAGTAAAAGGACAAGAAACACGTTACAAAACAGTGTAAGAAAAATACATATAAGATCAGGAAATAAAATGATTTTTTTTAGAGTTTTGTGTGAATGTGTGTTCCAGGCCTTGACCCAGCCCTTTTATCAATTGCCAGCCAGTTAACGGGCTCATGCATCACCATTTCAAACACTATTATATACACACACTGCACCCTGGCACCTCGCATGAGGGTGTGCGTGACGTGTGAATGTGTGCGTGCCCATGTGTGCACACTCTAGTGGCTTCCTTCTGAAGCATGCCTGCCTTCGCTCCGCTCAAAGTATCAGCTTGGCGTTAATAAATTGCCATAATCCAATCTCATTTCTAAAAAATACCTGTGGGAGTGGGCAAACAAACAAGGACAGAAGAAAGCGAAGTCGAGGTCTGGTATGAGGGAGAGGGGGAGAGAAATACAAGGGGCCGCAGCAGTTTGTTTTAATCAACTTGGCAATGAATTAGAGAATTAAATGGCAGCTTAGTCTATCACTGAATATACACACACTCACAGGCAAATAAACTCTTAAATAAAATAGATACAGTTTGGCAAAAACAAAATTGCAAGAACACATGGTCACGTCCACATGCCGCCCCTTTCACATATACTTTAACGTACATTACACACATTAACACGTCTTCACACACACATACACTCACGCACATGGAAGGAAGGGGCCCTTGATAGCAAGGCTTAGCAATAACCACGATGCGTTGAGTTGAGGAGCGTTGGCCGGTTTTGCATTTCATACAAGCTCGCTCTTCAAAGACACACAGGGGAGAGAGTGAAACCATTTATCACAAAGAGACGCACAACGGCTGGAAGCACCGCCAGCAGAAAAGCCTGTTTATTTTGGCTGGCATAACACTTTGGGGTATAGATGTGTGTATTTATGAAAGGGGAGTACGCACATGCCTATTTTGAATGTGCACACAATTTATCTACTTGCAGCAATGCTTAATTTTGTTAATATTTTAATTGACATTTTGTTACTTACAAACTTACATGTAAACAGCAATATAGTCGAAAGTTTGGAAACTCCTGACTTTTCTGTAAAAATACACCTTTGAAGGATGCAGAAAACTTAAGGCCCGTTTGAGTACACCTAAGGATATGTGATTACATGTGTTTTAATGCTGTTATGAGCCATATCTGACTGAGCAAAACAAATATGTCACTTAAAACCTGTAGTGTAAATCAAGCTGAAAATATTAAACACATTGTATGATGATTACTTTATTTACCGATAAATCAAACATACAGTCGTGGTCAAAAGCTTACATACACTTGTAAAGAACATAATGTCATGGCTGTCTTGAGTTTCCAATAATTTCTACAACTCTTATTTTTTTGTGATAGAGTGATTGGTGCACATACTTGTTTGTCACAAAAAACATTCATGAAGTTTGGTTCTTTTATGAATTTAATATGGGTCTACTGAAAATGTGACCAAATCTGCTGGGTCAAAAGTATACATACACCAATGTTAATATTTGGTTACATGTCCCTTGGCAAGTTTCACTGCAATAAGGAGCTTTTGGTAGCCATCCACCACAAGCTTCTGGTTGCATTTTTGACCACTTTTTGACATCACATGGACAAAGATAAGACCTTCTGAAGGAAAGTTCTGTGGTCAGATGAAACAAAAATGTAGCTGTTTGGCCACAATACCCAGCAGTATGTTTGGAGGAGAAAAGGTGGCCGTGCGCGACCCGAGGGTCCCTGGTTCAATCCCCACCTAGTACCAACCTCGTCATGTCCGTTGTGTCCTGAGCAAGACACTTCACCCTTGCTCCTGATGGGTGCTGGTTAGCGCCTTGCATGGCAGCTCCCTCCATCAATGTGTGAATGTGTGTGTGAATGGGTAAATGTGGAAGTAGTGTCAAAGCGCTTTGAGTACCTTGAAGGTAGAAAAGCGCTATACAAGTACAACCCATTTATCATTATTTATCATTTATTTAATCCCAGGAACACCGTCCCTACCGTCAAGCAAAGCATAGTGGTGGTAGAGGCCTTTAATCCCAGGAACACCACCCCTACCGTCAAGCATAGTGGTGGTAGTATTATGCTCTTGTCCTGTTTTGCTGCCAATGGAACTGGTGCTTTACAAAGAGTAAATGGGACAATGACAAAGGAGGATTACCTCCAAATTATTCAGGGCAACCTAAAATCATCAGCCCGGAGGTTGGGTCATGGGTGCAGTTGGGTGTTCCAACAGGACAATGAACCCCAAACACACGTCAAAGGTGGTAAAGGAATGGCTAAATCAGGCTAGAATTAAAGTTTTAGAATGGCCTTCCCAAAGTCCTGATTTAAATGTGTACACAATGCTGAAGAAACAAGTCCATTTCAGAGAACCAACAAATTTAGCCGAACTGCACCAATTCAGTCAAGAGGAATGGTCAACAATTCAACCAGAAACTTGCCAGAAGCTTGTGGATGGCTACCAAAAGCGCCTCATTGCAGTGAAACTTGCCAAGGGACATGTAACCAAATATTAACATTGGTGTAGGTATACTTTTGACCCAGCAGATTTGGTCAAATTTTCAGTAGAACCATAATAAATTCATAAAAGAACCAAGCTTCATGAATATTTACTCTTCAAGTATGTGCTCCAATCACTCTATCACAAAAAATAAGAGTTGTAGAAATTATTGGAAACTCAAGACAGCCATGACATTATGTACTTTACAAGTCTATGTAAACTTTTGACCACGACTGTATGTCAGAAAAGGAAGGCAGTACATACTCTGTTCTGGCTGCTAAATGACAAGTTACATCCATCCATTTTCTACCGCGTGTCCCTTTTGGGGTTGCGGGGGGTGCTGGAGCCTATCTCAGATGCATTTGGGCAGTAGGCGGGGTACACCCTGGACAAGTCGCCACCTCATCGCAGGGTCAACACAGATAGACAGACAACATTCACATTCCCACACTAAGACCAATTTAGTGTTGCCAATCAACCAATCCCCAGGTTAGTAATGATAAACAAAACACATTGTACACCTTAAAACGAGCATTAAGTAGTTTGAGCAGTAATGACACACTGCATGTACACAATTTATCGGGGGTTTTTTTGTCATAAAATTGTTTACCGGTACTTAGTGGTACACTTCTTTTACAGTTAAGCATTATACAAATGTTTGCTTGTACAGTTAAGAGGGTTTTATGATGGCGACAGTGTAGGAACCTAAGTACTATTTCATTTATACTAATTTACATTTGTATAAAATATGCTTTATTGTGATGAGGTGGCAACTTGTCTAAAGTGTAGCCCGGCTTCCGCCCGAATGCAGCTGGAATAAGCTCCAGCCACCCCCGCGTTCCCGAGAGGGACAAGCGGGATGGATGCTTTATAGTTATTCAGATAAAAAGGGAATATTTACTTTATTTAAATATGGAAATGTTATAGTGCATGTTTAAGGTAACTAAGTCAGACTTTATCCATCCATCCATCCATCTTCTTCCGCTTATCCGAGGTCGGGTCGCGGGGGCAGCAGCCTAAGCAGGGAAGCCCAGACTTCCCTCTCCCCAGCCACTTCATCCAGCTCTTCCTGTGGGACCCCGAGGCGTTCCCAGGCCAGCCGGGAGACATAGTCTTCCCAACGTGTGCTGGGTCTTCCCCGCGGCCTCCTACCGGTCGGACGTGCCCTAAACACCTCCCTAGGGAGGCGTTCGGGTGGCATCCTGATCAGATTCCCGAACCTCCTCATCTGGCTCCTCTCGATGTGGAGGAGCAGCGGCTTTACTTTGAGCTCCTCCTGGATGGCAGATGAGGAGAGCCCCGCCACCCGGCGGAGGAAACTCATTTCGGCCGCTTGTACCCGTGATCTTGTCCTTTCGGTCATAACCCAAAGCTCATGACCATAGGTGAGGATGGGAACGTAGATCGACCGGTAAATTGAGAGCTTTGCCTTCCGGCTCAGCTCCTTCTTCACCACTTCAGACTTTAATGTGTTGTAAATTATTATGTTTGTGTAAATAATTTAGATATGTACTATTTCATATGTCTTTTGTTAAATTGAAGGGTATGCTGTGCATATAAGGCGGAAGGATCTGTGTGGAGAAACATTTTGGACACTAATGCAGTCAGGTATAGTGAAGTGGAGCCACATACTATTTTGATCTTTCTCTTATTTCATCGCTATATTTCTTCATATACCTCTTTTTTATTTCTACATCGTTATCACTTCGCATCGTAGAATAATGTTTGAGTTTTCTAGTAAATATTGACAAAACGAAGAGCAGCGTCTGGAGTGATTTTTTTCCTTTCTTCAGCGAGGAAGTGGATGAGGAAGTCTCGGAGCATCAAGCTAACCTACAGACAGTTTGACCATGAAACAAATAATTTGCAATATTTCTTCTTCCATCCATCCATTTTCTACCGCTTATTCCCTTTTGGGGTCGCGGGGGGCGCTGGAGCCTATCTCAGCTACAATCAGGCGGAAGGTGGGGTACACCCTGGACAAGTCGCTACCTCATCGCAGGGCCAACACAGATAGACAGACAACATTCACACTCACATCCACACACTAGGGCCAATTTAGTGTTGCCAATCAACTTATCCCCAGGTGCATGTCTTTGGAGGTGGGAGGAAGCCGGAGTACCCGGAGGGAACCCACGCAGTCACGGGGAGGACATGCAAACTCCACACAGAAAGATCCCGAGCCCGGGATTGAACCCAAGACTACTCAGGACCTTCGTATTGTGAGGCAGATGCACTAACCCCTCTGCCACCGTGAAGCCCAATATTTCTTCTTAGGGAAAAATATTTCAAATACGGAAAATCACATTGTTCAAAATAATAGAGCATGCCCAATGTAGTGGCCAGTGAATGCGTGCACTTTACCTGTAACATGGGCTTTACACCGGCACTGTCCTGTCTGCTGGTTGCAGCTGGGAACACTTCCTGTAGAGGAGTTGACAGTTCCCAAGTCGCTGCAGTTACAACGACGGCAGCCCTCAGGATTGAAGGCTTGAAGACCATGCCAGCCAGGTAAGCAGTTAGCACAGCGGCGTCCTCTAACAGCAGTCTTGCATGGACAATGGCCTCCAACCTGAAGATATGAGGCGCAGGAAAGTTAGTGATGAGCAGTGATGACGGCATTGTAAAAAGGGAAGAAAAAAAATTGCAATAAATGTAGGTGAAACAAACAAAAAAAGAATACAATATTGTGCAGAAGTCCATTCGTGTCCGCAATTCAATTTCAAATGTGAACCTAATATGTAATATAAAGTTAACTCATTACATGCAAAGTGAGATATGTCAAGCTATCATTTCTGAACATTTTGATGATCATGGCTTACAGTTTAGGTGGCGATTTCTCCAGGGTGTACCCTGCCTTCCGCCTGTGTCCAGCTGCGATAGGCTGCAGCACTCACCGTGATCGCGAAAAGGACAAGCGGTGAAAAAATGGATGGATGGATGGATGGATGGATGGATGGAAGGAATGGATGGATGGATGGATGGATGGATGGGCTTCCAGTTTTTGAAAATCCAACATTTTCTGAGATTGTCAATTTGAGGTTTCTATAAGTTGTAAACCTTAATCATCAAAACAAAAATCAAAATAAGGTTTAAAATTTCTTGAGTTGCATTATATGAACCTATTATATATCAGTTTCACCTTGTAAATCTAATTGCTGGAATAAACAAACCAAGCACGATATTTCATTTTTTTTCACTTGAAGTGCCATTCATCCATTTTCTGCCGCTTGTCCCTCTCGTTCCTTTGAATTTTCAACAAATGACATTTTCACTCTTGAAAACTGAAGGTTTACATTAGTCAAATAGTTGTGTCACCTGGAAACACTCAGTGCTGCCATTGATGGTTCCAGCAGTGTGGCAGTCACAGGGCTGGCACACATGAACTGAAGCCGGATCGGACTGCTCCAACCTGAAAAACCCACTTATGCACTGCTCACAGTTCTTACCTAATCAAGAGAGAGAAAATGGGTAAAAATAGAGCCAGAAATCAAGGGACTAGCTAGAAAAAAACATTTAAAGATTAAGAGAGCCTTTCAAGCTATAAAACATTTAGGCTTCAACGTCATTCGTCTCAGTGGTAAAAGTGACTTGGCTGGAAATAAAACGCTGGACTGACAAGTACAAACAGACCAATACGGCAGCAGGTTGATGAAAGGACGTCGCCCTCCCAGCTTCAACAAGCACTTGCTATAAATTACACAATGAATAAAACGTCATGCCTTATATCTCGATGTGCAGACACTTAAAATATATATATCGGAAAATATATAAATCAACTCATTTTCATCTCCTACTCTCACATTAGTAACTCAAGAAGTTTCTAATGATCAAACACTTGAGTTAAATGGTGCACAATACATTACCAGTTGTATTGTGCATGCAGTTGTCACAGACTCCTCCCCCACCCAGGTATTGCTCTGCTGGTTGGTCATCCACCTGGGCTTCATAGTGACAGGAATGGGCATGGCCATGACACTGGCAAGGTCGGCAGTTCATTGGCTGCAGGTGATCACCTGACCGAAAGGGTTTGTCGTTGAAGAGGGGTGCGCAGCGTTGGCACTGGAAACAATACACAATTTATTACATAAATGTATTTAACTAGTCATCACACAAAAATATGCTTTTTGCCATCTATACCTTAAATTCCAAGGACTCAAACACATTTGGACAAAGTAAAATAGTTGTACAGTTGCATAAAACCCAGATTTTTTTTTTGTGTTTAGCAAAGACATTTACAATCAGATTAATCACACTTTTATTTATAATTGATGGATAATATAAATTAGCTTAAAAAGGACCGAATATTTCTTCTAGGAATTAAAAAAAAAAGTTTTAATTAAATGTATGTCTTGTATTTGCTTAAAATTTGGTAACAGTTTCATCTAAAGTCCTTTGCCAGCAAGCACACCAGTCGGAGTCTCCTCACTCATCTTTGCACTGACGTATGCATTGATCTGATCACTGACCGTATAACAATGTTTTAGGTGTCCATCCAAACTTAAGGTAAAAGGGAGCATACTGTTTGTGGTCAAAATAAATTGTGTGATTAATCTGCATTTACACATAAATAATGCAATACTTTTGTGATTAGTCAAAAGAGTTAACTTGTTAATTTTGATAGCCCAAATACAAAGTAATCATAGTTTCACACAATGCTATTAATTTTGTGGATTTTGATGGTCTATGACAGTGGTTCTCAACCTTTTTTCAGTGATGTACCCCCTGTGAATTTTTTTTTTAATTCAAGTACCCCCTAATCAGAGCAAAGCATTTTTGGTTGAAAAAAAGAGATAAAAAAGTAAAATACAGTACTATGTCATCAGTTTCTGATTTATTAAATTGTATAACAGTGCAAAATATTGCTCATTTGTAGTGGTCTTTCTTGAACTCTTTGGAAAAAAAGATAGGTTTTTATTTATATTAATAAAGGATTTTTGAATTGTTGCTATTTTTAGAATATAAAAAAAAAATCTCACGTACCCCTTGGCATACCTTCAAGTACCCCCAGGGGTACGCGTACCCCCATTTGAGAACCACTGGTCTATCAAATTAATAATGAAGACCTGCAGACCAAAAGGTAATATGAAATCAAATATAATGTATTGTTACTTAATGGAATGAGAACATCTCTAGCAGTAATTTTTAAAGTGGGAGGCACCTGAAGACCTCAATGGAGGCATAACAGCTTGAGATAAATAAGGAAGACACGTGTTCAGGGCAAAATAAAGCTCGGAGTGAGCAGAAAATACACAACAAAAATAATTTTTGGGGGGACTCGGGGAGGCCCGCTTTGTATTATATTCTCTCCAGAGGGCGGGGGCTGACTTTAAAAACCCATGGTCTATGCCAGGCTTGCCCAAACCCTTTGCCTCAAAAGGGCCAAAGTGAAAATGTATCAAAGGGCCGCAGGCCAAACACAGCAATTTTAGGTGTGAAACAAAAACAGCTTAAATTTAAATCTATCAATCAGTCAATAATTAATTTTATTTGGAACATGTTTATCGACCGTCCAAAAGGAGTGGGAAGAAGCACGGTTTGTCTGGTCCCACCCCTGTGCCATATGCAGCATTCAAATGTAAATTTAAAAAATAAAGTTCATATGGATTATTGGCAACTCGCTAACCTTGCAGACATGTCATCAATGATTGTGGGAGCTTGAAGAGGTCAGTATAAATATGTACAGAATTTGGAAAGCCATTCTTTTGGTGGGCCAAATGAAACAGGAAAATGGGCCAAATGTGGCTCCTGGGTCCCACTTTGGGCACCCCTGGTCTATGCAGAAAAACAGTGGCATGTATATAATTTAAAAAAACAAATGCAATTAATGAGTCACAGTAGGCGAAAGAAAGCGAAAGACAGAAATCAACAGCCCATGTTAATCAAAATCCAGAGAGACAGACACAGAGAAGAATAAACACAAGTGAATAGCGAACACTGAGATATTATACATGTTATAATAGAAGACTGTACATTTACACACAAATGGACACATTCACTCAGCGCAGGGAAATCAGGCCGCTAATGAGGAATGACTTGCAACAGCCAGCTCGCTCACAGGCCCACTTTCATGTCAAAATAAACATAGAAAGGTGTGTGTGTACATGAGAGAGAACGTGTGGGGGGGGATAGAAGGAGGGGATGTGAAATAAAAAATGAATTTTTCTGTAGCAAAGTGCAGCAGCAGAAGAGAGTTACAAGGCCTTTGATTTTGTTCAGCAGTCAGTACAAATTATGGTGGACAAGGGGGGCATCAAATGGGTTAGGATTAAAAATGTATTAAAAAACACAGGAGTTCCTCCCGAATGTGACACATGCAGACCTGCGCTGGGCCTATTAGGTATGACACAAAGAGGAGGGTGTACCGGGGGTAGAGAGCAGATGGAAATTGGGGGTAGGGTGGGATGGGCTCCTATGTTTTAAATTAGTCAGCAAGTGGAGGAAAATTGGAGGAAACTGGTGTGAACAGAAATGAAGGAAATACCTCTGTTTTGTTAAATAAAAGGCAGAACAACAGACTTATAAATTAGTAGAAAAAATATTAAACATATCAAAAACACTTTAGACACATTTCTTATTATCTATAATTAATCAGGCGTTGCCCGCAAAGAAGGGTGTACCACCAAATTCTGGGCCCCCACACACAAGACTGGTACCCCATCCCACCCTAAACTCAACATCGCCTCCCCATACGCAGGTATCTGATATGTCTACTTGCACTAAAAAAAAAACGAATCACTGTATGGATTTGGTTGAAACCAGCTTTTAAAACACATGTAATTAGGTTATTGATTTTTTTAAACAGGTTTAACATATCTCGAATACATCTAAATAAACCTCCCTAAATAATTTTTTTTTTTTTTAAAGAAAAAAAAAAAGTAAAGTGGCCAGAAATTATATAACCTGTCATTATTCCTTTAAATATGATTATAAATATGTCAAGTTTCCCTTAACTTCCAAGTGTAAGGTGAAGATGATCTGATACACATAATATAGGATTATCATCAGTGGATAATACGATTTATAATAATACATTATTATTAGAATCATGACTATATTATTATTAGTGCATCTCCTGGGAGTTAAGTCTCCACCTGTTTTTGAAAACTATAGTAAGACCTCTGTTTCTAACTTTATTCAAGGGTTCTTGAACGCACCACAGTTTATGCGATAAGATGCAAAAGTGAAACTTGTACATCATTTTCTAGCATGCTCCTAAATTTTTATTTTATTCTATCACCTCTCCTTGTTCCAATTTGCTGGTGCTTTGTATGAATGTTTAAAGGTGAGCTTTGATGACGTTATGGACACTTTTGAGCGAAGTGTTCTATGCTAGGTTTGCTGGTATCCAGGTGGAACGAACCATTTCATACAATAATTGGGGTGTAGGTTGTTAGAGATTTGATTCAAGCAAACCTATTATTGAACATTCACGGCTATATTATTTTATATAAACATTTTTGTCGTCTTTTTTTATCATTTAAATAGCAGAAAAAATTTCAAACTTTACAATAGCCCAGGGGTCTCATTTATTTAGCTTGCGTACGGACAAAAACCTGGCCTTTGTCTTTTTTCATGGCAAAGATGGAATGTATTGAGAGTTAAATGAGCGTGGAAATGTGCAGTGCTTTACACCAACTTCATGCTTTACGTACACACATTTTTGTCCAGGCATTGGAAAGTTTGCAGAAACATGGGGACTGCGAAGGAATGGGCCGCCTTTGTGTCACGTGGCTGCTACCGCAAGTAGCTCTCTTGTGTTGTAATAATACACATTTAATAATCAAACAGGAGTCAAAGTCTTTCATATCCTTTTTGATAGCACTGGCAAGTTTAAATGTAAAAGATTGCAAGCCAATTATTACATAATTTTCATATAAAACTAATCTGGCTGTGAGCAGTCCATTGTATGAACACATTTTGCTGTAAATTACACAAATTGAGTTTATATTTAAAGTTAAAGTACCAATGATTGTCACACACACACTAGGTGTGGTGAAATGTATCCTCTGCATTTGACCCATCCCCTTGTTCCAGGTGAGGGGAGAAGTGGACAGCAGCGGTGGCCGCGCCCGGGAATCATTTTTGGTGATTTTACCTCCAATTCCAACCCTTGATGCTGAGTGCCAAGCAGGGAGGTAATGGGTCCCATGTTTATAGTCTTTGGTATGACTCGGCCGGGGTTTGAACTCACGACCTACCGATCTCAGGGCGGACACTCTAACCACAAGGCCACTGAGCAGGTCTTTGGGTTGATCACCCACCTCTTCAAAGATTGTATGTATCATTGCCATAACTATCTTTTCAAATGGGTTGAAGCACCACTTTATCTGACCCGACCATTTATTTTTTATTTCAGCCGGTGCACGGTCCTCTTGGCACAGGGTCACAATCTCACTCCTCTGGTGTTCGCTGGCAACACAAAAAAGAAGCACCTCCCACTGAATTGTGACTGGCAGTGTCCGGAACTCAGGCACGTGGCTAATTTCAATATGAATTACATTTGTATATGGGGGCGCAGACATTTGCCATCAATTACAGGTTGATTGGAAAGTAACAAAGAAATGTGCATGGATTGGTGCGTGTGCACACTTCACTACATCTGAAATGTTTTCTTTCGTACGCTGTTTTCTGGATTTGAACACACGTCTATTTTTAGTAGGAAATCCCCACAACTCTTAATACATGGGGCCCCAGGACCCCTCATGTGCTCGAGGCTCCCAGGACTTTGATGCCACGTGGGCGTGTATCAACGCTTCCTCTTGGCAAGACATTTTGGCTTGAACTTTGTGGGAACAAGTTTATCTACTACGTTAACAAGGCAAAGGCCATAAAGGAGGACCAACTCCATATTTATTTTATTCAGTTTTTAGCTAATGTAGGTGTATACAACTGTTTGAGGTTAACAAAGAGTAAGTCCAATACATTAATTCACTCTATATTGGTGTGCAAATGAGAAAAACTCCAAAGCGAGCCCAACAACAGAGATGACAAGCATACATCATCATACTGCTGGCATACAGAGTATAAAAATAGTTGAAATTTTAAAACACAAAATAATGCCTCCCCCTGAAAAGAAACAAGAGCTAATATGTTTACCTGTCTGTATTTCTGTTGAGAGGGTCCTTCCTTTGGGGTAATTATTAACAAAATCATATAAGGCAGCAGGCTATTCTCTAGAGACATGATGCACACACACACACACTTGCACACATGAATACACTTCAGTGGGTAAAATATCCTGCACATCAATTTGAATGTTTGCATTTTTGTGAGAGTCTACATCTCTTTTTTGTATTATTATTCCTGCCACTTTCTCCCTGCAAATCTATTCAGCTTTGCATTTGCTTGCCCATCCATAGTAGGTGCAATGTCCTAAAACAATTCTTATATCAAAGTGAATCCAAGTGCTTTCTTTTCTCTTTGAGTAGACAGCTCATGTTGTCTTCTCGGTCTCATCCACTGGGGATGAGTTCAAGAACAAGATGTACGGTAGTCAGTTTTGCAGTTGCTCTTATCATGCCTCTTTCGTCTCCTCAACCTTAATAGTACCTCCAACTTCACACCCTTCTTCTTGCGAGTCTATGTCTTCTCTCATTTTCCCACCTCCCTCTTTCTGCACCGACTTCTCCCTTGTCTCTCTAGCGTCCCCTAACAACTTGTTCTCATAGCCACACGGAGTATGTGAGCAGGAAATATTACCATAGCAAATGAAAAGGGGGAGGATTTATTTCCCCTTTCTTTTCTTTGTATCCAATGTTGCATTATGCTACCTCTCTCCCAGCCTGCTAATTAGTCGAGGGATTGGTGTTTGGGAGTTAAAAGTGCACATATTCATTCTCTTCTTCATAAAAAAGGTTTTGATGAAGCTCCATTTTCTGCAAACAGTATAGCCGGCAAATAACAATATGCTTTTCAACCCTACCGCTGAGCCTGAGGCATCAATTTAAATAACATTCAGATTCTCAGCATTTTTTGTTCTCTAATGTATCTATGATATTGATAATCTTAATAAACGTAACCTTTCAATCCAGTTGTTGAAACTTTGCTGGCATTGAAGAGGCATATAGTTTGTCCTTAGTGCCACCATGAAAGCACACTATTGCCTGTTGCAGTTCTAATGGGCTCAAATGACAATACAATTTAAGAGAATATACATCATAACTTGTATGTTCGTCCTTCGTTTTTGAAGATGACCAGGTGACTTCACGTTGACTTGTGTGTGCGAAGATGGCTTATAAGGCCAATCCTTGCGCGGAATGACCGGCTGCAGTGAGGGTAGGTTATCGCTGGGGGGTCTCTGGTCTTGCGGAGCTGTCGCTTCTGTACAGCTTCATGGATACGTTTTTCCTCGAAGTCTGCTACACCATGCCAGACTGCAGAGCGCCAGTTGGAACGATGTTGGGCATTGGCTTCCCGGGTCTCTGGGTTCAGACCACAGCCCTTGAGACTGGCCTTTAGGGTGTCCTTAAAGCGTTTCCACTGTCCGCCGCATGAGCGCTTTTCATGGTGCAGTTCACCATACAGGAGCCTTTTTGGTAGGCGTTTGTCTGACATGCGGCAGACATGGCCAGTCCATCTCAGCTGGGAGCGCTTGAGGATGGCATAAATGCTCTCCATCTCAGCCCTGTGGAGGACCTCAGTGTCTGGGATCTTGTCCTGCCACCTGATGTTGAGCAGCCTCCTGAGGGATCTCGTGTAGAAGGCGTTAAGCTGTTAAGCATGCCGGCTGTATACAGTCCAACTCTAACAGGCATACAGCAGGGCGGGTAGGACAACAGCCCGGTAGACCTTAAGTTTGGTCCGTAGGCTAAGCCCTATGCACTCCCAGACAGAACTGCGGAGTCGGCTGGATGCAGCACTTCCATGCACTATCCTATGCATGACCTCCTCGTCGATGTTGCCCACGCGTGACAAGGTGCTACCCAGGTAGACAAACTTTTCAGCAGCTTTGAGGTCTTCACCATTTACGCTGACGAGGGGCTCAGTGTACGTGGCTCCAGGAGCAGGTTGATGCATCAGCTCTGTTTTCTTTGTACTGATGGTGAGTCCAAAGTCTGAGCATGCTGTGGCGAAGTTGTTCATGCTCAGTTGCATTTCCAGCTCGTTGGAAGCATTAAGGGCACAGTCGTCCGCAAAGAGGAAGTCGCGAACCTTGGTGGTCTGTACATTCATCTTTGCCTGGAGTCTTCGCAGATTGAACAGCTTGCCATCAGTGCGGTAGCGCAGGTCTATCCCTATGTCCCAGGACCGGAAAGCATCTGTCAGCATGGCTGAGAACATCATGCTGAACAGAGTGGGTGCCAGAACACAGCCTTGTTTGACTCCATTTTCCATTTTTTCCAGTATAGCTCGGTTGGTAGAGCGGCCGTGCCAGCAACTTGAGGGTTGCAGGTTCGATCCCCGCTTCCGCCATCCTAGTCACTGCTGTTGTGTCCTTGGGTAAGACACTTTACCCACCTGCTCCCAGTGCCACCCACACTGGTTTAAATGTAACTTAGATATTGGGTTTCACTATGTAAAGCGCTTTGAGTCACTAGAGAAAAGCGCTATATAAATATAATTCACTTCACTTCACATGGAAAGGCTCAGATGATGCACCGTTGTCCTGGACTCGTGCCTGCATTCCATCATGGAATTCACGAACCATGTTGATAAAGATGTTAGAGCAGCCAAACTTGGCCATGATCTTCCTGTAGCCTGCGGGCTGTAGGTCCTACTGTATTGAGAGCAGCAGTGTGGACGGTGTCTCTGAACACAGTCCAGTCCTCCTTGACGTTCCCAGAGGGATTTAGGTCCTGCAGTTTGCTGGTGAGCTCTTCAGTCAGGGATTGCTTGGCAGAGGCATTGGTGAGCCTGGAAACGTTCAAGCGCTCCGGAGGTTTGGAACCTTGAGGCCTTCTGGTAGGATGGATCTTGATGTTCAGCTTAGACAGAAGGAGTCTTTGGTCAGTCCAGCACTCTACACCGCACACCGCCTTTGTATGCATCCATGAGGTCTTGTTGCGCTTTGGGAGGCTGAAAACTGAGTTGGTGATCAAGAGCTCATGTAAGGGTGCCATTGCTGTTACAGCTGCCCATGCCATTTTTGCAGAGGACTCCTTCCCATGATTTGTGATCACTGGCATTGAAGTCACAGAGGATGATGAGCTTGTCTGCCCTGGGCACTGCCGCGATGGTAGCGTTCATGTCTTCATAGAACTTTCCTTCACATTGTTTAAGTTTGTCATCGTGGGGGCATAGGCACTGGTGAACAAGGGGATGGGTCAAATGCAGAGGACAAATTTCACCACACCTTAGTGTTTGTGTGACAATCATTGGTACTTTAATCTTTAAAATCTTAATGAGAGTGGCAGAGTGTTTTCCTGGAAGAGGCGGGCGCGGCGTCATCAGGCGGTCATTGACGCCTTTGGGAAGTGCAGCCAGCTTACTGACCAAGTTGGATTTAATGGCAAAGCCAACTCCTGCCTCACGCCGCTCTGCTTCAGTGTGGCCTATACAGAAGAATGTATAGCCAGCACCAGTCTCTGTCAACTGTCCCTCTCCAGCGAGACGTGTTTATTGTTTTATTTTTAATATTAATATTATAATATTTTCATGTTGAAAAACAACAGCAAACATAGCAGGTGAACATACTGTTAACATGTTGGTTTCTATATTTTTATTAAACATTTCTTGAATGTTGAAAATGACAGCAGAAAAGGTTTCCTCTTGTTAATTCAACCTAAAAGTGTTGGTGGCACTTTATTTTAATAAGATGTGAATGCATTGGCCAATAAGTATTGTTTGCTTGTTTGTATCCATAATTAATTTATACCTAATTCCCTTACAAAAAATAACAGGGGTATAAGAAACTTCACCTGCAGTGTCCAGAAACCACTATTTATTTCACAGTCACAATGGTTGAATTTTTTTTAACTAAAAACTTACTGCATCTACACCTCAAATAACTTCATCAAAACATATAATGTTTTTGGCCATTGAAATCTCAATACACCACAATTGACCATGAGCCAAAGAAAAGTGGTCTGTGTTCCTCTTACAAAAACTTCTGCAGACGTGACAGAGGGTTGACAGTATATCTTTAGTATTTCCCCGGGTGGGATATAATAATTAATAACAATACACCAAGAGCAATCCAGTTTTATACATATTTGAAAAGATGGTCTATAGTGCACATAAAAAGAGGACGATAGGCAGGCAAAAATGTTGAGTAAACGATAACATCTTGCTTTGCAAAAGGATAAAACCTGCTGAGTGAGGAGGCTGCTCTAATGGACGTGTGGACATTCAGATGGCCTGTCACAAGCATCTTCTACTGTGTGTGTGTGTGTGTGTGTGTGTGTGTGTGTGTGTGTGTGTGTGTGTGTGTGTGTGTGTGTGTGGCATTGGTGAGTGCGATAATCTGCTGGAGCAACTCATCTTATCCTAAAAGCCATGACCAATTTCACGCTCTCACTGGAAAGGTCGTGCCCCCAGTGTGTGTGTGGTGTGTGTGCGCATGTGTATGTGCTTGTGTGTATCTAAAGTTAACCCAGTTAACCCCTGCCTAGGTGCAAATCTGCTACTGAGGCAGATGTTTGCAACAGAGACCCTGAGCAGGCCTTCTTAACTTCGCCACCGAGCAATATCCATCAACAACAGATGCATACAGAAAAATAATAAAACTAAAGTCAGATATAAAGTCACTGTACAGCTCTATCATTGTGTGAATGATTTATTTTGAATGTAAAAAAATGTATATGTTTTTTTGTTATTTTAAAAATATATTAATTTCAAATAAGGTGGAAAAACGCCATGTCTCATTGTTATGAACTCCAATTTCTAAGCTAGTGTTGCAAGTAGAATAATGTCACCCAGAGGAATTGTGCCAAAGTAAAGGTCCGTATGGGTGTAAGCCTTAACTGACGTCATGTTGTTTTTAGACTGAAAAATACTTGAGGTTGAATCGGCAACGCCTCTACTGGTCGCATTTTGTCTCAATTGCTTCAAAACACAAAAAATCAATACCGTACAATTGACAGAATTCTTAACAATCAATTATTAAATCATTCTGCCCCTAAAGGATACATTATACAGCAGGTATAAGTAGCTTGTGAAGCCGTGAGATACCAGTAGCTTTACATCGGATTTTGAGTAGCTTACTTAAGGCTCAAATAAGAGTTGCCTAAACTCTTAGTGCCTGATCTACAAAGATCCAAATACCGCGCGCCAAACAGCGCATGCAAACTATAGAAATGTGTGTACTATTAGTGGGCGTGCTGCCTGTGATCTACCAAGACTGCATGTACAATTGAAATAGGAAAGTGGTGCAGCTTGCCCTATTTAAATTAGGTTTTTGCGTGTACTATGAGGCTTTCACCATAGAGACATTAATTTACTGCACATTCATGTTTACATGCTTCTACCCGTGGCATTTTGTTATGTTTTGAAGCATGCAACAGACATGTACCACTTTTTTGGGGCATTTTAGAGGAAGTCCTGTAGTGAAAACCTACTTTCTTAGTGCGCTGAAGGTGCGCCCTGGGAGATGTTTGCAATAACTTGTGTGCTGGAAGTAAGTAAAAAATGCCAGCAAACACCAAAACGCATCAATTGGTTTTATTTAACTCCTTAGGTCATTCAGCAGCTATAAAATCTAAAATAATATTGCTAACATTTTTACTTTTGACAGTCCATAGATGTTGACACACACACGCAGGACGGAGCAGCAGCGCAATTGCCTCCTTTGTCATAGGCATTTCTGAGCAACTGATAGTTTACACTACGTTTTTAAACGTACTAAAACACGCAAAACAGCAGCCGCAGAACAGTTTTAGTCTCGATAAATCACAGTGTGTGTGATAAAATTACATTTGCATTTTTACTCCCAGCATTGTTGGCATTCTAATTATCAGAATATAATCTGCATATTCATGAAGACAGACACTTAATAGATTGCGCTCCTTATTTTGCTTATTTAAGAGAGGCTTTAGACCAGGGATGTCATTGTGGTTTGTGAAGCCCTTCTAGGCATCTGTGATTAAGGGCTATATAAATAAACTTGGATTGATTTGATTGATTAAACGGACGCAATCCTCTGCGCACAAGCTTAGTAGATCAGCTTTGCGTGCGCTATCAAGTTTGCACATGTTTTAATGCACGAAAAACTTTAGTAGAGCAGGCCTTAAGTGTTTTAGAACTGTCAAATTCAGACATTATGCCTCTATGGCAAAATACCACAAAATAGTACAATTTAAATAAGAGAAAGAGCTCATCTCGCCTTTCTTTTTTCGTTTAGTTTTAAAGAGAGCCAATTATGCAAAACCAACTTTTCTTACCTATTGTTACCTGTTTTTGTGTATTTGGGATCTGCATAAATCCCGAATATTTTAAACCGACCGATGGAGGCGTGACAGAGATATTTATAATCACCATAAATGGTAGAGATATACCCGAAGAGATTTGCTGGAGTCCACCATTGTTATTGAATGACTTATTAACCTTGTAGTCAATAAGTTCCTTCTTTTTCGTCTATCATCCTGTGTAGCGCAGAATGGCTCGTACATGCAAATGCATCCTCCGCTGTTGCCATTTCTGTATTGTATAGTTCTACATTATACAGGTAAAAGCCAGTAAATTAGAATATTTTGAAACCATCACCCAACCATGCAAATTTTGCATTTCCTTTGGAAATCGAGGTCCCAGAGTCTGGAGGAAGACAGGAGAGGCACAGGATCCACGTTGCCTGAAGTCTAGTGTAAAGTTTCCACCATCAGTGATGGTTTGGGGTGCCATGTCATCTGCCGGTGTCGGTCCACTCTGTTTCCTGAGATCCAGGGTCAACGCAGCCGTCTACCAGCAAGTTTTAGAGCACTTCATGCTTCCTGCTGCTGACCTGCTCTATGGAGATGGAGATTTCAAGTTCCAACAGGACTTGGCGCCTGCACACAGCGCAAAATCTACCCGTGCCTGGTTTACGGACCATGGTATTTCTGTTCTAAATTGGCCCGCCAACTCCCCTGACCTTAGCCCCATAGAAAATCTGTGGGGTATTGTGAAAAAGAAGATGCAGAATGCCAGACCCAAAAACGCAGAAGAGTTGAAGGCCACTATCAGAGCAACCTGGGCTCTCATAACACCTGAGCAGTGCCAGAAACTCATCGACTCCATGCCACGCCGCATTAACGCAGTAATTGAGGCAAAAGGAGCTCCAACCAAGTATTGAGTATTGTACATGCTCATATTTTTCATTTTCATACTTTTCAGTTGGCCAACATTTCTAAAAATCCCTTTTTTGTATTAGCCTTAAGTAATATTCTAATTTTGTGACACACGGAATTTTGGATTTTCATTTGTTGCCACTTCAAATCATCAAAATTAAATGAAATAAACATTTGAATGCATCAGTCTGTGTGCAATGAATAAATATAATGTACAAGTTACACCTTTTGAATGCAATTACTGAAATAAATCAAGTTTTTCAAAATATTCTAATTTACTGGCTTTTACCTGTATCTGTCAGAAGACTCCATATGGAAATGCTAAAAACTACAACATGACTAATGGGGAGAAGTCGCAGTTGAAGTGGAGGCACATAAATAAGACCGCCCACAAAAAAGCGCATCCTGAAGAGACAAGCCAATCTATGCAAAATTTTTACCAAAAAAAACAAACATCATTACGTGTTATGTAGACCACAACAAAGTGTTTTAAATGTAGAAAAATAATCATATATGACTACTTTAACAGTGGTGAAAGTTGAAGACACCTGTTATAGAGTACTGTATAATATAGTATAGTGCATGCTGTGATGTGAAACAATATATGATATAGTTTTCAGACACGGCTGAATCATTAGCTACAGAGGGACAGAGTGACAGAGTGAGAGATCAAGTGTGACACAGAGTGCACATAAGAAAGCATCAAAAGACAGAGTGAGAAGGGTGTGTGTGTGTGTGTGTGTGTGTGTGTGCACGGGTTATAAGTGTGTATCTTTCCAGGCCCCCGTTGATCATCTTGACACATGTCTGAGCATTTCTGTCACTTTAATGTCACTGTGGAAATTCTGCAGATTAGTACAACATCCGTCATGGTGCGCCGGCGATTCAAGTCAAAAGAACACATGCAATATTAAACGCTAATATTCCCCACAGCCTTTTATTACTGGAGGTAGAAGAAAGGTCTTGAATATTCACTGTGAGGAATGACGGGTAGGGGCTTTGGGAGAAACATGCACACGCGCACACGTATACACACAAACACATAGACCCCTGTGCATGTACCAATGTCTTTCACAAAAAACCTCCTGTGACAAAGTAGTTACATATAACACACATACTAATCAAGTCTGTTAGGTGGAAAAAACAGATCCAGTGAGCTAAAAATAAATTAAAAAAAATAATTGAAAAATATCAGCCGGGGTTGATTAGGACTTTTTTTTTTTTTTTTTAAGTTGAAGAGATTTTAACATTTTTAATATGCTTTGGAAGGCATTTCCTACCTTAAACATCTGTAAAAATGCAAGAAAACTTACCTATGGTTTCTACCTTTTAGATTCTATAAACTGAAACCCACACCTTTTTTCATGACTGTACCACAACACAGTTCATTGTTTTTGCTGAGAAAATATCTTCACCATATAAATATTAGCCATTCAAAGAATGTACGACAGCATTCATAGTTTATTTGTCCATTGTTTTTGTTGAGAGAATATCTTCACCATATCAGTACAAGCCATTCCAAAATGTACAACATCTGTAGTTTATTTCAACAGTTCAATGTTTTCACTTAACTTCAATACTATAAGGCATTTCATGAACACATGAGATATGATGGCTATATTTGATGACTAATATTGTAATTTTAAAAACTCAAATCTTTAATTGATCTGGATGTAAGATTGCATTCATGGTATATTCTGCAAGTTTTCTTGTTTGTTCAATTATAACATGAAGCTTTATATTACATGTAATCCTAATAAATTAGTGATTATATTTAATAGAGCTTTTTAGGCAACTTTGGCCATGTAGCACTAGATCTAGTACAAGTTAAAGGGTTTAGTGAATCATGATTAAAAGCATGAAACATGTCAACAGCAATATATTCATGAAACAGGACGTGTTACAACACTCATGTTTCCACAAGGGTATCTCCTGCTTTTCCCTATTTACTCACTACTTTCATCCTCTTTACCTCCTCGCTAGTAACCTGTACTATAACGCGGTTCAAACTCAACATTTTTTGAATCATACAAAGCATTCCCTCTTGATTTTTAATCACTTCACATGCAGGCTAGCTTAGCCTGGCTTAGCCTAGCTTTGCTAGCTCCGAGCATATCACTCCGATGCCGGCATAAACGAGAGTATGGCTTCATGTAACAATTGCACACTTCTAGAGGTTGTCTCTGCTAGAGGGACATGTCCACCTGTGAGAAAAGGATAACAAGATGTATTGAGACAGCTTGGACAAACCAGTTAGCACAGGCTGCACTAGGCCCGCTTGCTTCAGATAGGATTGGCTCTAAGCAGCCAGCAAGCCAAGATATGCTGGAAAGCGTAAACAAGTCAGATAGTGGGCCAGGGGTCCCAAAACTTTTTGACTCGGGGACCATATTGGGTTAAAAGAATATGGCCAAATTTTTTTTTACATGAACAGTATATGTATATATATATAGGGTTTCCTGCAGCGTTTTGTTGTTAAGGCGGCCGCCTTAACAACAAAGAGCCACCGCTTAAACTAACGTCTTAACAAGATCTCCAGCCACACGTGCGCATTTAAAAAACTATCTCTGTCCCCAGGCAAACGCATACACTGAGTGTCATACGCATGCCATAATACTGGGGCCGCTGTAGCCTAGGATTTAAGACCATTTTAGCCAATCAGAAACATCCAAAACGTCATTTCCGGAGGCGGCATATAGCAAATATGGCTGGTCACGGCAAGAAAGATTTTATTTTTATTTATTATTTTATATGTGGACTGACAGAGAAGTAGAGCTACTTTTAAGCATCGTTTTGGAGTTTAAAGTTAACAAAACTCAAAGTGCTGACTGGGAAACTTGCCAGTCCAAGTATGGTTACATTCTTACCCTATTTTGGAGCGGTACGGACTTGGAGGGACATCTGAAGAATTTCTTCATCGGAAAGAGGACATCACAAAAACAACTATTGGCACTAAACTGAAAGCGATTCGTGGAAAGTACAGAGTGAAGTGGTTACAGTAGAGTTGTTTTGCTGTACTTCGAACTATGCGAGCATCTGGGGCGGTTCTCCATCAACTACATCCATTCAATTTGGAATAGAAACATCAAATATTGACACAAGCTCTCACAGGAGTTCGGATTCTCCATTCACCATGGAGATGCCAAATGATGTACAAATCCCGTTTCCATATGAGTTTTGAAATTGTGTTAGATGTAAATATAAACGGAATACAATGATTTGCAAATCATTTTCAACCCGTATTCAGTTGAATATGCTACAAAGACAACATATTTGATGTTCAAACTGATAAACTTTTTTTTTTGTTGCAAATAATCATTAACTTTAGAATTTGATGCCAGCAACACGTGACAAAGAAGTTGGTAAAGGTGGCAATAAATACTGATAAAGTTGAGGAATGCTCATCAAACACTTATTTGGAACATCCCACAGGTGAACAGGCTAATTGGGAACAGGTGGGTGCCATGATTGGGTGTAAAAACAGCTTCCCAAAAAATGCTCAGTCTTTCACAAGAAAGGATGGGGCGAGGTACACCCCTTTGTCCACAACTGCGTGAGCAAATAGTCAAACAGTTTAAGAACAATGTTTCTCAAAGTGCAATTGCAAGAAATTTTGGGATTTCAACATCTACGGTCCATAATATCATCAAAAGGTTCAGAGAATCTGGAGAAATCACTCCACGTAAGCGGCATGGCCGGAAACCAACATTAAATGACCGTGACCTCCGATCCCTCAGATGGCACTGTATCAAAAACCGACATCAATCTCTAAAGGATATCACCACATGGGCTCAGGAACACTTCAGAAAACCACTGTCACTAAATACAGTTCGTCGCTACATCTGTAAGTGCAAGTTAAAGCTCTAATATGCAAAGCGAAAGCCATTTATCAACAACATCCAGAAACGCCGCCGGCTTCTCTGGGCCCGAGATCATCTAAGATGGACTCATGCAAAGTGGAAAAGTGTTCTGTGGTCTGACGAGTCCACATTTCAAATTGTTTTTGGAAATATTCGACATCGTGTCATCCAGACCAAAGGAGAAGCGAACCATCCAGACTGTTATCGACGCAAAGTTCAAAAGCCAGCATCTGTGATGGTATGGGGGTGCATTAGTGCCCAAGGTATGGGTAACTTACACATCTGTGAAGGCACCATTAATGCTGAAAGGTACATACAGGTTTTGGAACAACATATGCTGCCATCTAAGCGCCGTCTTTTTCATGGACGCCCCTGCTTATTTCAGCAAGACAATGACAAGCCACATTCAGCACGTGTTACAACAGCGTGGCTTCGTAAAAAAAGAGTGTGAGTACTTTCCTGGCCCGCCTGTGTGGCGCATTATGAAGCGTAAAATACGACAGCGGAGACCCCGGACTGTTGAACAACTGAAGCTCTACATAAAACAAGAATGGGAAAGGATTCCACTTTCAAAGCTTCAACAATTAGTTTCCTCAGTTCCCAATCGTTTATTGAGTGTTGTTAAAAGAAAAGGTGATGTAACACAGTGGTGAACATGCCCTTTCCCAACTACTTTGGCACGTGTTGCAGCCATGAAATTCTAAGTTAATTATTATATACAAAAAAAAAAAGTTTATGAGTTTGAACATCAAATATATTGTCTTTGTAGTGCATTGAATTGAATATGGATTGAAAAAGATTTGCAAATCATTGTATTCCGTTTATATTTACATCTAACACAATTTCCCAACTCATATGGAAACAGGGTTTGTACAAGAGCAGCAAGATTTCAATGGGAGCAATCCACAATCTTCTGTGGTGAAAGAGAGAAGAGCTCTACTTCAGGTATGTGGGTGCTAACTTCATTGCTAGGAAGTAATATTGTTAGAAGGCAGATATGTTGTATATCTGGGGCATCAAAATTTTTTTATATGAACTGCACTGCAATTACAAATGCTCTCAGATGACCACTTTCAACAATGTGGAGTCCAATGTTGCCCATTTGTTTTAATATTATCATTGTTTGACAACAGTGTGACAAAAATACTTGCTTTGGAATCAGAAATCAAGATGGCAAGCATATATTAAAGTTCAGCTGTTTTAGATGTATTTAAATAGGGTTGTATCAAAAATGCTTTGAGTAGTTTCTTGTAATGAATAATATTGAGTTAAGTAAAACTGCAGTTGCATTAATTTGTTTTTTTTTTCTGTCAAAATTAAAATACCTCGAAGTGCTCTATTGACATACCGTATTTTTCGGACTATAAGTCGCTCCGGAGTATAAGTCGCACCGGCCGAAAAAGCATAATAAAGAACGAAAAAAAAAACCATATATAAGTCGCACTGCAGTATAAGTCGCATTTTTTGGGGAAATTTGTTTGATAAAACCCAACACAAAGAATAGACATTTGAAAGGCAATTTAAAATAAATAAAGTCTCCCGGCTGACCTGGGAACGCCTCGGGGTCCCACAGGAAGAGCTGGACGAAGTGGCTGGGGAGAGGGAAGTCTGGGCTTCCCTGCTTAGGCTGCTGCCCCCGCGACCCGACCTCGGATAAGCGAAAGAAGATGGATGGATGGATGGATAGTGAACAACAGGCTGAATAAGTGTACGTTATATCAGTGGTCCCCAACCTTTTGTAGCTGCGGACCGGTCAACGCTTGAAAATTTGTCCCATGGACCAAGGGGGGGGATTGGTAATTTTTACATTTTTTTGTTGTTGTCATAAAGAAATACAATCATTTATATATTGTGTTTTTTATGTTGATTTAATAAAAAAAAATATATATAAAAAACATGTATTTTTTATTTTTTTATTTCTTGTGCGGCCCGGTACCAATCGGTCCACGGACCGGTACCGGGCCGCGGCCCGGTGGTTGGGGACCACTGCGTTATATGACGCATGAATAACCAACTGAGAACGTGCCTAGTATGTTAACGTGACATATTATGGTAAGAGTCATTCAAATAACTATAACATATAGAACATGCTATACGTTTACAAAACAATCTGTCACTCCTAATCGCTAAATCCGATGAAATCTTATACGTCTAGTCTCTTATGTGAATGAGCTAAATAATATTATTTGATATTTTACGGTAATGTGTTAATAATTTCACACATAAGTCGCTCCTGAGTATAAGCCGCATCCCCGGCCAAACTATGAAAAAAACTGCGACTTATAGTCCGAAAAATACGGTACATTGTTTCCCAACGTTGTTGAGGGCCATTAGACATGTTGTAAATAACATGTCACTATTTTACCTGTGCAAAAGTGGGTTTATCCCAAATAATGTATTAATGATTATTGAATGTAATTTTGTAAAAATCCTTATAAAAAAGATTTTTTTTTTCCATCCATCCATCCATCTTCTTCCGCTTATCCGAGGTCGGGTCGTGGGGGCAGCAGCCTAAGCAGGGAGCCCAGACTTTCCTCTCCCCAGCCACTTTGTCCAGCTCTTCCCGGGAGATCCCGAGGCGTTCCCAGGCCAGCCGGGAGACATAGTCTTCCCAACGTGTCCTGGGTCTTCCCCGTGGCCTCCTACCAATCGGATGTGCCCTAAACACCTCCCTAGGGAGGCGTTCGGGTGGCATCCTGACCAGATGCCCGAACCACCTCATCTGGCTCCTCTCGATGTGGAGGAGCAGCGGCTTTACTTTGAGCTCAGGAAAGACTGCAACACCTCAGAAGAGGGATTGAATTATTGAACTTTGTAGATCATTTGGAATTTGATTAAAACCACCTTTCATATATCTACACTAGAGTTGTCCCGATACCAATATTGTGGTACCGGTTCCAAAACGTATTTTGATACTTTGATACTTTTTTTAAATAAAGGGAAACACAAAAAATGCCATTATTGGCTTTATTTTAACAAAAAAATCTTACAGTACATTAAAAATAAGTTTCTTATTGTAATCAAATAACAATTTTAGCCTTAAGTAAAATAGTTAACATACGAGACAACTTGTCTTTTAGTATTAAGTAAGCAAACAAAGGCTCCTAATTTGGCTGCTGAGGTATGTAGTAAAAATATTGCTTCATTTCCCATTCAATTATTTTGTCAAACTTGAGGGACAAGCGGTAGAAAATGGATTAACAATCTACTAGTTCATTTACTGTTAATATCGTGTTATTTGTTTTAACATGTTCCACCTACACTTCTGTTAAAATGTAATAAACACTTATTCTTCTGTAGTTTGGATGCTTTACATTAGTTTTGGATGATACCACAAATGTGGGTATTGATCTGATTCCAAGTCGTTACAAGGTCATACAATGGTCATATTTAAAGGCTTCACGTGTCCAGGTAAGTTTTTCCAGAGTTTATAAACATAACATTAATTTTAAAAAAAGGAAAAAAGATTTTGTGACAATAAAAAACATTGATGTAATCATAGTAGTATCGACTAGATACGCTCTTGTACTTGGTATCATTACAGTGGATGTCAGGTGTAGATCCACCCATCGTATTTGTTTACCTTGAGGAGAGCCAGCTTGTTGTTAGCAGTGAGCTATTGCATCCTCCTACGGTGTGTAGTGAAGCGTGTTTAGCTATTCCTCGTCCTGCAGAGATGATACTTGTAAGAAACTTACTTTTATTGTCACTATGGAGACGAGGATTAGTGATTTAGAAGTAGCTAAAACACTGCCGACTGCGGATGGACGTTAGCCGCTAGCAAGCTAGCCATGTTTTAAAGCACCTCTTCCTGAGGGCATTTCAGTGTTATAGCTTCACCTTTATCTTTAGTTTTTAAGCCAAAATGCTTCCATTCTCTCTTTGTGTCTACACACCATGTCTGATTGTAAGTACTCCGTGCATGTGCACCGCTGGACATGCTCCTCTGCTCATAAAACCATCAATTTCACGACGTGACGACAGCGCGCCGTCGTGCCCGTAAAAAAAAAAAGAAAAAAAAAAGAAACAATTTTTTTCAGAAGCAGTATAGTACCGTTTTTGATACATTAGTTGCGGTATACTGAACAACCCTAATATACACAAAAGTTGTGAAGTCACAAACCAACAAAGGGGGCAAAAAACTCTGGCCCAGATACTGTGTTGCCAAAATTAGTGCAATAGAAAAAGTTATAAAAAGTGAACATGAAAAGAGCACAATTTGGTGCAAGACAATTGGCAGCAAAATATTGCAAATATTGCTGCAGTACCTAAAAGGGAACTGCACTTTTTTTTTAAATGTTGCTGATCATTCACAAACAGTATGATTTTTTTTTTTTAGGATTTTAAATATGACAAAAAACGCTTGGAAGATGCGGCTAATGGGGTTCATCCTTGTAGCCTTCAAAGCCCTCTCCAAAACCCTCTATCAACGTTTTACGTGTATATACACGCTGCAAGTCTATATATAAAGTAGTAAAAGACATGTTCATAACAATATGTAATATGTACAATATTTACCGTATCTTGATCATTTGAATCATTGACTAAATTTTTTTTTTAAACCTGAATATCGGGAAGATGAACTACTGCCTCTAGAAGCCAGCACGAAGGAAGGGTGAGATGTTGGAGCAGACGGAAGCCGAGAGAGTGAGATCAGCGTGACTTGAAGCCGCAAAATGTGGAACTTAAAGCCATGCTATTTCTACATAAATTTTGTGCTTACCCATATAAACCGGAAAAAAACATCCCAGGCCAGCTGGACCAAACGCATAACTGTCCATCGAGTGAGTCACACTAATAGCATTCATAATACATGCAGCACATCACCGTACAACTACAGTGCATAAGCTGTCTGGCTAGCTGTGTACAAACAAAACATTAAATGTGGGCTAATACTTTACAGATGCTGTAATATGATTGTTCATGTTTTTCAGTCAGTACAGATTGGCGTCTTATCCCATTGTGTTGTGCATTACAATCTCAAACGCATTTCGTGTTAACACAGTTGCTAGCTTATCTCTTTCCGTAGTGAGCTTTTTTGGCTAATACTGAAGCATGCCAATGTGTTACTACGCTAAAAAAATAGTTCCTCAATATTCGCCCTTACAATAACAGTATGGCTGCAGCTTTGTTATTATACAGGTTACGAAATGAAAAATTAAGTGCTTTAACAATTTTTTTAATGCATTTTTAAAGTGATTTAGAGGTAGAATTGATTGCTCCCATTAGCTGCATTGATAGCCACCAAGAACATGACGATTTTTAAATGTAAGAAAGCGAAAAAAGTGAATTTCCCCTTCAATACTCTTTTAGTACATACTAAAGTTTTTGTAGCTGCATTAGTGACCAAGGTTGTTTGACAATTGTTTGTTTTTTTAAGCAATGCAATTAATTTCAATTGCTAAAACAATTGTGGTGAAAATTTTTTTATTATAATTTAATTCAACAAGTCTTTTATAACCATCAGTAAGGTGAATTTCTTTAAAAAAATAAAAACAGTCATTACTTGAGACAGCAGAATAGTGGATGAAAAGAAAGTTTACACACAAACCAATGAATGGAATACAAAGCCAGGCAGTGAGGAGTGAGGAGGGCTGGCAAAGAAAAGAGTGCAGTGAAATGGAGCAAAAGACAAACAGAGAGAGAGACATCTGATTAGAGATGCATGCTGTGGGAATGTCATTGTTCTAGTCGATTTAAGACATTATTTCAACTGAGACCCAAGAGAGAGAGAGAGCATGAGATGGAGAACAGTCGACAAAAGGAAGAGGATATAGACAAGAAGGGGGAAATGCAGAGTAGCAGAAGTGAGATAACAAGGGTGGAAAAAAGAAACAGAAGCACAGATCTTTCATGCATATTAGCCAGGATGACAAACTGTAATTGACAACGTCCTATTAAGTGTTTGCTTTTACATGACAAATGAAACTTCTGTTCCACAGAGTGGGACTCAAGCAGCAGACTATGCTTGTTGACAGCTGTATGTCTGTATCCATAAAGTCAGGTAGCTAAAATACACAAACACAAGTGTATGAATGATACATAAGGGGTGAATAATTTAGGTTGGCATTGCAAACGTTGACGTGAAGGAAGCAGCCTTAAAGAACTTTTCAACGCTGACCAGCAAGACAATTTATTGGGGATTAGAGGGGACAGTATTAACATGGAACAAATCGAGCGAAGATGTAGCAAAAGAAACATTTAGGGGCCTGATCTAAGATCCAAGTAACACGCGCTAAACATTGAGTGCAAACTACAAAATTGCTGGTACTATTATTGGCCGTGTTGTGTGTGTGATCTTCTAACACTGCGTGTACAACTGATAACAGGTGCAAAAGTGGTGCAGACCACTCTATTTAAATGAGGATTTTGCATGTATTACCAGCATTATGCGCCCACGGAAACAATTACTTCCATCCACATTCATGATTTCATGACCTCCAATTTGTGGGGTTTTGCAATTATGAACAAGCAGCACACATCTATTATCTGTAAACACTATTTCTGCAATATATAGTCGCAATCTAGACAACACAAACCATTTGTAGGACGTGGACCATCACATCAAAGCAGCGTATTCATGCATCTGGTATGATGCAAACGCAAGAAAGAGCAAATTGCAATAAGTTCTTCTTTATAGGAAATATATTATAATAATATATTTCCTAAATTAAAAATGTTTACGCCATGAATAAAAAACGGAAGCAGACACCAACACATATCAATTGAATGTGTGTTTATCAGCCCCTTAAGCCATCCAGCAAATATAAAATAATAAATCAGTATCGCTGAATAGATAAGTCTATTATTTTCTACAGTCCAGATATGTTGACACGTACACGAAGGACAAAAGCTTCTCTGTCCAGTTGTCTAAACAGTGCAATCATCTCCTTTCTCACAGCAATGTGTGTAACTGTGTCAGTTTGCAAGCAGATTCCAGACATGCTAAATTAGGACATAAAATAGTGGCCGCAGAACAGTTTTAGCTGCATGTGCTGGATGATTAAATTAGCATTTTTCCCTCCCTGTATTGTGGGCGTTCTGATGATCAGCATATATTCTTCTTATTCGTGAAGACAGACAAGCTAAATGGATTGCGCTCCTTATTTTGAGACGCAATACTGTGCACACAAGCTTACAGTAGATCAGCTTTACGTGTTCTATCAAGTTTGCACGTGTTTTAGTACACGCAAACCTTCCGTAGACCAGGCACAAAGTGTTTCTATCAATAATTCACCATTAAGGCTGCTAAAGGACAATACAACTTTAAACTCTCAGAACAATGAGTGATTTAGGGGCCAAAATTAACCTTTTGGAGAGCCGATACAAATGTGTCTCTTTTAAAAAACACTTCCTAACATTTGAATGTATCACACAGCACAAAGGGTTTTAGTATACATCTAATACATATTAAATACTAGGTGTTATGTACATCTTCCTGAGAATCAGTAAACTCTGCAGTCGACATTTGTCGTTTGCTTTAATATGGCTATTCCTGAAATTTGTAACTATGGGGAAAAAAGACTACCTGTAGACAGTCATGCTTTAATCATATTGTGTTCGTTTGGGGTAAACTATCCAAACAGATCATTCCAAGAACTAATGAGACAAGTAAACTGATGTTGGTGTTGCACTGCATGTTTTGTAACTTACACTGTTTCCCACGGAGTGGCTTTCAGGCAGACACAGGCAGCGATAGGGAGTGAGGCTGGTGTCACAGTGGTTTGCATGGCCGTGACACTCACACCTGGTGATGTCGCAGAAAGTGGAATAAGTATGAAGGAGATATTCTCCATCTTTGAAAAACATTGATCAACAAAGAAATGATCAGAGTTACACAAGTCTAACAATAAAAAATAATGATTAAAAAAATAATTCAAAGTCTGAGACACTTGGCTTCCCTTGCTCATAAATTGATAGGGCCATTAAGAAGCTGCCATTTAACATTTATAAATGCCATGATGAAAATGATCAGAGCAACATAACATGTAGCAGACAGTCCTCTATCGCTTATATGCACACAAGTCATTTAATTATTCATTCAGACATTCTGATGATTTTCTTTCTTTTATTCTTTCCTTTGTGCATCCCTTCACCTCCTGTCCTCTTTTGTGATATTTCTTCCTGTTCTCTCGTGGCAAGATTAATGAAATCTGATGCTCTGAGGGCTTTTCCCATTCATAATTAACAAGTGTTTTCTCAAAGTTCTTATTGTTTTGATGTAGTCGATTCACTGCCTTGTTGATGTCATTGTGTTTGTTAACAGAATGTATTACACTAACTCATTAAGATTCCAACTAACTTGTACATCTCTCACGAACGCTCTTTGATCACCTTTCACCTGATGTGAATATAAAATGTCCCAACTTCCTCATGTTGCGTTCTGTGGTCACGCAAACTCTAATGAATGTATACAGTTGTGCTCTGTGATACTTGTACACAGGAACAGACAAAGTGAACATTGTCATGCAAGGATAGCTGAAAAAGGGATGACATGCGAGGGAATGTAAAGGTTACATTTTGACAGTACTAAATCTTGCTTGGCTTACTAAAACGTAACACATTCCTGATTAAAACAGCTCTGAGGGAATAGAAGGTGGGTAAAAAGGAATTGCTTCTTGTATAATCCCATAATTACTAGTCATAAAAACTCAGTAATAGAGAAATGTGGTTGAAGTTACTCTGAGAAAAGCTAATAATAAAGTCTGCACTGAGTAGTAGTTTCTAAAATCTATTAGTGAAAATGCTGACAAAGGTATTGGGTTACTGGTTTGAATAAGGATTCTTATTTATTTGATTAATGCACCAAATGTTTTTAACATTTTCATTTAAAAAAAGACACAACTTCAAGACTTAAGCGTGATCATCTTGTGTTTTGAACATTAATGGTCGCACCTGCCACTGATGGTGATTTCTTTGATGGCATAGTGTCTGTGTCGCTGGTCCACCCCGGCTGCTCTGGTGTGGTATTGTCCTTTGATATGTATTCTGACCTGGGTGGCATGTACCATCCTCTGGAGAGCAGGGGTGTTGTAGAAATCATTGTAGCCTGGCCTCAGGTTTGGCTCTGGGTTCAGCAGGTTCACTGAGACGTTACCTCCAGTGTAGGGCACCGTGCTAAAATATAAGCAAACAAAGAAACTGACATAACCATTCTGTGAATAGTAGTTTAATATACAAAACACCATGCCTTAGGAGAACTGCTCATCTGTATTGCTTCGTAAAGTAATGTATTTTTATCTGAACGCAAAATAAATATCCCTGGAGCAGAGCACTACCTCAAGATCAGAAAACACTTGAAACAAACACTGTAGTGAACCCACAGGGCAAAAAGTCTCCTGCAAGATTAAATACATCTTGCTAGATAAGAAACCTAAATCTTCAAATATCAAACAACATCTCTTTCTTATTGATATTAATATCAACTGCCAAAGATTAGAAAGTGTTTTATTTTCTTGCCAGTGTGACGTTCAACTGCTCTCATGCCAAATTATTTGATGCATGCAAGTCTGCCAGGCACAGTTGTGTGTGATATCATCCGTCAGTCAGGCGAAAAATGAGCAATGACTACATAATCTCTGATCTCACACAGGTAGGTAACCCTACCCGGACTAGCTTGTGCCAACACTGGCCTTGATAGCTGCAGCCTTGCCAAAATGTACTCTGTGGTACTGTGTGTCTGTGAATGTGTTAGACAGTGTTCCAAGTTCTGTTCTGTGGTACCAAAGGCGGATCTATCACCAAGAATGAAGTGCAAAGAGGACTGTGGGTGGTACCTTTTGAAATATTGTCAATTAGAAAGCCAGAATAGGGTGTGTTTCTGAATGTTAACTGTGCATTGATGTAGGAGTGTTTTAAAATTTGCAACCTGTCAATTCTGAAAGTAGCACCTGTAGCAACTATTATTTTTGCTAGGTACCTCATTTAAGAGCCTGTGGTAAATGCACATACAGCAGAGCAGATTGTTGAAACAAACTGATGTTGTAAAAACACTGCATATGATACTCATATTTAATAGTCAAAACAAGTGTTGGGTCCGACCTGGGCAGTTGGAGGCAGTTGACTGAGTCAGGTGTTAGCAAAGGCCCGTTGTTCTGCATCTCAAACACACTGCAGGCTTTGGCCAAATACTGCCAGTCCAACCAGTGTTCGTCTCGATAAGTAGTGTTCTGTCGACGTGGGAGTCTTTGCCTTTGGATGAGAAGTGACTCCGGCAAGAGTCCACCAAACTGAATTATGACATAAAACACCTATAAAAAGGGGTAAACAACTATAAGAAGGCTGTTGCTGATAACATACTGTACATAATAGTACAGAGCAATTGGACGTGTGACAAATATATTGCATTTTGGACCATCCTCAACAAATTGATGTCAAAGTTAGGGTCCAGTGATTTATTATATTTTGGATTAAAGGTGTTTTTTTTTTTTTAAGGGGCTGTTTGCAAACTTTACACAGGTGCTTAGAGGGCGCTAACTTTCCAAAATGTAAAGCATTACATCAATCTTCTTTTGGCTTTGATGCCTAATTTATGCCCCATAGCTACTAGTGTTAGCTATTATTGAATGTACAACCTATCGTAACAACAACATGACAACATGTGCGGATACTTGTATACGAGACAGCGGTGACTGACAGTCAGACTATTTCCTCGGGACAACAAGCATTTTTTATTCAATTTGATTAGTAATTGTGAAAAATATACACATTTAAAAAAAACAAATGTTCTGTTAAACCATTAATGGTAACATTAGCTAACCGGTGGTGTTCTTACTGTATATTTTTTGACTTGAAAAATGTATCTTTGTGCAGGTTAGAAACAGCCCCAGAATATACATATCTTGTTTACAGTTCAGTTCAACATATCCGAAAGAGAGCGGAAAGAAGCAAAGCTTATTTACTCCTACCACTTCTCCATATTGCATCAATTATTAATAAACTTGTTACTTCTTGTGCTCAAAATGAAAGGCTATGGACATCAGGCCCCCAGCGAAACTCGAGGAAAAAAAGGCAAAATACACCATTACCTTTGCAGGGGAACCCAACCCGACATCCCCGAACCCACCAAGCACTCATGGCCACACAACGCCCCAGACCAGCACCCCTGCACAACCTGACGGCCTTCAATGAGTAACCGAGCGATACAACCAACAAGGGTGTGATCCACAGATGGACCAATTAATTTTCCTCTTTAATTAGAATTGTCACCCAAACAATTAACTTCCTAATGCCATCTTGGCATCACATGACCAAGACGACACCCAGCAATGACCATCAGCACCCCGACTCAACAAGGCTCCAAACAGGATGCTCCTCGAGGGAAGCAATCGCAGAACCCTGCGGACCACACGGCGCCACTTAGGATCGTCGCCTTCCAGTCCACCAGGAAACAGACAGAATATGTATATCATAATACATAACACATCATCTGAAAATAGAGCAGCAAGTTTGAGACGTTATACTTCTGACCTCTTACCTGATATTGCCCATTTGCCAAATCAACAGTAATAGTGAGTCCCTCGTCCAACTCCTGAGTGGTCAAAATCTTAGAGCGCCATGTGGTCCCCATGTCCTGATCATTGACGTAAGTGAGTGGATGAGCATTTAGATTTAGCCTTAGGACTCGATCATTGGTGGTGTCCTCAACAGCATTGGGGATACAGTATCTGTTTATAGTGACAGTAAAAAATAAATAAATAGCATTATCATTTTGGCCTATTTAAAACAGACTGGAAATGATGAATATGAAATCGTTTACAATACTAAATGTTCAGCTATAAAAGCTCACTATTTTAATTGACCAAAGTAGCACTGTACCGTTCTACTAAAGGGTGCACCCTGGGGTGAGTGGGAGGGCAGCGACACTCAGACTGGGAATGCAGCTGTGGCAGGGCACCTGAATAAATCTCGACAATTTCCCTGTAGAAAAAATTAAAAAAGTATAGCTAAAAGGCAAGCAGAGTGAAATGTGATTTTTAAAAAAAAAAAAGTGACAGTGAATGAACTAACAGAAAAGCTAAATGAAATTACACTTATTTTCTACCAAAATTGCAGTTTAACCAAACAAGCCAGTGCCGCATTATGTTCATTGTGATTACCACAAATGTCTTTTTATCTTAGATAAACTCTTTTAGCACTTGTTAATGGGACTTTGCCAGTGATGTATAATTTATCTCTACTCAATCTTAAGCAAGGAAAGGTTTACTGTCTTCATGACATCCTATCCAAAAGAAACACTAATTGCCTTGTATTGAATTTCTAAGGAAAATCCTCTGGAAGCACTATGGATTTTAAGATACAAGGATTAGACTTTCCTTTCTTTCCTTCCACTGTTTATCACTCCAAACTACTCTTTCTGTCACCATCCTATCCATAGAATAGGTCATTTTCCTTCTCAAGCTTCCTACTCAGAGTCATTCAGAAAACCACCAATGTCTAACCACCTCACCTGTTGGTCAAAGTAGCAGGATAAAATCTAAAGTCCTGCATCCACCCCATGAACTGATTGGACCCTGGAGAGAAAGAACAAGTGGTAATTGGTTTGTACTGAAAGTATATAGTGAGAGGATTTCAAAGTATTTAGTAGATTATCTTGTTGGTTTCTTGATAACAACTACGGTAAGTGATATCTGCCTACACCTGCTCATATTGGTTAGGCTCATGATCCAAAGCTGACAAAGTGTGTACTTGGTGACACTAAATCATATGCAAAGTAGGTTTTCAGTGTTTCCCACGTGTTCCTTCATTTGTGGCGAGCCGCCACAAGTTGAAATTAAAAAATATTCTTATTTATCCTATTTTTTTTTAAGATTGCGATACAATAACATTTTACCTTTCAGGTGATAAACAGTATGTGCTTCCATTTCCTGCAATCATGTTTCACAATACATTGACTACGTTATTTGTTTTATAATTAGGAGTCTGAGGTTTGAGCAACTGGCTTTCGTAGTTAGTCAGCAGTTGCGTGGCGTGTGTGTTGCAGGAGACTCATTGAGAAGTACAAAGTTAGCGGGCAGTATTTGTTTCCACAGAGTTTGGTGAATACATACTGTATGTCTGTAAGTATAAATACACTTGGGATTTTAAATACATTTTGTTCCATTAAAATCTCATTTGATAAACATTTGTACAAGTTCACTTTGCTAATTTTCATTTGGCCTGGCAATGAGCTGGTCCATTGTACTTTAGCATTAATCTAGCGGCAATAGAGTCAACCTTTATCCGGTATAATTGTATGGCTTTTTTTTAGTTCATAAACTGTATTGTTGATTTAACATGATTCTGACAGGTATGTGCACTTCATATGTATTTTTAAAGTACTTTTTTGTGTGCTTAGTTTTACAGTAGCTTTATTGTGGAGACTATCAAACATTTTCAAGTTGTTTTTTTCATTTCCAATTTAAAAAGCTGTTTACATATTCAGCAAACTAAATTCCAACATTCATGGAGCGCAAAATAATATACCTGTATATCAATAAACCTGGGGTGTACAAAGTGCAACCTGTGCAACATTTTAGTAAGGAAATAAGCAGCAACAATTGAAAAATAGAGCAATATAATATAATATGAAAAAAATATGTTAACACAGATTTGTTTAAATCATACGTATAACTTTTTTTTAAGCCTTTTTATAGAAAAGCAAATTATGTGATGACGTCATATTGACACTCCCAACACACCCTTAGCCACACCCCCACTGCCATAAGTTTATAGGCAATCTGTGGGAAACACTGGTTTGTATAGTTCTTGACTTGTCATGCTATAAAAGAAAAGGACCTCCCCCAAACTGTCTTAGTAAAAAAAACTAAGATGTAATCTAACCCACAGCATCTTTCACGCAGACATTCCGCAAAATCTGTGCTTTTTACAGAAACCGGTGAAGCAGGACGTTTCTGTAACCGTCTGTGCGTTTACTCAAAGACACCGAATCTCGATATCAGATAGTTCTGTGCTATATAAAGACTGATATATTATATTATCATATATACACTATATTGCCAAAAGTATTTGGCCACCTGCCTTGACTGACTAATTCACTTGAAGTGCCATCCCATTCCTAACCCATAGGGTTCAATATGATGTCGGTCCACATTTTGCAGCTATTACAGCTTCAACTCTTCTGGGAAGGCTGTCCACAAGGTTGCGGAGTGTGTTTATAGGAATTTTCGACCATTCTTCCAAAAGCGCATTGGTGAGGTCACACACTGATGTTGGTCGAGAAGGCCTGGCTCTCAGTCTCCGTTCCAATTCAGCTCAAAGGTGTTCTATCGCGTTCTGGTCAGGACTCTGTGCAGGTCAGTCAAGTTCATCCACACCAGACTCTGTCATCCATGTCTTTATGGACCCTGCTCTGTGCACTGGTGCACAGTCATGTTGGAAGAGCAAGGGGCCCGCTCCAAACTGTTCCCACAAGGTTGGGAGCATGGAATTGTCCGAAATGTTTTAGTATCCTGGAGCATTCAAAGTTCCTTTCACTGGAACTAAGGGGCCAAGCCCAACTCCTGAAAAATAACCCCACACCATAATTCCTCCTCCACCAAATTTCACACTCGGCACAATGCAGTCCGAAATGTTCCGTTCTCCTGGCAACCTCCAAACCCAGACTCGTCTATCAGATTGCCAGATGGAAAAGCGTGATTCATCACTCCAGAGAACGCGTCTCCACTGCTCTAGAGTCCAGTGGCGACGTTCTTTACACCACTGCCTCGGACTTGGTGACGTATGGCTTAGCTGCAGCTGCTCAGCCATGGAAACCCAGTCCATGAAGCTCTCTGCGTACTGTACGTGGGCTAATTGGAGGGTCACATGAAGTTTGGAGCTCTGTAGCAACTGACTGTGCAGAAAGTGAGCGACCTCTTTGCACTATGCGCTTCAGCATCCGCTGACCCCTCTCTGTCAGTTTACGTGGCCTACCACTTCGTGGCTTCATTTTCTTACAATAAAGCCGACAGTTGACTTTGGAATATTTAGGAGCGAGGGAATTTCACGACTGGATTTGTTGCACAAGTGGCATCCTCTGACAGTTCCACACTGGAAATCACTGAGCTCCTGAGAGCGGCCCATTCTTTTACAAATGTTTGTAGAAACAGTCTCCATGCCTAAGTGCCTGATTTTATACACCTGTGGGCCAGGTGATTAGGACACCTGATTCTGATCATTTGGATGGTTGGACGAATACTTTTGGCAATATAGTGTATGTGACAATACATCATGACATTCATGCTAGCATTTGGTATGACGTACACAATACTTGCTACTTCAGAAGTTATTATTTTCAACACAAAAAGGGAGGGAAAACCAAGTCTCGGATAAACTTCACACTCCATTTTCAGTATTTTGTGATTTGCTTAAACACACGTGGCATTCTGCCTCTGTTAAAGCTTTGATTACTGGTTCGACGTTAGCCCCCATTCTATGTGTAAACAACTGAAACAATTAGAAACAGCAATTACAAAAAGTTGTTTTCTAAGGTCAGTGTGACCCCTGATTGATATATGAATAACTGAATAACAATGTTACTTTAGGGAGAGTTTTATCTTTACGCTTTACATATGAGAAAATCATGATTTTGAATATGAGAAGTTTCGTAAAGCTGAGATTAACACTTAACTCTAAACAAAACAATCTTATACTGTAAAAAACAGGCAGGAGTTAAGCACATATTGGGACCTTTCATGAAGCGTGCCGACTGATGCTAGGAAAAAAGGATGAGTTAGGGTATTACTGGACTGTGCACAAAAAACGACATCAAACTGATAAGTGAACACATCTCCACACACAAGCGTCCAAATTTGACAATGCTTGATGGAACATGAAAAACTTAAACACAAAAGGCAATGATGTTGGTCCAGAGAGTGTTTAGTGTCCAACAAAGTTCTGTCTAGTTTGAGAACAACTCTTAGAAAAGGGATAACGTCTCTAAGCATTGACAGAACCCTTGCCATGTCTAGCTTTGTCGAAGAGTGTGTGTTTAGCAGCTTTACTGTGTGTGTGCTCCAGCAAACTCCCAATATGAACGTATGCATGTGCATGCCCCTGTGTGCTCACATTTGCATTTGAGGAAGGCTTTGCCGCGTTTGGCTCGAGTACATTGTGCGACGATGAGCGTGTGTGTGTGTTAAGGTGGTTTGCGTGAGTCTAAAACTGAATGAGAGTGCGAGAGTGTTATGGGATCTAAGTGTGTTCGAACAGTGTGTGGTTGTGCAGCCTGAAGCTTTGGCTGAGGATTTCTTTAGCGCGTGGAAATGGGATTATGGCTTCCTCTGTAAAGTACTGTTTCTATTGTTACTGGGATGATGCAAGGTATAAGCCTTAATTCTCCCTTCTGTGCGTAGGTCTCCGTCTTCCAAACTCTGTTTCACTCATCCGTTGCATCGCTAAGTGGCTTCTTTGTTTTTTTATATTGCTGGAACCGTTGACAGCCGATACCAGCAACTTTGCGTGCATTTTTTGTGTAATTTGTATGCATTACGTTTTGATTATGCCTGTATTACATTTAAGTAGTAGTTGATAATTTTGAAACATTTGGTTACCTTTACTGACATCAAGTGGTGTTTGATACATTTGAGATAAATAGAAGTAGAACGAGAGGCCATAACTAACTTTTGGGAGAACAAGTTATTTATAACACCCTAATAAAGTTAAGTTCCTTTCATTTTACTCATCAGATGAAGATTTCTCCCACCAACAAGAAAACATGGTTGTTAATCAATACACCTGATCAGCATTTGCACAATCAATTCACTGATCAGAATTCTAGACACAGCCCCTAAGGGTTTGACGATCACCTCGCCACGCACAAGCACACACGCACACGCACGCACACGCAGCCAATCACTTGTATTGATCACAAGCTCTGATGTGATCTTCAGCTTATCAGATGCTACCTGCAGTGAACCAGGGATCAATGCCTGATAAACGAGAAGAAAAACACCCGTTTATCACTCTGAAGATGAACGGATATCATTTTTCTCTCAATTTCTCTGCTATTGACTCTGAGATGGCTCCCAGGCACCACCAATCAATCTCAAATGTGTTGTTGAATGAGGAGTGGGCAAAAAGGTGGTTTAATCATTGACACAATATTAAGAAACACAGACAAGATACACTAAGAAGTGTGATTTTTGTTCTATCTGCAGAGGAAACAAAATTCAATGGCCTATTCTAGGGATGTGATTTTTGGGCACTTTGGCTGTTTCTGCGCATTGTAAGTAAGGATTGATAACCCATATCTAGACTGAAAGTATCGAGCGTAACAGAAGGAAAACAAAATAATTAATGTTTTAATCGGTTAAGTTCTGATTATTTGATGCTGAGAGCGGGTTGTACAATTGTCACGGTCTGTGTGTAAAACAATCATTCTTACCTTTGGAGCCGAGGCCAACACTCATGCTACTGTCCTCATTGCTATCACGCAGTCTGGTGGTCAGGGATTGTGTCTCGGAAGGTGTGCCGTCGTCCTCCAGCCCATTTAGAAACAGACTGACCTGTCTGTCATGAACCTACCGTAGAATTCAGATAGAGTAAGACATGTTGTCCAGCAAAAATATCTTCATGGCTTTTGTCACAGGTTTTTACAGCTTAAGCATCTTACACAAGCAATGTGGTGCGAGCACTAGTAAAAGCAATAACAGACTACCATTACAAATTAACGCTAGGGGTGTAACCATACATACATCAACGTTGTATCAGAATTTTTCAGTGCGAAAATGTTTCACTTTGCATGCCACTTGATTCCCTGGTGTCCTTTTTTGCGGTTTCTAATTTGGCTTTCTGTTTCCTTAGTTACTGAAGATTGGCGGAGTTACGACCCACGCCTGTTCCCATCACAAAGCGTCCCCTTATTTAAGGTGGAGGCTAGCGACAGGAAGACGTGGGATTGTTTGCTACTTTGGAGCATGTCCTTCATCTTCCCTTCTCTTCCTCGGAAGTCTCACTGCTAAGAATTCAGTTAGTTCAGACCTGGGCATTCTGTGTCCGGCCCGTGTGAGGCCAATAATAAATTACAAAATACATTTTAAAAAGTATCTATGTCGAGTGTGCAATACAACGGTGCTGCTTTTGTTTTGAAAAGCGTTATTTGTATTACTTCCGTGTGGACGTATGCGCATGTGTGATTGTGAGTGAATGTGAACAGCGGCAATCACAAATTACAAAATAAAGTTTAAAAAACATCTATGTCGTGCGTGCAATACAACTGTGCTGCTTTTATTTTGAAAATTGTTATTTATGGGCGTATGTGTAACCTGTGAGTGAAGGTGCACAGCGACAAGTGATGACTCGCTAAAAAAAGAAAAGTTGATGACGAATGCCGTGTTTCCAACAAGACATGAACTGCCAAGTATTTCTTTACAGAAATTAAAGGTAAAGCCGTGTGCTTAATTTGTGGTACACAGGTTGCTGTGTTTAAGAATATAATTTGAATCGCCACTACACGACGAAGCACAAGGAAAAATACCGGAATCTGTCTGGTGAAGCGCGCGCAAGGGAGGCTGATGCGTTGATGGTAAAACTGCAAACCCAACAAGGACTTTTTGCCATATTTCACACCCCCAGAGATGCAGCTGCCAGGACAAGTTTCGTCATTTCTCACAAAATCGCCAGAAAAAGTAAGCCGTTTTCTGACGGAGAGTTTATTAAGGAGTGCTTATTGGACTCTGTTGCGCTGATATGCCCAGAGACTTTGACTGTTTTTCGCTGGCTTTGGATGAGAGCTGTGATGTACGTGACACCGCCCAGCTGCTCATCTTCTTACGTGGGATAACTGCTGACATTCAAATCACGGAGGAGCTGGCAGCAATGCAGTCAATTAAAGAGACAACCACAGGTAAAGACTTGTTCACATAGGTAAATGCGTGTTTGGACATGTTAGGACTGAAATGGGACAAGCTGGCAGGTGTGACAATCCAATCCAATCCACTTTATTTATATAACACATTTAAACAACAAAATGTTTCCAAAGTGCTGCACAACAATATTAAAAACAATATTCAAATATTATCCTTAGCTCCACCAATGACTGAATAAAAACAAAAAATAATTACATATAAAAACAATATAAAATAAATATGATTAAAACGACTTTTAACAACAGATGGTTGTCCAAATCTGACGGGGAAAAATGTTGGATAATGCAGGATAAACTTTCAATTAACCGTGTGCAGAAATTGACATTTTTGCATTGTATTATAAATCAGGAAGTGTTGTGTAAGACAGTGTTAAATCTGCTTTTTTATAAAGTTAAGTTTGGTTAAATTAAATTATTATTATTATTATTAATTATTATTATTATCTTACGGTATATCAAAAATAACATTGAGCAAAATTTAATTGAAATATTGTCGGTGTGGCCCTCCAGCAGTGCTCGGGTTGCTTATGCGGCCCCCGGTAAAAATTAATTGCCCACCCCTGAGTTAGTTGTTAATACTATAGTTGTCAAGGCCAGGGCGCATTCAAATGCGTCCTCATCTTTGCGCTCTGCTTGCCGTACCTCGGGACGCGCCCATGGCCGCGTCACACTCACATGCCGGCAAGGCTGTGGGCGATCAGCAATCAGCGCACCTGGACCTGATGAGAGGGAGCTGAATAAAGGACCAGTGGACCCAAGGATCCTCGCGGGAACTTAGTTCTCAATGGTGGACAGTAAGCCTACTTTCGCTTTATGCTTTCTGTCTTTCTCTGCGTTTTCCCTCCGTGCCTGACGTCCTTGTTTGTTCCCCCCTCAGTTCCTTCCCGAGTCTTAGCTCTTGGACATCTTCCGTGTTTTGCCTTCCTCAATCCTCGACCCTCGCTCTGGACACGGACCTGGTCTCTTCTCTCCTGCCTTGGATCATCTGCCTGCCCCACGGACTGCCTTGTTCATTCGCTCTCGACAACACTTGGTAACACATACTTCAGTTAACCTTACACATAGCCTCACACACACACACTCTTGGGTTTAGACACACACACCATTCTATAGTTTATTTGGTTAGTATTGTTTAGTTTATAGTATTGTTGGTTGTTATATATTTATTAATATATATATATATATATATATATATATATATATATATATATATATATATATATATATATATATATATATATATATATATATATATATATATATATATACATAGAACTATACCGCCCCTGGTGTCTTTGCCGTCATCTCCCCTCTGTAACCATAACAATAGTCTTGTATAAATCCTAGTGGCTTCGCCCAGGTTCTCCTCTTAATTTTTGTTACTTGTAAGAGTAATTCTATTTTTGCCAATACCCTTATTTTGATTTTCCTTTTTGTCGCTCTCCGGCTGAGCCCTCTGTGAAGAACTTTTTCTGTGCATATAGTGTCACGGCAGACATTAAAAAAGGCAGTTGACTGCATCCTGGGTCCAAACTCAAATCAGGACCTAACAGAAACCTTCGGTTTGGTATAAGTCCCAATTGATAAACAATAAATTGAGGGAGAGGAAGGCTGCCCCACGTCCGGCGTTATCTACTCATCAAACGATGCAGCCCACTGCCTTGCTTTTAGTTACCAGGAATCATGGCTAATCCGAACTGCTCAGATGACCAGACACAGTTGGAAACACCTGTGGTTTTCTTTTTTCTATGTGTTACTAATTAGATTGGAGCGTGTAAGTGTAGTTCTGAACATACGTAGAGCACTATGATTTACGCCTTAAAGCCGCGGACGGAATCACGGAATTTGTCAGTAAAACAATCTATTGTTGAACGCAGAATTACCACAGAAATGTACATAATGTGACTGAAAGTATGTCATAGTAAGGAGAAGGAACGTTTGTCTGGGGGAATTATGTTTCCACGGACGGCTCATACGTCCCCGAAAATCTCATCCGCCCCACCATCCTGAAGTAAACCATGTCGAATGGCTACTTGAAACAACAGCTAAGTCTGCAAACAAACTACAAAGCTAATCCAGTCAAGACAACCCACACATCTCGTCTGCTTGGGTTGTTGTGGATGAGACCACCAATGTCAGGGATTGTAGCGTTATAAACATTGTCTTTTGTAATTTAATGATTGAACATGACAGCTTCTAATATTAGCTGATACTTATAATACAGTGGAACCTCGATTTACGAAACTCACTATTTATTCGGTATACAGACTTTTAGATTCAGCCAAATATGCCTCAGTGTGCAAACCATGTTTCTGTGTACAAAATGGCTGCCGGCAGGACAGCTCGTATTGAAATAGATTGAGGAAGCAGCCTTCCTACCAAAGCAAGTTTTTAATTGTGATGACAACTGAATTTTCTGGGAAAAGATGCCTAAGCGGAGAACACTACCTCTTGTTCAGCGTTACTTCTTTCAAGTGCTCACACACGCACAAGTACACAGGGCCCTTCTACCCGGCCCCTCGGATCATTTCTCTCCCTCTGTCTGCTCATTTCTCTCGCTGTGAGGAGAAACTCACGAGAGGAATTTGCCAAAGTTAATCAGAATCAGCTTTATGTACTGTAAATGGAATTTACCTTTTACATTTTTTATTATTGCAGCAATATGGTTGTTAAAGTTAAGGAATTGTGTAGTTTCTGATCGTTTGTGAGTGCACCAAAGGGATTTGTGTGTGTGTGCACGTGTTAGCCAGAGCAGCGCATAAAGAACAGCAGCTTTTGCCATGTTAATACAGAGATAGTTAATTTATTACCTTCTTATTATGTTTGTTTGGTATACAATACTGTATAGCACTTTATATTGTGTTCAAAGTGTACAAATCCTAACTAAAATAGGATTTTTTTGTATAGACTGGAACCCATTATTTTTATTTACAAAAATTAGTTTCACTATACGAATTTTTTTATTTAAAAACCCTGTTCACGAACCAATTTAGTTCATAAATGGAGGTTCCATTGTTCTAACACTGTAACCGAGTGCCTGGCGAAAATGTACACTGACATAGTGCAAGCTTAATGTATAGACTGCCACAGCCATAATTTAAGAGGCACTTTTTTTTTTCTCAACACAACCTCATTCCACTCAAATACTGTACATAGTAGCTGTGAAGAGCTCACTAGCAGCACACTAACAGTGCTTTATGCAACATCCGGTCTGACTGAGGTAACAAAATGTTAAAGATGGCCACTGCCTGGCACATCTCCTCTAAGGCGGTGTACTTCGACCGGCTCTGGGTCACTTGAAAAGACTCAGGACTTCGGCTGCGAGCGGTCGGGGTCCAAACCTCCAATGTCGAGGCAACCGCTTTACGCGTTCCAGCTTCTCCCGCCAGAGCTCATCGGCTTCAGCGCCGCGGACTGAGTGCTTGCCACGCCCTTTTGTCCCAGCAAGTTGGGAAATGGCCACCTCGCTCTGTGCGTGGTCAGTAACACATCCAACATGTCAGGTCATTCGTGGAGACATCACTCCAGTTTGTTAAATGACTGCTTTGTCCTAAGAAAGCGAAGACAAAGCTTTGTCTCACCACAGCTTTTAGACAACCTCATAGTGGTGACGTGGACTGGGCAATAACTCTAACAAAAGTACAAAAGACATTGCTGGCAACCACGGCGAAACCTACATTAGAACACCTCCAACTTTGCAGCCTTGCTGTAGCTGTGATAGTGGTTTGACAATTTCAGTGCATGGTAAAAACACTCGAGCCAGAATATCCTCATGTTTGTTTTGTTTTTGTTGTGGATTAAACGAAGGAAAAAAGTACTGATAAAGCTTGTGCTTCACTTCATGTTGACGGTATATAATGTGGTTATAAACATAGTACAGTTAAATTTTTTGTTGACAGTAATTCAAGAGGCAGAGCTTAAAGATATTTTTGTAAGGCTCACAACTGATGAATGGTAATGGTAGATTATTGGAATATATGGTATTCTGCGGCGTTAAAAAGAATAATGTACGCTAAACCGAACCGAAAACCGAGACGAACAAAACCATGAAATGCGAGCCGTGGATTTTGTGAACCATTCCAACCATAATTGCCAACCCTCCCGAATTTTCCAGGAGACTCCAGAATTTCAGTGCCTCTCCCGAAAATCTCCCGGGACAACCATTCTCCCGAATTTCTCCCGATTTCCAGCCGGACTTAAGGCACGCCCCCTCCAGGTCTGTGCAGACCTGAGTGAGGACAGCCTGTCGTCACGTCCTCTTGCCAAGGGTTTACGTTGTATTGCGCACCCTGACGGCAGGTGTGGGAGTCGGTTCTGAAGTATGAAGTAAAGAGACGTAACTTTGTCACCTCGCCTGGTTATTGACTCCAACCCAGAATATTACACTGCCCATACCTACGCTTCTTCAAAGGCTTTGCTACTGGCTGAAAATCATTGCACTTTCAAATACAACAATGAGTAGAGAGGAGTGTTATGTGTGTATACAGGTATGTGTAAATAAATGAACACTGAAATTCAAGTATTTATTTTATTTATATGTATATATATATATATATATATATATATATATATAATAAAATACATATATATATAGATATATATATATATATAAATACATATATATATATATTCATACATACATATATATATATATACATATACATATATATTTATATACATACATATATATATATATACACACACACATATTGTCAAGACTTGATCTTGGTTGTTTGCTTTTCCGGGATGCAGCGGAAAGTTGGCACGGGCGAGACGGGAACCAAGGTACATGATTTATTTATTAACTATAAATACAAAAAAAAAGGATCAAACAAAAAGCGCGCACAGTAGCGGAGAATAAACTATGAACAATTAAACAAAAACATTAACTGTGGCTTGACAAACAAAAACTTACTTGGCATGGAACCGGCATGAAAAAAGAGTTAGAGGCATGAACAGAGCATAAATGTGTTGTGAGGTCGTCAGGCCGAACAACAGAAAATTAATTAACTTAAATACTATGGACATGATTAACGAAAACAGGTGCGTGACTCAAGACGTGAAACAGGTGCGTGACGTGACAGGTGAAAACTAATGGTTGCTATGGTGACCAGACAAGGGAGTGAAAAGACAGAAACTAAACAAAACATGACTTAAAACAAAACATGATAATACAGACATGACAGAGCCCCTCCCTTAAGGACAGATACCAGATGTCCAAGAAAAAACTTAACAAAAGTCATGGGAGGGCGGGAGGGGGACATGGCGGTGGGTCGCCAGCCCAAGTGGCCCCGAATCCACCGAGGCAAAGTCAAGTGGCGGCGGCGAGTGGAACGCCGCTGCAGCAGGCGAGGCGGGCGCCCAGGGATTGGCCACATTCGTGGCCGACTGGGAGGTGGGCGCACTTGGCGTGGCGGGCGACCAGGTAGCGGCCATATCCGTAGCCGACGAGGAGGCAGGCGCGTCGTCAACTTGGCAGGCGTGGCAGCTCGGCGTGGCAAGTCAGGCGGCGAAGCTCGGCGTGACGCGTCCAGCGGCGAAGCTCGGCGTGACGCGTCCAGCGGCGAAGCTCGGCGTGGGTCTTGGTCTTGGTGTGGGTCTTGGCATGGCGGGTCTTGGTCTTGGTGTGGGTCTTGGTATGGCGAGTCTTGGTATGGCGAGTCTTGGTCTTGGCATGGCGAGTCTTGGTCTTGGCATGGCGAGTCTTGGTCTTGGCAAGGCGAGTCTTGGTCTTGGCATGGCGAGTCTTGGTCTTGGCATGGCGTGTCTTGGTCTTGGCATGGCGTGTCTTGGTCTTGGCATGGCGTGTCTTGGCTTAGCGGGTCTTGGTCTTGGTTTGGCGGGTCTTGGTCTTGGTCTTGGCATGGCGTGTCTTGGTCTTGGCATGGCGTGTCTTGGTCTTGGCCTTGGCTTAGCGGGTCTTGGTCTTGGTCTTGGCATGGCGGGTCTTGGTCTTGGTCTTGGCATGGCGGGTCTTGGTCTTGGCGTGGAGGGTCTTGGTCTTGGACTTGTTGAGCTGGTACCGGAGTTTGGCGTCGTGGAGCTGGTACCGGAGTTTGGCGTCGTGGAGCTGGTACCGGAGCTTGGCGTCGTGGAGCTGGTACCGGAGCTTGGCGTCGTGGAGCTGGTACCGGAGCTTGGCGTCGTGGAGCTGGTACCGGAGCTTGGCGTCGTGGAGCTGGTACCGGAGCTTGGCATCGTGGAGCTGGTTCCGGAGCTTGGCATCGTGGAGCTGGTTCCGGAGCTTGGCGTCGTGGAGCTGGTACCGGAGCTTGGCGTCGTGGAGCTGGTACCGGAGCTTGGCGAGGAACTTGGCGTGGTGGAGCTGGTGCTAGACTTGGTGCGGCGACAGGTGCTAGCCTTGGTGCAGGTGGAGGTGGCCTAGCTGGGGGTTGCGGCTTGGCAGGTCGGAAGACTGGTGAGGGCGGTCGTGCCGGAGGCTGTGGCTTGACATGTCGGTAGACTGGTGGTGGCGGCCGTGAGGGAGGCTGTGGCTTGGCATGGTGATGCCGAGCCACCCCACCAACACAGCTCCCGACCCCAGCCCCCCCCTCAAGGGGCGGATACCAGACGCGCTCCCTGCGGTCTGGAACTCTCTGTAGGGGTGGGCGGGGGAGGGCAGAAATGTCCCCTTTATTTTGGCCACAATATTTTTCTTTTTCCCCCACCTGGGGTTATGTGGGTGGGAAAAAAGAAAAAAATTGTGACGGGGGCGGGACTTGAGTCTTGGGGGGAGGGGCATGAGTCTTGGGGGGCGGGGCATGAAATTGGGATGGCTGTGACTGACTAGACCTGATTTCTAAAAACATGTTTTGATAATGTTTTATCAAAGACATGGCGTTAGAGTTTTTAGCTGGAGGCGGGTGATTTAACGAAAAAGTATTGAAACAAAAATCCTGGTCTGTGATGTCATCATGGGGAAGCCGGGCAGACTGCTGCTTGCTTCCGCCCGGAGGGGGCGGGGCTTGTGGGAGCGGCGTGTCCTGCTGGCTCGAGGAAGTTTTTCCCCGTCCTTGGCGACGTTTCCGGGACGGGAGCGACGCGCCGATCGGCACCAGCTTGCCTTCATTCCCCCACATCATCCCCCTGCGCTCCCTGGGGGAGAAGCGCAGCGTCTCTGCCTCCATGGCGCGCAGCACCTCCCAAGAAGCTTCATCCGCATTGTCCAACTCGGCCAACTTACTTGCGGAAAAGCGGGTCTGCTGACGACCTACTGTCAAAACTTGATCTTGGTTGTTTGCTTTTCCGGGATGCAGCGGAAAGTTGGCACGGGCGAGACGGGAACCAAGGTACATGATTTATTTATTAACTATAAATACAAAAAAAAAGGATCAAACAAAAAGCGCGCACAGTGGCGGAGAATAAACTATGAACAATTAAACAAAAACATTAACTGTGGCTTGACAAACAAAAACTTACTTGGCATGGAACCGGCATGAAAAAAGAGTTAGAGGCATGAACAGAGCATAAATGTGTTGTGAGGTCGTCAGGCCGAACAACAGAAAATTAATTAACTTAAATACTATGGACATGATTAACAAAAACAGGTGCGTGACTCAAGACGTGAAACAGGTGCGTGACGTGACAGGTGAAAACTAATGGTTGCTATGGTGACCAGACAAGGGAGTGAAAAGACAGAAACTAAACAAAACATGACTTAAAACAAAACATGATAATACAGACATGACACATATATACATATGTACATATATATATATACATATACATATATATACAGTATATATATATATATATATATATATATATATACTGTATATATATATATACTGTATATATACTGTATATATATATATATAGCTAGAATTCACTGAAAGTAAATTATCTATTTCCATCCATCCATCCATTTTCTACCGCTTATTCCCTTTGGGGTCGCGGGGGGCGCTGGAGCCTATCTCAGCTACTGTCAAGTTATGTTTTGTTTGTTTGTTTTCTCCCCTAACTTGAAAAGGGTTTGACTTTTTGACCAGGGGTTACACTGGGACTTCACTCTTTGTTTTAATCCAATGATAAGACAAATCTCTGTTTATCCGTTTATTTTGGACTTGATTGTCTCTTTTTTTCATTGAATAGTTTTAAGGTGAAAAACCTTTGGAAAAGGGTGGACAAATACAAAAGCAATTAGGGACCAATATAAACAAATTACAATAAACCATTTTTTAAAGTAAAAGTGTTTCCAAAAGTACATATAGTGACCTTTAACAGCTTGTATTTGGCATTTATACATTTAACAACCACTTATAAATAAATTCAACACATCAAATCAAAAAACATCAAAATAATATAAGTCATCTCACCGTCAGCCACCCTGGTCTCTTTAAACAGTTGTCTCTATTGTATTTGGCAAAATCTCCTCGAGCAGTGTTTGTTGGCCTGAAGTCTGAGCTGGAGCTGCAGACTTAAAAAGAGTGGATTTGATTGCTTCAGGTGAGAGCCTTCCTGATTACTGATGTTCTTCAGCTGTTTGGGAAATGTTGTCTGTAATTCCAGTGCTGTCCTCTGGGGAGAAATGGGAGCCAAACTCAATTGGACATGAGGCCCTTCTGTTTGGGTGAAGGCTTTGGCCTTGTGTAGAGTTTGCCAAAACACCTCCCACTCGATCTTTCCATGGATACATCGGGAAGATCGCTGACTGTAGGCAAACTAAGTGCACGTGATTGGTTTTGGTGATTGTGCCAAGATCTTCTATTCCTGTTCCTCAGCAGGTAGTAGGACAACCAACCGTCTTACGTCTCTGTGCAGAACGGTGGCTTGAAGCTTTTCCTTTCTGCTGCTTGAATTGGGATGGCTGGTCTTTGCCTTTGGGGCTTTTGTCAGGGGGACACAGTAGCTTGGGAAAACCCGGATGTGGACATCCCTCACAATGCCCTTGTTGTCTGGATTGGTGCTGACAACTCTGCCAAGCTTGAAGTGACTTCTTAGTGCGTTCTGGTCGCATAACCAGACAATGTCTCCCACAGTGACATTTCTTTCAGTGGTATGCCACTTGCTTCGGACAACGAGATGGGGACCTGCGAGTTGACTCCAAGATTTCCAGAATTTGGTTACCTCTTCCTGCATTTCCCTTAGCCTTTTGTAGGGGTAACTGGAAAAGTCAAATGTTTTGGGGTCTCCACTTTGAGATGCTCGACCAAGCAGGAGGCTGTTTGGTGTGACATATTGGATACAGTTTTCCCGACTTTGAACTCTGGCATCAATCGGGCGCTCGTTTGCGAGGTTTGCTGCAGTGTAGAGGGCTGTCTGGAACTCTGAGAAGCTGAGCCCGGACTCCTTACCAAGACTCTGGAGTGCCCTCTTTACAACACGTACAGCGGCTTCCGCTGCACCGTTCCTGTGCGGTGAGTCAGCTGGGTGAATTTTCCATATCCACTTTGTTCTATTCTTGGCTGCATTGTCTTCCAGCACTGTTTGATCCAGGCCATCCAAGTATTTGTACAGTTCCTCCAGGATAGGTTTTGCTCCAATGAAATTGGTACCTGGATCAGACCAGATCTTTCTTGGATGCCCCCTGAGAGCTGTAAACCGTTGGTAAGCCATCAGAAATCTGTCTGTTGATGGTGTGTTCACCAGTTCCGTGTTGATAGCTCTGCTGGCCATGCAACAAAAGACAACTCCCCAGACTTTGAGTGTTACCCTTTTCTTGACATCATCTCGTACTTGGTATGGTCCGAAAAGGTCTAGTGTTGTAAACTCAAAAGGTGCAGCAGGCTCTGTCCTCTCTGATGGCAAGTCACACATCACTTGTCGGCACTTACTTGCTCTTGACTTCCTGCAGGTTATGCAGCCATCAACAACCTTTTGAGCAATTCTTCTGCCCCTTATTACCCATGCTTTCATCCTCATCCTGAGCAGTGTGCCAGCCACTCCATCATGGCTCTCGTTGTGCGCCTCTCGGGCCAACAGTGTAGACACCCAGGCATCATAGGGTAGGAGTGGGACACAGCAGTGGTCATCTTTGAATGCTTGCACTCGGCCACCACAGACCAACAGTCCAGAGTCCTGGTCTTTGTAGACCACCAGCCTGTCAGTAGTTGAATTTGGGAAGATTGTGCCCTCTTGTGCTGCAAGAAAAATGTCTCTCAGGGCATCTTTCCTTTCTTCCACAGAGATGGCTCCTCTGGAGGAGACTGCCTCCCACTTTGGGCCATGCAAGGCCTGCACTTGTTGACGGAACCTTTTTGCTGCCCTCCAGACCATTGCAACTGTTTTGACCAGTCTGGTCAGGACACTGAACCGTTTGACATCCACAAGGCTTTGAACAATTTACCCTCCTGGTCTCTGTTCTGTTTGGATTTGGTTTATATTGTGTTCGGGCACTTTTCCCAGGAATTGTTTCTGAGCTCGGGCCCTTGTCAACACAGCAGCAAATGCCTTTCTCTGCAACTTGTTGATGCTCTCTCTGGCGGTGGTTGCTAGTTCCTTAGCAGATTTGGTTGGCCACTCACTTTCTGGCAGACTCAAGAACTCGGGTCCATTTTGCTACTCTGAATGTTCATCCAGATCTTGAGGGCCTGCTCCTCTGGTGATGACATCTGCAATGTTTTGTGACCCAGGGATCCACAACCAGTCTTGTACTGCTGTGCTGCTTTGAATCTCTCCGATCCGGTTGGCAAATAATGTTTGATAGCCATAGCTTTCTCGCTGTATTGCACCGAGGACTGTTTGACTGTCAACAAAGTGAAACCACTTTCTGACTTGGATTTGGCCGTGCAGTTCGAAGAACTTCCTGAGTCGTGAGGCAAACACTGCTCCACACATTTCTGCTTTGACAGCATCACCTTTGTGGTCCAAGGGAGTTAGCTTTGCTTTGGATTCAACCAGTCTGATGATGGGACCCAGGTCTGTGATCCATCTCAGGTACATCACCGCTCCGTAAGCATGCTCACTTCCATCAGAGAATGTGATCGCTGAGGGTGGTTCAATACTGAAGCATTTGGGGGTTAGAGCCCTGGTGAACAGGATCTTGCTGAGTTGATGGTACTCCTCGAACAGATTGATTGCATCACCTCTGAGTTCATCTGAGAGTGCAATGTCCCACGTGTCTTTGACTGGACGGCTATCAGCCTTTGCCTCTTGAAACGCCCTCCGCACCAGAATAGCTCCCTTCTGCTTGGCAGGAGTTACAAGGCCAACTGGGTCGTACAGTCCTGACACTTGACTGAGAAGTTCTCTTCTGGTCAAAGGGTTGGGTGTCATGGCTCTGATTTCCTCTTGCAGAAGGTCTTCACCCAGCCGCATTTTTTGCTTCCTCTTTGAAAAGTTGATTCCGATTCTGACATGGAGCTTATCTTCCTCGACTCTGTAGCCCAGACCGAGTGCCTTGTTGTCATCATCGCTCATCTGGTTTGGTAAGATAATGGTCTTTTTCATTGTCCTTTCCTCTTCAGAGCGCTCCTTCCTCCCACTTTGCCCAGTGAAGACCCATGGCTTCAACTCAAACCCCCCGGCCTTCAGGATCCTCTCCAAGTTGGCTGTGATGATGTTTAGCTGGTCAAGGTTGTTGTGGGAAGTGAGGATGTCATCAACATAGCTGTCGTTGTGAAGCACTCGACGCTCCTCTTTAAGATGGGCAAAGAGAGGGAGGTTTGCAGTTTCACGCATTGCCAGCTGCGCTATGCACCCTGCTGGTTTGTCTCCTATGTTCACTCTTGTTATTGCGTATTCCTCCAGGTCCTCATTCTCTGCATCTCGCCAGAGGAACCTGTGAAGGTGCACTTCTTGGTCTTCCAGCCAGATTGAGTTATACATCTTTTTGATGTCACCCAGCGCAGCATGTGCTCCACTTCTGAATCGGAGAAGCACAGCTCGAATCTGGTTGAGGACGTCAGGGCCTTTCATCAGCAGGTCATTCATGCTGACGCCTCTGCACTTTTGACTGCTGTTCCAGACAATTCTCACTGGAGTTGTGACTGAGTGTGGGTTAGGAGCAATGAGATGACTGAGATACCAAACGGGTCCATCCCACTTGGTGATGGTGTCTTTGGGTAGTTTGATGGCTGCTTGTCGATCAATCATGTCATGCACTTGTGCAGCATATGCCACCTTCCACTCAGGTGTTTTGGCAAGTTGCTTTTCCGTTCTCAGGAATGTGGCCTCAACTGTTTTTCTATTATTTGGTAGTGACATGGGGTCCTCCACCCAAGGATACCTGGCATGCCAATGTGGCTCTTTGCTGTGGTTGTCCTCCGTGACATAGGTGAGGCCACTCTTTACCACCTCAAGCTCTCGCTCCTCTGCAAGAGTCATTTCTTTGCCGCCTGGTTGACATTTTCCACAGCGGCATCCTCCACACTTCGGGTCACATGCTGCACCAATACTGTCCCATTTCCACCAGTCTAGGAAGTCCCGGTTGGTGGTTGAAGTGTTTGACCTCCGGAACTTGGCGTGAACCTGAGTGTTGGGAGGTTTTTTACAAGCTGGGCCAGTGAGTTCTTCATACCTCAAAGCAGCAGTCCTCATTGATCTCGCAAAGTGTGTTTTGGACATGTGGGCGGAAACGGTGAGGTCTTCAAAGAGTTCAGGATGAGAGCCTCCAACTGTCATTCCCAGTGGCCCGTCCCACAGTACAAGGTCTCCGATACCTCTGATCCGCTGAGGTGGTAGCTGGCCCTCTCTGTGACTTATGAGCAAACTGACTTCATCGGGTCTTGTCAGAGCTCCAAGTGGGATATCCGGAAATAATTTCTGCAGCCGTTTGGAGTCCACACTTTTATGGATGTCTACAATGCAGTCCAGACCATAACAGACCAATTGATGAGATTTCATAGTGCCTTTTGGAGTCTTCACTCTGATCTTCAAGAGGTACCGCTTTGTTTCCACAATGGTCTTCATTCCTCCGACACCATGTACAATGAGTGTGATGTCTTCGCTCCTGAGGTTCAGTTTGTCTGCAGCCTTGTGGGTGATGTAATTGGTGTCGGACGCCAGGTCGATCAGTGTTCCAATCTTTTCTCCAGCGTTTGCGGTGACCTCCAATAACATCATCATTACTGGCAGTTCTTGCAATCCACTTTCAGCTAAAAGTCCTGATTTAACTTTTGTGGTGTTGAACGTCTTGGATGCAGCATTGGAGAACGCATCATGAAACTGCCTTGCCAGCTCTGGGGAAAGCTTCTTGACAAAGTTCTCTTGTTCTTCTGTGTATGTTCTCCTGCTTTTGCCATCCATTGAGCCAGGTTTGCTCTTTTTCTGTGCCGAGCTGCTTTTCTTGTTTGGACAGAGGTAGAAATGATGCTCAGGTGCATGTTCATCCTTGCAGGCATGGTTGGTGCATAGGAAATCATCTTTGCAGTCTGAACTGTCATCATGGACTTCAAGACATCTCTTGCATGCTCCCAACTTCTTAGCAGCAGCCTTCTTCTCTGCAAGCTGAAGTGCCCGGAACTGCATGCAATAGTACAGCTTCTTCCTGTGCTTCCCATCTCCACAGACAACACAGCCAGTGTGGTCATCACTTGCTTTGGTGGATTTTGTCCTAGCATGTCTTGGCTCAGGCTTCGATTCCCTCTTGTTAGGTTCCTCATCCAGTTGTTCCAGCTGCTCATATATGCTCTCTTGCTCTTTGAGGAAGTCCAAGAGACCGTCAAACCTGCTTGCTGGAGTGACAGCATTCCTGGTGTCTGCTGCATAGATGAGCCATTCCTTTCTGAGAGGTCCTGGGAGTTTCCCCTCAATCGACTTGGTCACAAGTGGGTTTTTGATGGCACCGGTGTCCCCAAGCTCACTGAGATCTTGAAGCGCCTTCTCCACATCTTGGATTAGCTCTACAACTTTTCGCGGCTGGTTACTTTTGACGGGTTGGATTCTTTGCAACTCCTCCGCTATCTCTATAGCAATGGAAGTCCGGTTGCCATAGCGGTTCTCCAGAACACGGAAGATGTCATCGGCAGTGTTATGAGTGATGAGACGAAGGTCTTTCCTGATCTTGTCCTCAACACTGTCCAGCAATTGGGCCTTCTTCACCTCCTTGGAACCAGTTGGCTCACCTTGTCTCTGGAGTGCTTCCCAGTCCTTTTTCCACCTGTGGAATTCACGTTTGTTTCCAGTGAATTTAGGAAGGGCTGTGGGTTTCAACTTGATGGCTGGCACAGGATGACTGGGAGCAATTGGTTCCCTCCTGACTTCTTCCTTTATCCTCTGTTGTATGAAGTCCGCCTTCTTGGAAACCAGCTTGGTGGTCTGTAGTTCCAGACCTTTTAAGCTTGTCAGAATTTCAACTACTGTATCTTCAGGGACCCATTGTCTCCACCAACCATGCACCTCCTTTGCAGTCTTCACCAGTCCTTCCAGGTGGTTCAGCATGAACTCATATCCATCCAGGTTCATATCCTACGGTTCCACAGCAGTGGTGCGTCTACACTCCTCATCTGCTGCTAGAAGAGCTATGGACATTTCATCTTTTCCAAACTTGTCCCACAGGGCCTTCTGGAGTTGACCTTTGACCTTTGCCCGCTTTGACTCACACTCCCTTGAAGTATTATCCAGATCTTCTTGTTGCTCTTGGATGAGTTCAGTTTCTCCATCTTTTAGCTGTGTCAGAAGTTTGGCCTCTACCTTGTCATTGGCTTCCATGACTTTGTCAGCTGCTGCGATAAGTGTCTTGAAACTGTCTCTGAGCTCCTCCTCAGACAAGTCATCATGGTTCCTGGTGAGGCTGTTGACAAGGCGGGTGAATGATGCTTTTGCAGTTGTCCTCTCGGTCTTTAGCTGGTCAAGCACCTTCTTGTCAGCCATATTTACAGCACAAGTGGAGTTTGAGTGCATTTTTTTAAATTAACTTTTGAGTCTTTGGTCCAGATCTCCTTTTCCTGGTTGTCCAGTGGGGATCGGTTTTTCACTGTCAAGTTATGTTTTGTTTGTTTGTTTTCTCCCCTAACTTGAAAAGGGTTTGACTTTTTGACCAGGGGTTACACTGGGACTTCACTCTTTGTTTTAATCCAATGATAAGACAAATCTCTGTTTATCCGTTTATTTTGGACTTGATTGTCTCTTTTTTTCATTGAATAGTTTTAAGGTGAAAAACCTTTGGAAAAGGGTGGACAAATACAAAAGCAATTAGGGACCAATATAAACAAATTACAATAAACCATTTTTTAAAGTAAAAGTGTTTCCAAAAGTACATATAGTGACCTTTAACAGCTTGTATTTGGCATTTATACATTTAACAACCACTTGGCAATTAAAATAAATTCAACACATCAAATCAAAAAACATCAAAATAATATAAGTCATCTCACCGTCAGCCACCCTGGTCTCTTTAAACAGTTGTCTCTATTGTATTTGGCAAAATCTCCTCGAGCAGTGTTTGTTGGCCTGAAGTCTGAGCTGGAGCTGCAGACTTAAAAAGAGTGGATTTGATTGCTTCAGGTGAGAGCCTTCCTGATTACTGATGTTCTTCAGCTGCTTGGGAAATGTTGTCTGTAATTCCAGTGCTGTCCTCTGGGGAGAAATGGGAGCCAAACTCAATTGGACATGAGGCCCTTCTGTTTGGGTGAAGGCTTTGGCCTTGTGTAGAGTTTGCCAAAACAGCTACAATCGGGCGGAAGGCGGGGTACACCCTGGACACATATATATATATATGGACACATATATATATATATATATATATATATATATATAAATAAAAGACTTTGGAGGTCTCAAGGTTGGCAAGTATGATTCCAACCCTAGAGCTAAGGAGAAGCTAGAACCTGGAGATTGTCTTTTGACATTACAGTCCTCAATTTGAGAGCTTATCACCTTTTTGGTAAACACACAAATACTAGTGGATAAGACGAAAGCAGTGTTCCGCCATTGTTTGTTTAGAATGGGATGGGAAAAGTGCTACAAACTGTAATGATTAAGGCTGCACTTCAAATATTGAAGGACTTTAAGATATTGAAAATAAAATAATCATTCAAACTGTTAATGTTGCTCTTCGTCTGCTTCGCTACACTTTACCAAAAATAATAGCTGTAAACCAGGGATGTCTAAAGTGCGGCCCGTAGGCCATTCTAAGCCAACAGCTTGTTTTTTTGATTAGCATTAGCATTATCTAAATATAAGTTTATTATACTATAAATCAATTAATTATTAATTATGTATATTATTTTATGTATTAATATATACCACACTAATTTGATTTGTAACCTACAAAGCAAAGCTTATACAGCTATATAATAAATAAATAAATGATAAATGGGTTGTACTTGTATAGCGCTTTTCTACCTTCAAGGTACTCAAAGCGCTTTGACACTACTTCCACATTTACCCATTCACACACACATTCACACACTGATGGAGGGAGCTGCCATGCAAGGCGCTAACCAGCACCCATCAGGAGCAAGGGTGAAGTGTCTTGCTCAGGACACAACGGACATGACGAGGTTGGTACTAGGTGGGGATTGAACCAGGGACCCTCGGGTCGCGGACGGCCATTCTTCCACTGCGCCACGCCGTCCCTTTACAATACAGTATGTTAACCTATCTTTACACATCTTTAATGCACAAAATATACCAAAGTGGGCCCCGCATCCATCAGTTTTTCTGTATACTATATTTTTAATTGACAATATTATTTAGTGGATAATTAGATGCCAGAAGTTTCTCGTTTGTTTTATTTTTAAAATGATTAAAACGTGAAAGCTCAGCAGGTATTATTTGTCATTTTGCTCCTGTTCTGTACCAAAAAACCCCTGACCATAACGAGGTACGTAGCAAACTGAGGATGTTGTAATGTTACACCAAACCCTAATTAACACATTTATTGTAAAACAAAGCAGAGCACCAAAATAAACTTTTAAAAGATTGGCAAACACAGCAGTAATACTACAGTACTGCATTTCCTTATCGTGATTGGTGACACTAAAAATGGCCGTATGTGAATCTGTGTTGGCCCTGCGATGAGTTGGCGGGTTGGCGACTTGTCCAGGGTGTACCCTGCCTTCCACCGAGTGCAGCAGGGATAGGCTCCAGCCACCCCGCAAGCCAGAGAGGAACAAGCGGTAGAAAATGGATGAATGGAAGCAGGGTGGGCCCCTGGTATTAACACTATGCAGTTGTTTAGGGCCACAACGACTAGTGGGGCCACATGTTTGCTGTGACAGGTCACTTCAGTAGCTGATCATCAATGTGGTCGCTGTGCTCTGCAGGTGTTTGCTTGTTCTACTTTGACCTCATGAAAACATTTACACTTTGTCTCTGCTAAACTTGTATTATTTAAATGTTCTTTGTAATAGTTTTAACTCGGTTTAGCGTCATTAATTGCTAATTTAGCATCGCTTCGAAAGCAATCATCGTGACATACTTATGGCAGTACCATCTGTCACGAGCGAGAAAGTAGGGTTTGAAACAGGACCCCAAGATGCAGCAGACAACAGGCAGGTGGTAAGTAAAAATAATGTTATTTAATACAACAAAAGAAAATGCACTCACGAGGGACTGGGAACACACACGACTAGAAAAAAAGAAGAAGACAAGACAATACTTTTTTTGTGCAAGATACTGTATATAGGCTCTCACAGCAGAAAGCAATGTGGAGCAATAGGCAAAGCCATAAGCATTGGCAAAGCATGGCAGAGCATAGAAGAGCAGATAAATACAATTGATAATGATCCGACTAAATAGGCAACCTGGGTGCAGGTCTGTCCCGGTTGCCAATCAGGCAGCAAGTGTGTACGACTGTGCACGACATAAGGAAGTGAATATACAAAATAAAGGCACAAGACAGGAACTAAAATACCATACACAGAGAAAAAGCTAACATAAGTCCAAAACACTCACAAGGGTGTGACGCTATCTAAATGTATATTGTAGCTGAACCTTTGCCCCAAAGATATAGAAGAAATATTTTATTATAAATGTAAAATTTTCATATGTAGAGCATTAAAAAACTGTTAACCGCTAAATACGTTTCTATACATTAAGTAATCCATCAAGACATGAAGTAACACCCAAATGGTCACTTTTAAAAGCCGCAAATCTTGAAGCGCGATGTGGCGAGAAACAACTGTTTTATAATACTCACTAAGCTGCAGTCAGCCCTAGGTTCTGGCGTGTTAAACGAATAATATTAAAGACCGAAATGGGCCCTCAAACAAAATGTTGTTTAGGGCCAAAAAAAAGTTACAAAAATTCCTGGTCACAAGCGTGCCAGTTTGTGAGCATCCTACATGGGCATCCATCCCTAGAGATGTGCATGACCGTGTGTGTGTGTGTGTGTCAATTATACATACGACTAATCTTCCAACTCATTTCCCTAGTAGCAGGAAAGCCTCGGGCTACACTGCCTCAGCGCAAATTAGCTTTCTGTTTGACCAAAAATCTATGCGCTCCTTGCCTCTGTGCTCTCTCGATCGGAAGCATGAATATGGAAAACGACAACATCGTCAAAGCAGTGGCGGCTCCCTTTTACATCAAACCCAGGGAAAAAGAAAGATACCTCCGTAAGAGCCACTCCATAACCTTTAATGTGCCACTTTTTCTCTTTTACACAATCTCCAAATCCTGTTTTTGGGAACCGCACTGTGGGGATACTGATAATCCTAATTCTTATAACCCCTCCTCTTCCACCTCCTTTTTCTTGCTTTCTCTGTTTGTGTCATTTTTGCTTTGTCCTTGCAGCAATTTGCTTACTTCACACCCATGTTATTGTTTTTTTAAATTGCTCGCCCACTGTATAAATATTATATTAAATTATATTATAATTTATCCATGATTTGTTACCGTTCTATTTCCACAACTTCTCCCACTGATGCCTCCTCGTGTTTATCTTGCCCTGTCGCTCTCATCTGTTGTTAGCTCTTTAAAAAAGTTGAAAAGGTGTGAGGAGGAAATAAGTCCAAGTAAAAAAAAACGCGCCTTTAGGGGATGAAGGCAGTCCCAGACAAGTGTCTGCCTCTCAGAGGATGGTTAAGACGCCCAGACAGACACTTTCATGATGACTGATTGAAGACTGGCAAGCACATGAGAGCTCAGGAGAGAATGGGAGTAGAAAAAAGGGAGGTGGGGCAGTGAGGAGTGAGAAGAAGAGACAGGAAGGAGGAAAGTCAGAGAGAGAACCAGAAGAAGGGCCCACTTTAAAAATCTTTAAGCCTGAGCAGTGTGGCTCTTGGGGAGATGTGAGGCAGTTGTCAGGGCTGATGTAAATGAATACTGAAGCGCTTCATCCTCCTTAGACGCCACGCGCCCTTCTGAAACACATCCAAGTCTTCTTTGTTAGCACTCATAAACACTTCTTTTTCCTTTCCTCCATCATCTGTATTTTATGACGCACTTTTTTCCTTTACCACTCAATCCGAGTAAATTCACAACTTTTTGAAAATGAAGGTAGTTTGTGCATTTTGTAGAGGGGATAACTAATTTGGCATGTTGCCATTTAGAAGAAAGCATTACTACCAACTCTGTCTAAACTCCAAGACTGTACAAGTACAGTACTGTTACCTCCGTTTCCAAGTGCAAATTTGTTATAAATATTGTCAGAACTTACTGCCTGTTATCAACGCGAGATATGACTCCTCCAGGCAGCACTATTCTACCCAATACAACACTGACATGGAAACAGGACATCAAAACTTTTAGAGAGGGCTCTCTTAATACTTGAAAGGAACTAGGGATGTAACAATAAATTGTATTAATGGTAAGCGCAGTAAAATTCCTGACGGTTAGCATTATTGTTTTAAAATTAATAATATCCACACCCGCTGGAATATACATGTTCTGTATTTTGAAAACTGGAGAAGAATAGGCTGACATTGAATGGTTGTTCTGTAAAGTTTCAAGAACTCCTGGGGGCCTTTCTGAGATTTGTAGGAGAAACTGATTTCCAAATTACTCTGATTGAATCACAAATGAAATGTGGGTGGTTGATAAGCCTTTTGTGTGCTTGTCTCTCTAAGGTCATTCAGGAATGCAGCGGTCTGTGGTTTCATGTTGACATCTGTCTGTGGTTTCTTACTTTATTCATTATCATTTGTTTTTTTATTCCTTTCTTTCTTTTACTTGTGGGGAGAAACACACAGCATTTGATGTTTGCTAGACAATTAATGTAATTTAAATGTGTCTGGAAATTAATAAATGTTTAAAAAAAGAAAATGAAATAAAAATGATCGAAAAATTGTGATTGATAACTGCACTTTGATAAACTTATGGACTGACTGGCACCAGCTCGCTAGCTTAAAGTCTAACGTGAAAACAAGACACATTAACATCTTTCCCTATTAAGAGACGGCATAACCCAATCTAAACGTATATATAAACACATTGCTGGCTAAGCAACTACTGTAAGCTATTCAATTGTGTACATTGAACCTAAAAGTTGTGTTATCTTAGCACAGAGGGATCGCTCTATAGTGTACAACACGGAGGTGTTTTTACGGCATGTTTAAGGACCGCTGAATAGAGTAGGATGCCACAACACCCACCAGAAATAATAATAATAATATTAGGATTTTATTTGCTACCCACTTTTCATTTCAGTGAATCTTAAAGAGCATTAGTACAAACCAATATGTAAAACAATACAAGCTCAACTATTAAAACAGATAAAATACTATGCCGAAACACTCTGTGAAGCTTAGGAAACATAAACATGCAAAAGCTGTGTCTATTAATTTTAGTTATGTAAAAACAATAACTTGGTCAAAAGATTCAAATGTGTGTATAAGTATTTTTTGATCACATTGAACAATACCACGATATTAATCCTAACTGTAATAATAACCGTGATATGAAGTTTTCATATTGTAAGATGATAGATCCCTTATTGCAACTTTATACACCTACTGAAATGAATAGCGCAAGGTTTACTCGGGCTAACCAAGGAAGCACAATATGTCTGCATTACTTCAACTGAATTCCCATTTGATAAACAAGTCTATTAGTAAGCTGTAGGTACATTTATTTTTTGTGTTTCATGATTGAGTATGTTCTTTAGTATTGTTCATAAAGATAAGCCAGGTTAAAGCATCCTTTCCTTGTGTAAAAAACAGCCTCCTCCGGCAGCTAAGCTCCTCTAAAAGTGAGGAAAAGCAAACCTTGAGTGGAAAGCTTTTAGTGATCTGTAGAGTAGCATTCTGACTCAAGCGCTTCTCCATTTTCACACTCATGCCAAGCCATGGCTCAGTAAACAGTGTGGACCACACTGTTTACTCTAAGCTCACTTGATAGCGGTGAGCTACAAAAATAAGAGACGGAAGAAAATGCTCACATACAAAACAGGCCAGGTTTGCTGTGCAGAAGACACCACACAATAAGCAAAACATTTTTATAGAAAGAAAAAACAGGGACCTTTAAGAGATCGAATTATGCATTAAATCTTCAAAGTTTGCATTAACGAGACAATATAGTCTAAAACAAAAATCTGAAATCCAATACAAGGTGCTTGGTAAAAATGTGCCTGCAACCAGTAGAGGGACACAAATCTGTCGCTGTAGGCCACAAGAACACTTCTTGATTACTTGTGTCCCTTCTTTCCACATGCCGCTCATGCCTGTGTGTTCTTTCTTCTCCTCTCAAACATCAGCTCCCCCTACCTCAGACTCTATATACTTTCTCTTCAGCCCCCTGAAGCTGTACAACCCAGTGACTGAATGACTGACAAGCCACTCACAGATAAGACAAATACTACCACAGCCAGGGAAGCTGTCAATAAGAGGAGGCAGAGTAGGAGCGAAAGAGTGAGATAAAGGAGGAGAATCAGGGATGTTGGAATGAAAGGTCTAGTAAAATAAAGGATTTGAGTGTTGACAAAAGCAAAGCTGGGACAAGAAACACACAGAGGCAGTTTGAGTGTACAGGGATAGATAAGTGATATGGAAAGACAATTGTTGATATCAAAGACTACACAGGTATAGGGAATGTGCAAATGTTTCAAAATATGAGTTCATGAATGCATTGAATTTGTATTTGTTCAACAGGTATCTTCTGGCTGAAAGGAAGTCACATTCGACTTTAAGGTTATTTTAGAGATATCAATGTAAAATGTTAACTGTTTTCATTGTTTTTTGTCAACTGCAGGGCCCGTAAGCGATGCTTGGGAACTGGTTTTGTCCTTGAATTGTCCTTGTAGCTGTCCTCAAAAACATAAGCAGACAGACCCTGAAGGCCAAAGTGTAATTTCATAATAGCACAGAATGGTCTCACCTTAATGACATTAAAAATCAACCACTCATCATTATAAACCTAACATAATTTGGGGAATGTTTCAGTTATCCACACGAGACCCCAAAAGAGTGCAATTAAAAGTCCAACGTGATTAGAACCATCCCCACCTCTTCACTTTGGACTCTCCAGGCACATTGTCACCTTTCTTGCTCCTCTTCCTTTGATTAACCTTCCTTTTCTTGTTGTTCACCCTCCATGCCCCTTCTCCCACTATGAACTGTTAGCAGCTCTGATGTACAGCTTTTATTCACTGTATTGTATCTGGATAGTTGCAGCGTGCAAGGCGAAAGATAGGAAGCGAAGGTGAGGAGCGAAAGGAATAAAAAGAGAAAAAGGAAGAGGTGGAGACACATTTGTTCTACTCATCTCAGTGCTAAAAGATACAATTACCTCTCAGAGCATATTATCCATGTTTTATACCAGCCCAGGGCCCCGTCCCTTTCCTCGCTGCGCTCACGCCTTGTAAGGCCCATATTTTAACACTAGCTATGACAGTTTATTTAAGAAAAGAAAATTGTCCCCAGGGAGATGGAGGGGGGCGAGAGAGAGACAGAAGGCCCGGGTGGGAGAGTAAAGGAAATGAGAGGCAGAGGGGGAAGGACAAAGAAGGTGGAGGCAAAGAGACAATGAAGGGGTGGTCTTTGGAGGGGTAGGGGGCTTTGAAGAGATAGATGAGGCAAGGAAAGAGAAAAAGGATAGAACCAAAGATAGAGAGGCATATATAAGGTGGTATGTCAACCTTTTAATAAAGACCATAAGTCTAGGAGACTTTCTTTAAATGCAGGAAGCAATGAGAGGGGCTGCTATTAATGATGGACAGTGCAGTTTTTTGTGGCATAGATTTCAGTCTGGTCCACCCTGCCAATTACACACAAGTTTACTATTACAAACCAATGCATCAAAAGAACTGCTATCTAGAAATTGATGGTAGTAGTCAACAAAATACATCCAAAAAGTTACACTACCAATTTAAACGACTGTATCCATGTGCTAAGGAATAACTCATTAGACTTAGACTGGACTTCCTTTTTATTGTCATTCAAATTTGAACTTTACAGCATTTCGTTACATAAGTTCATGGTAGTGCAGGATAAAAAAGCAATACGGTGCATATATAAATAAATAATTATATATAAATAATATATAAATATATATATAAAATAAATAAATATATATAAGTATATATAAATAAATAAATAAATAGATTATTGTACAGATAAATATACTGCACTTTTTCACATGCGTCCACGTTTATGGATGTATGTTATATTGTCTTTTTTATTCCAGCGAGTTAATCCATTTTGGGGGGAGTTGAGGGGATAGTTAAATTATGATGCCTTCAAGAGTTTTACGGCCTGAGGGAAGAAGCTGTTACAGAAGCTGGAGGTTCTGCTTCGGAGGCTGCGGAACCTCTTTCTAGAGTCCAGCAGTGAAAACAGTCCTTGGTGGGGGTGGGAGGAGTCTTTGCAGATTTTCTGAGCCCTGGTCAGGCAGCGGCTTTTTGCGATCTCCTGGATAGGAGGACATTATCCTTAATTGTTTAGTTAATTATCTTAATGATGAAATTAAAGATAGGGACAGTATTTCGCACAGAACGGCAATCTATTTGTGGTGGTAGGGGCATGGCTGCAGTGTCAATATGATATTGTCATATAGTTTGCACAATTGGCTATGACTTTACAGGTAAAAGCCAGTAAATTAGAATATTTTGAAAAACTTGATTTATTTCAGTGATTGCATTCAAAAGGTGTAACTTGTACATTATATTTATTCATTGCACATAGACTGATGCATTCAAATGTTTATTTCATTTAATTTTGATGATTTGAAGTGGCAACAAATGAAAATCCAAAATTCCGTGTGTCACAAAATTTGAATATTACTTAAGGCTAATACAAAAAAGGGATTTTTAGAAATGTTGGCCAACTGAAAAGTATGAAAATGAAAAATATGAGCATGTACAATACTCAATACTTGGTTGGAGCTCCTTTTGCCTCAATTACTGCGTTAATGCGGCGTGGCATGGAGTCGATGAGTTTCTGGCACTGCTCAGGTGTTATGAGAGCCCAGGTTGCTCTGATAGTGGCCTTCAACTCTTCTGCGTTTTTGGGTCTGGCATTCTGCATCTTCCTTTTCACAATACCCCACAGATTTTCTATGGGGCTAAGGTCAGGGGAGTTGGCGGGCCAATTTAGAACAGAAATACCATGGTCCGTAAACCAGGCACGGGTAGATTTTGCGCTGTGTGCAGGCGCCAAGTCCTGTTGGAACTTGAAATCTCCATCTCCATAGAGCAGGTCAGCAGCAGGAAGCATGAAGTGCTCTAAAACTTGCTGGTAGACGGCTGCGTTGACCCTGGATCTCAGGAAACAGAGTGGACCGACACCAGCAGATGACATGGCACCCCAAACCATCACTGATGGTGGAAACTTTACACTAGACTTCAGGCAACGTGGATCCTGTGCCTCTCCTGTCTTCCTCCAGACTCTGGGACCTCGATTTCCAAAGGAAATGCAAAATTTGCATGGTTGGGTGATGGTTTGGGGTGCCATGTCATCTGCTGGTGTCGGTCCACTCTGTTTCCTGAGATCCAGGGTCAACGCAGCCGTCTACCAGCAAGTTTTAGAGCACTTCATGCTTCCTGCTGCTGACCTGCTCTATGGAGATGGAGATTTCAAGTTCCAACAGGACTTGGCGCCTGCACACAGCGCAAAATCTACCCGTGCCTGGTTTACGGACCATGGTATTTCTGTTCTAAATTGGCCCGCCAACTCCCCTGACCTTAGCCCCATAGAAAATCTGTGGGGTATTGTGAAAAGGAAGATGCAGAATGCCAGACCCAAAAACGCAGAAGAGTTGAAGGCCACTATCAGAGCAACCTGGGCTCTCATAACACCTGAGCAGTGTCAGAAACTCATCGACTCCATGCCACGCCGCATTAACGCAGTAATTGAGGCAAAAGGAGCTCCAACCAAGTATTGAGTATTGTACATGCTCATATTTTTCATTTTCATACTTTTCAGTTGGCCAACATTTCTAAAAATCCCTTTTTTGTATTAGCCTTAAGTAATATTCTAATTTTGTGACACACGGAATTTTGGATTTTCATTTGTTGCCACTTCAAATCATCAAAATTAAATGAAATAAACATTTGAATGCATCAGTCTGTGTGCAATGAATAAATATAATGTACAAGTTACACCTTTTGAATGCAATTACTGAAATAAATCAAGTTTTTCAAAATATTCTAATTTACTGGCTTTTACCTGTATATGTTTATATCTGTCAGTTGACTTGATATGGAAGCGCTAAAAACTACAACATGGCTGACAGGGAGAAGACACAGTCGAAGTGGAGGAACGTAAATAAAACCGCCTACAAAACGGTGCATCCTGAAGGGACGGTCATAAAGTGTTTTGAAGATGGTCTGTAAAACATAATCTATGCAACATTTTGACCAAAGAACCACCATTACATGCAATGTAGACCACAAAGAAGTGTTTTAAGTGTAGAAAAAAATCACAATAACCGCAAAGCAAATAAAAAAGTTATGTATAGATGTAATTCTTTAATAAAATCCTTACTATAACATTTTTTTTTTTATTCTGTATTGATCAGAGTATAAGATTTAGTCCCTTGAAAATAGTATGAAGTCCTCATATGCATCATGTAGAAATATATGCTTGGAAACCAACAGGTGGCGTTAAACAATTAATCCCCAGGCGAGTCAGGGCTTTTCTTCCTCACTGACACACACCAGTGACCTACAGAGCTGCAGCAGTGACACAGAGCCCCACTGCACAAATGTGTCTCAAAGGTAGGAGAAGTTAGCAAACAACATTAAGAGTGATTAATAAAGAAAAATCAAGCAAATAAAAAAAATATTTTAAAAAACGTATTTCAGCTGTTATTTCATCGGTCTTGAAAAAAAAAAATAATGGTCTAGGTTTTTCTTTTTTGTTTTAGGAAACATTTTTTTAAATGGGTCTTCGACAGGTTAATATGGTCAATGTGACATACTGTATGTACATGTGTCACTACCTCATTAAACTCTGTAAAATGATTAACCTAATAGCGTTTGTAAAATAAATCAAATTACATATACACATGCTGCTTGCTACCTTAGCAAAATCCTGCTACAATGTTCAAATGAGTCACAGATTAGAGTCTTTGAAGTGAACTATCACTACACTACTCTTTCGACATCCCCCCTTCCTCTCTCAGTCCCCTCCCGGCTACCTTTTCCTCCGCTACTCTGTACATTGTTATCATAATCAGATGAGACAACTACCTTGGGAGCAGCAGCCTCCCTGAAGCACCTTGCTCCTGGCCCCGTGTGCGCACATGTGATTGTGTGTGTGTGTGTGTGTGTGCGTGCGTGCGTGCGTGCGTGCGTGCGTGCGTGCGTGCGTGCGTGCGTGAATTGCTCCCGGCACTTGGAAACCCCGATTGCTTTCGACTGTCTTTTTTGGTGTTTTGATCTTTTCAAACAGACAGATGACTGGTGCATGCGCGTGTATGGGAATGTTTCTAAATTACCCATCGCCTTCATAGGGAAATATCAGTATCGTAGCTGACACACCCCTACAAATGATCACTGAACTGCGAGTTGCTGTTTGAGTGTATCTGTGTGTGTGCATGTGTGTGAGTGAGGATATGTGTGTGTGCCAAGCATGAGAATGGCAGTATGCGAATGGTGTTTGAATGTCAAAGATGATTATGTTACTGCTCAGAATGGTCAAAGTAGATCACATCACCACACCATTAAACAAAAGGCAGACTGATTCACAGGAATACACACACCATTTTCAAACACCTCCAAGCTATAACACACTTGCAGCAAATTGGCTACAAGGGTTATACTATCACAAGCCCTAGTATACGTTCATAACAAGAGGTGGGAATCTTTGGCCACCTCACGATTCAATTAGGCTTAAGATTCAGGAGCTACGATTTGATTTAAAAAAATTATAATTGATGCATCTTTAATTCATGTATATTGATGTAGTTTTACATTTTGTTTCACGAAATAGGCGTTTATCACCTGCACCTTTTAAAAACAGATTATATGTAATAAGAAATTCCTATCACATGGAAATGTGTGCCAAACTGGAACAAAAAGGACTATAATAAAGGAGCTGGTCGGATCTTTCGGTGAGGTGGCTCACTGTCAACATTACTTTATTTACAATACATAAATCGATTATTGACGTTTACTAATCAATTTTATAATCGTCCATGTACGAATTGCGATGCATCTAAAAATCGATTTCCTCCACCTCTATTCATAACACATGCATTGGCCTTATAGATATGCAGAAACTTGATGCCCACCGGGTATTTGAAAGCACGAGATTACATGTGATTGAGCACTACACTACTGCCATCCGGGGGGAGCTCAAAGTAAAGCCGCTGCTCCTCCACATCGAGAGGAGCCAGATGAGGTGGTTCGGGCATCTGGTCAGGATGCCACCCGAATGCCTCCCTAGAGAGGTGTTTAGGGCACGTCCGACCGGTAGGAGGCCACGGGGAAGACCCAGGACATGTTGGGAAGACTATGTCTCCCGGCTGGCCTGGGAACGCCTCGGGATCCCCCGGGAAGAGCTGGACGAAGTGGCTGGGGAGAGGGAAGTCTGGGCTTCCCTGCTTAGGCTGCTGCCCCCGCGACCCGACCTCGGATAAGCGGAAGAAGATGGATGGATGGATGGATGAGCACTACATTTATCTGACAACACCCTAATATGCGAGGCATTGGACAAAATATTTGTATCTGTTGGCCCTGTGATGAAGTGGCGACTTGACCACGGTGTACCCTGCCTTCTGACACAGTACAGCTGGGATAGATTCCAGCCCCCCCACGACCACGAGAGGGACAAGCGGTAGGGGATGGATGGATGGATGGATAATAGACCTAAACACAAATACCGGTAACTATGAGTTGACTGTGTGTATGACGACACTTACAAAACATGCAATCCAATACAAATATGAGCAAGCCTAAAAAAGTGTTAAAAATAAAACTGTAACAGGTATGCAAGTACCGACATAGTACCAATGTTTACTCCCACAGCAGCCTTGATCTTATTCAGACACGATACAAGAGAAAGCCTGTCCAACAGTGCAATCTGTAAAACGATACTCTTAAACCAAGCACCAACACATTCAGGGAGTCATTTACAGACTCGAAAAGTTCTCCTTCACTGGCTGCCATTTGAGAATGGTCAGAGCTAAAGAAAGACTGTTTGTTCTTTGAATTTCCTTTTACAAAATTCTGATGGCTTTGATATTTGTAGCCATCATATTCACTTAGCATGTGTGTCAGTACAGCAGGATTTGACAATAAGCAAGTAAAACACAGTATTCAACTATTTATTTTAAGGGGCAAACATCAGAGCATTCTTCAAAGAGAAATTTGATAGGAGACGAATGTACTAATAAATGTTCTGAACTAGGGCTGGGCGATATGGCCTTTTATTATAATATATGCCGAAATTTTTAGCCCACGTCACGATACACGATATATATCTCGATATTTTGCCTTAGCCTTGAATTAACACTTGATGCATATAATCACACCAGTATGATGATTCTATGTGTCTACATTAAAACATTATTGTTCATACTGCATTAATATATGCTCATTTAAAACTTTCATGTAGAGAGGGAAACCACAACTAAGTCAATTTACCAAAACTGTATTTATTAAACAGTTATTAGGCAGTGGCACAAACATTCATGTCATTTCCAAAACAGAAAGTGCAAGATTGCCAGAGACATTTTAAAACAAGCTATTAGTGCACTTTTGTGCATGATGTCACTAAGATGACTTATCAAAACAACACTAAATTAAAGTGCACTTTTTGTACAGAACACCACTACAATAGTTTAAAACAAATAAAGTGCACTTTTGTGCATGATGTCACACAAGACATTTGAACAACTGTCAAATAAAAAATTAGCTGCATAATAGGAAATCAAATAGTGTATGTCCTTCGCTATGTGGTAGGTTCCTGCGGACGTTATCTCCTTCTGTTGTTGACTATTTTTTTTCATACGGTGTTGATGTGGAAATGGTTGCTTGGGCATTTTGTGGGTGTGGCACCGGCCGGACATCTTGACATGCAGAGTTTCAATTACTCTTCATTCTCTAGCGGGTGACTTTTCAAATGATGCTACACATTAGCAGTGGTGCTACTTTTTGTAGCAACACTTTTGCCGCATACTTGTTCACCATCTACCCGCTTGAAGCCAAACCACCGCCAGACGATGGACTCCCTGCTGTTTTTCTTGGGAATTCATTATTCCTTCATTTGTTCCCAGATTCGCACCTTCTTTCTCTCGTATTACCACTCGCACCACAGCTAACGTTACTATGCCGCTACCTGTCTGCTCCGCGAGGGTGTATGACGTTGCACGCGTGACAGTATGTGACGTATGTAAGAAGGCAAGCTTGTTTTATCTCTGTGAGAAGGAGAGACACGAAAAAGTGAGAAACGCATGTAGTGTAATGCCCGCAGCTAAAAGCAACTGCGTGAGAACGTATACTTGAATATCACAATATAGTCATTTTCTATAACGCACAGAGACAAACCCGCGATATATCGAGTATATTCGATATATTGCCCAGCCCTATTCTGAACTTGTTTCCTGTATTAAACAGAATAATGCAGCACAGAAGAGTTGTGCCATAGCAGAGGTTTGCACTGATTAGGGATTTTCCGATCAGGGATTTATGCTTCTGATTCCGATCACCCATAAATTATCACTTATTTCCTCTGTTGTTTCTAGCTAGCTTAGCAGCTATCTTAACTATTAGCATGTCTGCTCCTGCTTGCTCTTGGTGTATACCTTTAGATTGTCTTAATACTTAATATTGATACTTAAAGGAGTCATATTATGTTTTATTCTACATTTAAAACACTTCGTTGTGGTTTACATAACATGTAATGGTTCTTTTGGCAAATTTTTGCATAGATAATGTTTTACAGACCATCTTCAAGCCGCTTTCTGACCATCTCTTCAGGAGGTACCGTTTTGTGGGCAGTCTTATTTACATGCCTTATTTTCTACTGCAACTCCTCCCCGTCAGCCATGTTGACATTTTTAGCGCTTCCATATTGAGTTTACTGACAGATATAAGTTTGAATTATACACTACTTTGTATTAAAAATGGCAACAGCGGAGAATGCATGTGCATGTAAGAACCAGTCTGCCCCACAACAAGAGAATAGAGAAAAAGAAAGAGCTTATTGACTACAGCATTGGATACCAATGTGAACTCGCGCAAAGCTCTTTGGGTAAATGTCTACCCTATATGGAGATATCTGCTGATGATAACACTTTGGAAAAGCGTCACAAATTGGGCATATTGCAAATGGTTGGTTGGGAGGAAGTATGAAGGAAGGAAAGATTGTTCGATAAGTATATATGCTTCTTGCTTCATGCTTCTATAGTTTTGATTTTAAAATTTCGGGACTGCAGATCTTAAATACACAAAAACGATTACCAATAGGTTAGAAAGGTTGGTTTTGCATAATAGGTACCCCTATATTAAGAAATGCGGTTTATTTGCTATAATGGAGGTGAGTGTTATTAACTTAGGGGAGCGGCTCCACACTGTATATGGAGACACACAATTACCTGCTGTCTTATCAGCTAGGGGACTAATCTATATTATAGTTGCAATTATCAATAATTCCTTACAGCAAAGACCAAATTATCAATAACAACAGAGTCTTGCCTTGTTTTCCAGTCAATTGCTAATTAACAGTGGTCATCCTGACCTGCACTGTCCAGCCCTACACAAGCTGGGCTCAAACTGTGGTCCAAAAAAAACCCAATGACTAAGACGTTTTTTCGAGCAGTGCTAGCCAATGAGTTAAAAGCCATGGACTGTTGAGTTGAGTTGAGTTTGAGTTTATTTCGAACATGCAAGCATACAACATGATACATCACAAATTCCAGTTTCTCTTTTCAACATAGGAAGAAGCAGAGTTTATCTAATCTTAACCCTTTTCTTTTACATAACAGTTGCTAAAACTTTTGTTCACTTCCTGTTCTCAATTTATTCACGATATACTCCATAAGTAATCACAATAAAAATAAATAAATAAATAAATAAATAAATATTTGGTGAAGTAAGTTACATTTCATATAGTGAGATGAGTAAGATTATTTTGAAAATGAATGGATGGATGAAACCAATTCAGAATGTTTATCACGGTACTTCTTCTTTGTACTTTGTAAACACTTTAAGTTTGAAGAGTTTCTTGAAGTGGATCATCTTAGTACATTGTTTGATTGCTTTGCTTAATCCATTCCATAATTTCATTCCACATACAGATATACTGAAGGTCTTAAGTGTTGTACGTGCATACAATGTTTTAAATTAAATTTTTCTCTAAGATTATATTTCTCCTCTTTTTTTGAGAAGAATTGTTGTATATTCTTGGGTAGCAGGTTATGGTTTGCTTTGTGTATAATTTTAGCTGTTTGCAAATTCACTATGTCGTGGAATTTCAGTATTTTTAATTCAATAAGTAAGGGGTTTGTATGTTCTCTATATCCAACATTATGTATTATTCTAACTGATCTTTTTTGTAACACAGTTAATGAATGAAGTGTACCTTTGTCGTTATTTCCCCATATTTCTACACAATAACTCAGATATGGTAATACTAGCGAGCAGTAGAGAATATGAAGTGATTTTTGGTCTAGAACATGTTTTGCTTTATTCATTATTGACGTGTTTCTTGCTACTTTATGTTGTATATTTTTTACATGAGATTTCCAGTTTAATTTATCATCAATCATTATACCTAGAAATTTGGTTTAATTTACTCTTCCAATTTCTATTCCGTCTATTTGTATATGTGTTTGACTTTCTCTTCTACTGTTACCAAATAGCATTATTTTAGTTTTACTGATATTCAAAGATAGTCTGTTTTTGTCAAACCATCTTTTTAATTTGTTAATTTCTTCTGTTATTTGTATTAGCTTCTGTGTGTTCTCTCCTGAACAAAACGCTGTTGTATCATCCGCAAATAATACTAACTTTAAATCTTTTGTAACTTTACAAATGTCGTTTATATAGAGATTGAATAATTTTGGTCCTAGTATTGATCCCTGAGGTACACCATAGGATATATTTAGCGTTGTAGATGTGTGTTCGCCTAGCTTCACGTATTGTTTCCTGTTCGTTAAATAATTTCTTATCCAGGTTAAAAAGTTTAACCAACACTCTGATGCCATATCGTTCTAGTTTTTTGATTAAAATATTGTGATTAATTGTGTCAAATGCTTTAGTTAGATCCATAAAAACTGCTGCCGCACATTTTTTACTATCTATTGCATTGGTCATTTCTTCTGTAATTTCAATTAAAGCCATCAAAGTTGAAACATTAGCTCTGTATCCATATTGGTTCTCATCGAGTATTCTATTTTTGTTTGTGAAACTATTTAATCTGTTATTCAACAGTTTTTCAATGATTTTAGAAAATTGTGGAAGTAAAGAAACCGGTCTAAAATGTGTAAATTGGTGTTTGTCTCCAGTCTTATTTGGGAATTTACCTGTTTGAAATGATAGGTTACTAATATACATTAATGGCCCTGAGATCTCTTCAATAACCTTTTTTATCGTTTCCATATCAATTCCATTACAATCAGTTGAAGTCTTAGATTTGCATTTTTTCACAATTATAACTATTTCCTCCTGTGTCACATTACTGAGGAACTTGGAGTTGGGATTTCGCATGGTATCATTACAGTCCTCAATTGAAACTGGGTCTGGAATACTTTCTTCCAACTTTGGTCCAATATTTACAAAGTAATTATTGAAGCTTTCAACTACTTCCTTTATGTGGTCATTATTTTTGTTTCCGTCTAAGAAGTATTGGGGGTAATCCCTCTTAGTGCCATTTTTAATAATGCTATTGAGGAAGCCCCAAGTTGCTCTCATATTGTTTTTGTTCCTGTCTAATAATTGACTGTAATATTCTTTTCCACATGTTTGTAGTATGTTAGTTAGCTTGTTTTGATACTTTTTGTACTTATTTTCTGCCTCTGTAGTTCTCTGTGCTATAAATTTTCTATGTAATGTATTCTTCTTATTACAAGCATTTTTTAATCCTTTTGTCATCCATGGTTGATTATTCTGATTATTCTTTCTCTGCTTTCTACTCAGTAGTTTCCATGGACAATGTTTGTCATAAAGTATTATGAACTTGTTTAAGAAATGTTCATATGCTTCATCAACCTCTTTTTCATTGTACACATTGTCCCAATTTTGCTTTTCTAGCTCAATGTTGAAAGCAATCATCCTATTCTCTGTACAAAGTCTTCGAAATGTCCTTTTGTCTTCCATGTTCTTCTTGTAGTTTTCATCATATATTGTGAAAATTGGCAGATGATCACCAACGTCGGTTATAAGTAGACCACTTGTAGAGTTATCATCAAAATCATTGGTAAAAATATTATCAATTAACGTGGCACAGTGTCCTGTGATTCTGCTTGGCTTTGTGATTTTAGGATATAAACTGATGCTGTACATTGTATTAATGAAGTCATCAGTCAATAGACTTTTGCTTATTAGGGTTCAATAAGTCAATATTAAAGTCACCACATAAGAAAATAATTTTTTTACCATTGTCCATGTAATTTGCCTTGATCTATTCTTCAAATGCTTCTATACTTGACTTAGATGATACATATATATATACATACATACATATACACACACACACACACACACACACATACATACACATATATATATATATATATATATATATATATAACTGATGAATATGTTTTTGCTTTTTTCCTGACATATTTCAATTGTTATACATTCTAAGATATTATCTATAGCAAATTACATGTTTTTTTACTACTTTGTAGTTCAGGTTCTTTATCACGTACACAGCTACTCCTCCTCCATTTTTGTTGGTTCTGTTGATGTAGTTTAGTACATATCCTTCTAGATCAAAATCTATTCCTTTTTTATCATCAATCTATGTTTCTGTGACAGCTATCACTTTGAAGGGTTCGTTGATGTGTTTCAATTTGTTGTCACATTTAATGTTGCTATTATATTGTTCATCTGTATAATAAAAACAACTATTACTGATGTGGGAGAAAACATTTGTATCTAGATCTATATCATTTTCCAAATCCTGGTTTTTGTGATCTTTGTTGCAAAAGTTTTTTAGTTCCATATTTTCTTGTTCAACAATCTTTGATGTTGTTTCAAGGTAGGTGGATGCACTCCTGAATCTAGGTCTTCTTGTTTAGTCGTCCCTTGGAACACAGTATTGTTGATGTAGAAATCAGGTGTTTGTTTTCTGTCAGAGTCCATTATCATCGTTGTTGTGGAAGCTGTGTAAACTTTAAAAATTGTCCAGGTCCTTGATGTCATGGACAATAAGTACTCTTGCTTCTGGACTTCCATTCAGCTTGATGTAGATTTTAAAGTTGGCGCTCCAGGTTCCCTGGGTTTTTCCATGCTTTCTCAAGCCGTGTGCTTTCTTAGCGATTCCAGCATTACGTTTTGTGAGATGCTGATTCATGTACACATTTGTTCCCTTCAGCTTCTTTCCCTGTCTCAGCAATGCCATTTTAGATTTTCTCTTTACGAGCTTCACGAGGACGACTGGAGTGGCGTTGTTGTTTCTTCCGTTCAGTGGGATGCATGTTTTGATGGTATTAATGTCGATTTTAATTTCCTTTGATTGCAAAAAGTTGACCACTTGCTGTTCTGCTGAGACAATATCCATTTAATCTGGTTCACCTACATTATTCACAGCTTTTGCGTAGGATCTTGGTTTAATTCGGTGCCCTGTCACGATTATATCATTCATTCGTTTATCCTGATCCATTTCATCTATGATATTCCACAGCATGCTGTTGTCTTCTTGAAGGGTCTTCATTTGTTGGCACGTTTCATAGGAGTGAAACTCGATGTAGCTTTTGGTTGCTAGGTAAACGCTTTGAATTGCGGTAAGGCGCTGTTGGCTTGAGGCTAACGGCTCTTCCAACTCGCCTTATTTCAGCGTATCAGTGCCTCTCAACTGACCAAAATCAGGTCGAAGATGCCAGGTGACACTCCTGTGGCTGTGATCACAAATCAGTGGTCAAAATCTTCAGACTTAACAAAAACTCTGGTAGCAGAAGCGGAGTCTTTTTCTTGCGTCCTTTCTCATTGACAGGAAGTGAAAAAAAAAAACGAAAAAAAAAAAAAAAACAGCCATGGGCTGTTCACTCGTTAGGGATGATGTTCGAAACCGGTTCTCCCGGTTGTTCGATAAGAAAGAACCGAATCCCTTTTTGAGAACCGGGTCCCGTTATCGAGGCCACTACAGTAAAGAAAAAGAGTTGGTTCTTTATTCGAATCCCTGGGAATGAATCCCTTTTATTTTACTAGGAAATGCCCTGTGACACGTCCCAGGAAATGACGTAGCTCAGTCATTAGGCGGCATATACAGAAAGCAGCAACAACAATGGACCGGCTTCATTTTACAAAAAAATACGATGAGGAAACGGCTATCTGCAATTATTGCCAGGCTTCGCTCTCATGTAAGGGGGGGGAAGTAAAACAAGCATGTTGAAACATGTTCAGGCTGCACATAACCTGAAGGTTAGAGAAAGGTGTCATGGAGAAGCAGCGACGAAGCACGCCCCTCTTCAACCTGCAGCGCCAATTCCAGTGATAGTGCTGGTGAGTAACTAACGTTAACTGTTGCCGGTTAATTTCCACATCTGCTCACTCGTAGCCTTTAGGCTAAAATAACGTTACCTTGTATGTCAATCCAGGATTGCAGTAATTTTAGCTAGACTAACGTTACCTAAGCATAGTCAGTGGCTAACGGTAACGTTAACGTTAGCCTTTTTGTATGTGTCTGATAACGTTAACATTATCTTGTAGCCTACACAAACACAAGTGGTCCCCAACCACCGGGCCGCTGCCCGGTACCAGTCTGTGGATCGATTGGTACCGGGCCGCACAAGAAAAAAATAAAACATAAATATATATATATATATATATATATATATATTTTTTTTTTTTTTTTTTTTTTTTTTTTTAATTAAATCAACATAAAAAACACAAGATACACTTACAATTAGTGCACCTACCCAAAAAACCTCCCTCCCTCATTTATACTCATTCACACTCATTCGCACAAAAGGGTTGTTTCTTTCTGTTATTAATATTTCTGGTTCCTACATTATATATCAATATAGATCAATACAGTCTGAAAGCATACAGTCCGTAAGCACACATGATTGTATTTTTTTATGACAAAAAAAAAAAAAAAATACCACATCATGGGTACAGTCAATATTTATTTTTTTTTATTTTATTTTTTTAGGGGGGTAACAACAGTCAATATTTTTTTTTCTTTTTTTTTTTTTCTTATAAAATAAAAGTGAGCTTTTGTTAAACCAAATATTGTGGTTTTTTTCCATATACAACAACCTATCTGGATTCGATAAGAGAATCAGTTCGATAAGAGGATTCGATAATGGGCTCGAACTCGATAATTTCTTATCAAACATCATCCCTACTCGTTGTCCAGCATAGCTTTTAAGGTGTTGGGAAGTGAGGTTTACACAATGTACTGTTGCACAGTCCCTCTCGCTGGCATCTGATACACAAACTACTGCCTAGCTAGCGCCTTGTAAAACAACCTGGCAAATCTGGCTAATTATTTATTTACAATTTACTTGTAATTAAAAAGGTATCAAACTACTCTTGTATATGAAAACCACACAGTGATTCACAGAGGACTACAGACAAAACAACAGAAAAATAAATCCAATTGTAAGTGTGTGGCTGTGTGTATTACCTGTAAAACAAGGTGTGTCCACCTGCCCAACACAAGTCGTCCCTCTGTTTTGAAGCTGATCGTCAGAGGAGCTAAACTTCTGGACTGATTGTATCGCAAACTGACAAACTGTTCGGACACGGTCACTGAAAAAACTAATTGCTCTCTTGAGCTCTTCTCCAGTAGCATCCTGAGGAAAAAAAGACAAACATTTTAGGATTGTGAACAAAATGATATGAACTAGTAGGCATTTGAAGTATGTTTCCCAGTTACAAGATTTGAGTCCAAAAGCTCCTAGAGTCGAGCACTACACTAGATACCGTCTCTCATTCTGACATTTATATATGCAATATTAATATTTTACACGGCTGCTAGGTTTCTGGAGCTACACAGGTTGCAGACTCACACAAGCGAATACCCGCCGAGTGTCATATTAACCACCATCAGTGACATTTTATGGGAAATTATGGCTTTTATGAACCCAGAGACGCCCTCGATATAAATCAGTGATGGATGAATGAGAGAAGAGCATCTGTATGAAATGTCAGCACATGTATGTCTTTGTCAAAAAGGAAGTAACAGAAACAGCTGAGTCAAAAATACTTTTTCAAAGGAGATTTATTTTGCTGTTTATACTATACATATATGTGCACTATTTCATGAAATTTGCCGCAGGTGCAGAACAATGTGATGGTTTAGGAGCAGATGGGGTGTTAACAACTTACAGCATTATACAATTAGTCTTGCATGATTTTGTGACATGAGATCTTATGGCTATACAAGACACAAACATGACTGTCCCAAGTGCACAAAGCAAGGTTTGAAAGGGCCAGTATGGAATTACTAAAGACCACCAATGACTGAATGATTCAGTAAGTGAACTGATTAAATGCCTCGACACTACCTACAGCCCTAAAATCAAGGTGAACCAAAACTTGGTAATATACAGTAGTGGTTGGAGTGAGCCCCTGCTACTGTAAAAACAATGCTTAGTAAGACAATGATTGGATGAGGGGGAGAATGTAAAATCACAGCGATCCAGAGACAAAAAAAAAAAAGCTGGAGGAGATGGACAAGGGTGAGGATAGAGACCTCTTTTCATCTATATTCTTTGATGGTGGCCATGGTTGACTACAAAAGAATGATGGTGGCTGACAACACCATCAGAAAGAGAAAGAGAGAATGCGAGAGAGCAAGGTGCAGGTGCCATGTGTGGACAACACTTGTCTATCATTAGAATCTACAGACAGAGAACTTCACAAGCAGTCTCAACATGAAACATTAAAAAGAGATGTATTACTTTGATTTGATTAAATCAAACTTAAAAGAGAGCTGATGTTAATAATCAAAATACTTCTAATGACAACATGCAACCAGTTTATTATTATCAACACAATGTCTTACATTTAAGGTGCTGTATACTAATTTATCAAAGTTTTATTTTTTCAAACACAAAATATAAAAAGAATGCCACTAGCTTGTTTTTGTTACAATTAGTGTTTCAACAGAACATATATATTTTTCACATGACCATATTTTTCAGAATTATCAATTATATTGACCAGAAATTGCTCGACAACCGTAGAAGTTTGTGTGGCGTTCAGGCTTGTCACTCACCGCTGTCTTGTCTACGCATACATAACAGCAGTCCCAGAGACGCAACTAACAATTTACAGTCATGTTGTTACAATAGGCCTTAGGTGTCCAAAGCACAGCCCGGGAGCCAACTATTTGCTTTGTCACTTATAACACAAAAGCTAAGATATTGTATTACAATATTGCATATTGCATATTACACTGAATTGGTTTGGCATTGTTTAATGCAGTGGTTCTTAACCTTGTTGGAGGTTCCGAACCCCACTAGTTTCATATGCGCATTCACCGAACCCTTCTTTAGTGAAAAATAAAATGTTGTTTTTTTTCAAATTCAAGACAAAGTTATATGTTTTTGGTAACACTTTAGTATGGGAAACATATTCTAAGTAACAAAGACTTAATTTAGAGTTCTTTGGACACTAGGGGAACATATTTTAAGTAACAAAGACTTAATTTAGAGTTACTTGGTTAGGGTTAGGGCCAGGGTTAGAGGGTTAGGGTTATAATAAGGCCATGCCGAATAAGGCATTAATAAGTACTTAATAATGACTAGTTAAGAGCTAATATGTTACTAATTTGCATGTTAATAAGCAACTAATTAATGGTGAATATGTACCATCATTTTTTACTGGTGCACAAAATGAACTGTGCATGAACATCACCTTGTTCAAACAACAAAACCAACACAGTGCATAAACTCACAACAAATTACACACCTGCAAATCAGTCTGACTTCTGCTGTTGCCGTATCCGTAATACGCCGATAGGGAGAAGTTTTTATTTACACGATGAGTCGGGTGTGTTTTGACCTCCGCCGAAACCCTGAGGCCGACTCACCGAACCCTTAGCGTTCGATCGAACCCAGGTTAAGAACCACTGGTTTAATGCATGAAATGCATCAATGTGGCTGTCCACATTCTTAATTTTTCAGTATGCAACACTCGGTGGAAAAAGTATTGACACCAATGCCATAGGCTACATATTCAATGATAGCGAATGTTAGCTAGCCAAATCACTATCATTAGCCAAAAACACACAGGGCTAATGTGCGTATTCTGTACGTGCGTAGATTACGTCATTACGTAAAAGTTGTAAATGGACAGCTTATACTGCTTAGAAAGTTAGCACCCTCTATGCATCCATGTAAAGGTTGCAAACAGCCCCTTTAAGTTTGGGGATCAGTATAATAATCAATGAGCTATATTTTTGGTCTTTTCATCCACTTAAAAACTTAAGAGGCATGCAGGTGCAGTCACTTAGGACAAAACGCTATTAATGTCATTATATGACAAGGGAGAAGAGCAACCTGACCTCTTTTAAGTGTTTGTGACTTGCGTGTGATTGAAAACAGATCTTAGTGTGTGTAACTTTGCACCGACCAGCTTGAAACCGACCAGCCCATTCTCATCCCTATCTGTCACACACAACATAGTAAAGTATTGACATGACAACATTCAAATTGAAGGCTTTACGCATGGTAACCAGAACACAGTTGCTCTGTATTTCGATGACCACCTGTCTGACTCAGACTTATGAATATAACATGAACAGTCATACAAAAACACACAGTAGATAAGGCCAGACTCACATCTCTCCAGGAGAGCTTGGTTTAATCCATAATGCCAGGGTGAGGGATCCAGAAGCTCCCAGTTTCTGAGAGGGTGCTGAGACCAAGCATCCCTGTTGGCCTGGTGGAAACATAACACTACCAGATCCGCCGGAAAGCCTTTTTGACTTGGAGGTGGTTTTATTTTCAAACTCCGATGTCTGAGTGAGGACTGGAGCGGTGTCAGTTGTGTCTTCAGTAACGCATGCACTCCTGGTGGGGAAAAAGGGTAAATATTGTGTAAATAGACTTACTTCATACATACAACACGCCTCAGGGCATTATTAACGTTGTAAAGAATGCGTTTGTTATATAGCTCTTCTATTTGAGCTCCTATGCTGCGTGAGTGTGTTTCTTATGTATTTCGGCACATCCAAAATACATTCAAATCAGGGGATTATCCCCTGATTTTATAAAATCCCCTGACAAGCAAGGAAACCAGCGAAACAGGCTTGTAGGGATGATATAGCCTCTTGTGTTTTTTCCCGATCTAATGTATATTCCGCTCTACCCCGGTATTGAGCTCTGTATAACGGATAAACCACAGAAACCTTGACTAAACAGTATATAAATAGTTCTACAGACATGCATCAAATATTTTCTAAGTGTAAGTTGGCACCAGAAAACTTCTAAGGAGGCACAGCAGCTTTACGAAAATATTGAAACATCTTTTTCAAACCAGCTAACGTCAGTTTTGTTAAAGGATCATATTTTTATATGTTGAGAGTAAACGTCTGGGTTAAGCAGAAAAGTCCACACAATATGCTCCAGGAAATCTGTTTGTTCAGGAAGTAGGAGAGGACCCAACTGTATTATATTTTCTGAGGGGAAGCATACTGTGCCACAGTTAAAAAAACACTGTTCTTAATTATGATTACCTGTACACAGGTAGCAATAGTGGAGCATAAGGTGGTGTGGAGGACCTATAAGGACACTCCTGGTCGCAGGAGGCCTGATGGCACATGAGTAGCTCAGTCTGCAAGGAAGCGGGCTGGCAGTAGATGCTCCTTTCTGAAACCCCACAGGTGGAACGAGCTGGAGAGGTGGACACGGGTTTGAAGGCAGCAATGTTCTCCATTGGCGGAAAATGCCCCTGTAATGATGAAAAAGCTTGAGCAAGTGTGACCATTCCATTTTATCTGGACCTCATGTACTTCTTCTTCAGCCGTAACCCAACCCACTCCGGATACAGTAATGACAATTGCATTTAATGCCACGCATTTTAACGGCTTGTGCGTTAACTAATGTATATGGAACTCATCTAGTGGATGGCCTTTCTCAAAATTCAAACATAATTGCTAAATGGAATGTGTTAGAAATGTGGAATACCAGAAATGCTACTGTACAGTGGTTGCATCGAGCACTGAAGAAAGACATAACAGGGTATGGCTTTTGAGCACAGTGAACACAACCTTCAAATACTAAATGTGTTCTTGCTCTAGCATTGAACTATCAACCCTCAACGTTTAAAAAAGATGTCAACATTGCAAATATGTGCAGCAAATAAAGTCTGGACAGTTATGAAAATAAGCCCTGTTTGTGCATGTTGACATAGTGCAGAGGTTTCCAAACTTTTTCCACCACAGAAAAAAAATTAAGTACACATTGGTGACTTACTTCACGGTCTTCAATGAAAAAAACCAACTATCTACATGAGTGCTTTGTTTTATGGTGACAAAGCAAATAGTACCGTATTGTCCAAAAAAAAGGAATGGAATCATCGACAGAAAAAGTGTCTCAAAGGTTGGGCCCATTGGCAAACAAGAGTGGTTAATACAAATTTTAATATAGTGGAGCAGTCCTCAAACAACTGTTGAGCAAGATATATGATTAATAGTCCTTCTCAAATATCCTAAATTTCCTAATTTCTATTTATATATATACAAAAACTGAACAAATTTGCATTCATTTTTGGTTTGTATGTTAGAGTGCTTTATATATTGTGCTACTGAGTTAATGTTGCTGATCAATTTGAACTCATTATGTATTCAGTTTGTTTAATATAATTTTTCAGTATAAAGTGGCTTAAGTCGGTCAAAAAATGTTTATAGTTTAGATAAGGATTTATTTATTTTTTCAGGCAAATTGATGCACTTTAAATGTTTTCTGTTACAGACTAAAATGATATGTTATGCAAAGGTGTACTTATAACAATTTTATAGACACATGTTTTAGTCCCGACAGAGAGTGGGGGGTGGGGCGCGAAATGCTTTCTTCTTCCGAGGGGAAATATTTGAGAAGCACTGGATTAATACAATGTAAATTGAACGTTATATCACTGATGTTGAAATCAGTTTTATTGTTTCTTTGGTTTTGTCAAAAACATGTCTTGAAAAAGGAGTATATCTTATATTTAGGGTTGTCTTATATTCAGGTGAATTCGTTGTTTCTACAAACCCTGTTTCCATATGAGTTGGGAAATTGTGTTAGATGTAAATATAAACGGAATACAATAATTTGCAAATCATTTTCAACCCATATTCAGTTGAATATGCTACAAAGACAACATATTTGATGTTCAAACTGATAAACATTTTTTTTTTTTTGCAAATAATAATTAACTTTAGAATTTGATGCCAGCAACACGTGACAAAGAAGTTGGGAAGGTGGCAATAAATACTGATAAAGTTGAGGAATGCTCATCAAACACTTATTTGGAACATCCCACAGGTGAACAGGCAAATTGGGAACAGGTGGGTGCCATGATTGGGTACAAAAGTAGATTCCATGAAATGCTCAGTCATTCACAAACAAGGATGGGGCGAGGGTCAGCACTTTGTCAACGCATTATGAAGCCTAAAATACCACAACGGAGACCCCCGGACTGTTGAACAACTTAAGCTGTACATCAAGCAAGAATGGGAAAGAATTCCACCTGAGAAGCTTAAAAAATGTGTCTCCTCAGTTCCCAAATGTTTACTGAGTGTTGTTAAAAGGAAAGGCCATGTAACACAGTGGTGAACATGCCCTTTCCCAACTACTTTGGCACATGTTGCAGCCATGAAATTCTAAGTTAATTATTATTTGCAAAAAAAAAAATAAAGTTTATGAGTTTGAACATCAAATATCTTGTCTTTGTAGTGCATTCAATTGAATATGGGTTGAAAAGGATTTGCAAATCATTGTATTCCGTTTATATTTACATCTAACACAATTTCCCAACTCATATGGAAACGGGGTTTGTATATCTTGTCACATTCAACATTATTTTCAAATTATTTTCTTATTCATTTGCCCGTAATCTTCCTTTGTAAAGTGTTCTAATCGTTGCTGTCAAATTTTTTTTTTTTTTAATCGAGAGGCACAAGCGGTAGAAAATGGATAGATAGATGGATGGATAGATTAATCACATTTTAAATTTGGATTAATCATGATTAACCACAGTACATTACTTGCTTACATACTTAAATTAACCTACAAAAAGGTACTAATGTTTTAACAAAAATGCAATTTTATTGTCAGGATGCCATACAAACATTTTTTTAACGTTTTACTTAAATGTACATAATTTCTTTGCATAAAACTTGCTAACAGCTTTATATAAAGTCCTGGCGGGGTTTATTTTGAAGTGAAATTTGTCAGCGAACACACCAGATCGTAGTCTCCTCACTCCTCATCACTGAGCGTATGACGGACGCCGCCTTTAGTCAACCATCCACAGTTAAGGTAAAGGAGCATGTGCGCTCAAAATAAATTGTGTGATTAATCTGCAACTATACATGATAATATATTTCTGTGATCAATCACATGAGTTAACTAGTTATTTTTGACAGCCTGAGTTGTAATGTTAAAATTTGTTTTGCTTTTTAAATAGGCGGGGGGCCAGTAAAAAACAAGTTGCGGGCTGCATATGGCCCTCTGACTTTGGACACTCATGGGTCAGTGGACCTTCCTAATGATTCCTTGCAGTAAATAAACATTGGTAGGAACATAAATATATGTTTTAAATATTTTTCTTTTATATTCTCACCTGTGAAGAAGCAGGTTCTGGAGCGATGCAGAAGAGACAGAGCCATAGGAACATGTTATGCCACCTAAGCATCAACATTATTTTAAGGCTGTTGTTGTCTTTTTGCTGATGACCAAGCTCCAAGAATGGAATTCTGCTAGCTTCCATTTCTGTTTGCATCTCCTCCGTCATTCGTCCTACGACTTTTTTCTTAACTTTTCCAACTTCCTGGTTAAGCCAAAATTGATGTCCTCTCTTCATTCTCTCATGTATTCGGCTACACATTTGTCTCGTCATTTAAAAAGTTCTGCTCTTTGCCATTTTTAAGTGTACTTCAACTATACTTAAAGACGCCACAATCTAATGTCCTACACCATAGTACAGAGGTTTTGAACCATTCTCGAGGCCAGAGGGATTTTCCAGTAGTTGGAGATGTCTTGGAAACCTTCGACCGCCACTTGAATAAGTGATGACTGGCATGGTTTCATGGTTCCAGGGTTACCAGGACATTTTTAACTGGCCGCTGCCCCCAGGGTTAAAGGTGCAAAGCTTCGGTCTGGGTTAACTGCGCACACACAGCAGAAAACACAACCAAAGCCTTGCAGGATAGATGCGATTTTTACAACCTGGGGAGGGAGAGAGAGTGGAAGAGAGATATGGTCAGACCAAAATCCAAAATGAGACAAATCTGAGGCAAGCGAAATGCCATGCAGGCTATTCCCCGGCCAAAGCCCACACTATCATGTACAGCTTGATGGAGGAATGGCTCAACTGATACTGTTACATCACTTTCCCCCCTTTTTCTTCATTCCCCATTGAATTAAACATGCCCTGTTTCCTCCTGGCATCTGGCCTCCAGGTTCTCATACAACTCAACAGCTTTTTCTCGCGTTGGTTAGCTGGAAATTGAGGCTTAGGCCAAATCTCTCTTCATTGCAATGCTTATCAGCTTCAATTTCACATTTGGACAACACACACACACACACACACAAAGGGAGGCAGTCGGGCTCAAGTGTTGAATTACTTGGACCCCGGCTCACAATAATGTGTCTTGGATGGCACGGACACAGTGTATCTAATAATGTTGCTGTACGCCGTCACACATTTATTACAAACAAGCAGAAGAGGTTAGAAACTGGTGACTCACCTGTTGCTGCCGCGGCTCCTGACATAACAAAGCTCCATTTAGCTTGAATCCTTAAAAGTGCAACTTGTTGTTGTTGTTGTTGCGTTAGCACGTGTTACCTGCACATGCTAGCTGAACACGCGACGCGCAATAAAATAGTCAATTTGTTACTATTCTGGCTCTAAGACAGAAACGGAATGACAACAAAACAGAAGTTGAGTGCGGGCTCTTTTCCTCCTCCTCCTCGTCTCTCATTGGGAAGAAGCCGCGACGCACTGGCCAGCGCCGAGTCTAAGCAGATTAGCACCCGCCACCATCTGGCGGGTGACGCGGTAAAGTAACGTAGACGTCACGTCAATTTACGTTACGTTACGTTACGTTATAGGAGGCGGGTAACGGAATCCAATATGTGGCAGAAGCAAGCAACAGTAAAAGGACAAGACTAAAGACAGCCCGGCGTTGATATATTCACTAATCACCCACAAGAGGTGCTGTAAGTGCACCCGCAGTACTGTGGGATGAGGCTGTCAGATAAGTGGCTCTCACCGGGAGGTGGACGCTACTTCTGTTACTAGGCAACCATCATGATTATTCATTACGTCACTGACGTAAATTTAGCAGTACCGTGAGTACATATCCTGTTGAAAACTAGAAAATGCGCGTTTATTGTCCTCTTTAATTGTTTTATTTTAATTTTTTTTATTTTATAAACACTTTATTTATAATATGAAAATTTACACACAATCCATCCATCCATCCATTTTCTTCCGCTTATCCGAGGTCGGGTCACGGGGGCAGCAGCCTATGCAGGGAATCCCAGACTTCTCTCTCCCCAGCCACTTTGTCCAGCTCCTCCCGGGGGATCCCGAGGCGTTCCCAGGCCAGCCGGGAGACATAGTCTTCCCAACGTGTCCTGGGTCTTCCCTGTGGCCTCCTACCGGTCAGACGTGCCTGAAACACCTCCCTAGGGAGGCGTTCGGGTGGCATCTTTACCAGATGCCCGAACCACCTCATCTGGCTCCTCTCGATGTGGAGGAGCAGCGGCTTTACTTTTGACATCCTCCCGGATGGCAGAGCTTCTCACCCTATCTCTAAGGGAGAGCCCCGCCACCCGGCAGATGAAACTAATTTCAGCCGCTTGTACTCGTGATCTTGTCCTTTCGGTCATAACCCAAAGCTCATGACCATAGGTGAGGATGGGAACGTAGATCGACCAGTAAATTGAGAGCTTTGCCTTCCGGCTCAGCTCCTTCTTCACCACAACAGATCGATACAGCATCCGCATTAGTGAAGACGCTGCACCGATCCGCCTGTCGATCTCACGATCCACTTTTCCCTCACTCGTGAACAAGACTCCGAAGTACTTGAACTCCTCCACTTGGGGCAAGATCTCCTACCCAACCCGGAGATGGCACTCCACCCTTCTCCGGGCCAGAACCATGGACTCAGACTTGGAGGTGCTGATTCCCATCACAGTCGCTTCACAATCGTCAGCGAACCGATCTAGTGAGAGCTGAAGATCCTGGCCAGATGAAGCCATCAGGACCACATCATCTGCAAAAAGCAGAGAGCTACCAAACCAGATCCCCTCAATGCCCTGACTGCGCCTAGAAATTCTGTCCATAAAAGTTATGAACAGAATCGGTGACAAAGGGCAGCCTTAGCAGAGTACAACCCTCACTGGAAACGGGTCCGACTTACTGCCGGCAATGCGGACCAATCTCTGACACTGATCATACAGGGAGCGGACCGCCACAATCAGACAGTCTGATACCCCATACTCTCTGAGCACTCCCCACAAAGAACATGTAGACTGGTTGGGCAAACTCCAACGCACCCTTTAAGGACCCTGCCATTAACAGTCCATTTTTGTGTTGTAGAATCTCTACCAGATTGTTCTTTTCTTTCCAGTGATTTGTTGGGGTTTGTCTAATTAAATATTTTGTCTTCCCAAAAAAGGAACAAAAAACTTGGAAAATGTTAAAACCTTTAGATCTTGTAAAAGGTAGAAATTGAGTGTTATCAACTAAATCAGTGTTTCTCAAACTTTTTTCCACCAAATACCACCTCAGAAAACACTTCCCAGCATGCACAAGACATTAACACAACGTTGAGAACATGTTTAATTAGGTCCTGACATTGAGCAACTCAAACCTAATGTTGGAACAACATTAATCACTGTTGGGTTCTGATGTTGGTTTGACCATTGAATTTTGGCCATTTTCCAACTACTATTCTACAACACAAATACGTTAAAACAACATGCTTTTTGACAACCTTTATTCAATAAGTCAGGTTGTGACGTTGATTTGACCATTGAAATTTGGTAATTTCCCAACCAACAACGTGGATCCAATGTTAGGCACCAACGTTGTCTCAATTTACAAATACAACTACTTTGCAATGTTGTTTCAAAGTAAATTTTAAAGGACATGCATGTATAATCAACATTGTATCAATGTCTTGTGCTTGCTGGGTTGACTCTCTAAGTACCACCATAGTGAGCAACATTAAAATACAGTAGCATAAAAAGGGCTGTTCATTAAAACAAGGCAGAGAATATGTTTAATATTTGTGGCCCCTGTAACATTACACACAGTTTGAACAGTAACACTGTGTTGGAATATAGGAAAATAAAACACTGTACTTTAATTGTGATTCTTTGCCGTACCACTCGATGACGCCCGCTTATCACTAGTGGTACCTGTACAACAGTTTGAGAATCACTGAACTAAATAATTGTTCCAAGATATTGAAAACAACACATTCTCTTCACTGTTCTCTGTGGTGGGCATCAAGACTGCTATCCATTCTTCCACCCTTTTTGTATGTTGTCAGGATCATAGATAAGCTGGGGCCTATCCAAGAGGACTTAGGACTACTATGTTTTCAAATAAAATGATGAAGATGGTTGATGCCTCAAATGCATCAGGATGCAGAAGTAACCAAGAAAACGTATTATTTTTTGCAGTATCAATCTTAATATCACTGAGGAAATGGGGCATGGAACTTAAAAAAAAAAGCCAGAATGTTTAAGTCACAATTTTGAAACGTTAAATTTTCAAAATGTACTTGTAAAAATGGAATACAAAACATCCATGCATCAATTTATTTGTACCGCTTGTCCTTGCCTAGCATATGTTAGCAATAGTGGTTTAAAAGATCTGATTTAAATACATTTCGGGAAAAATTGTGTGTAAATGCTCCATTGTTGAAGCTGATCTGACATGATGGTGAAATGTTGAAATAGGTGGAATTAATGTAGAAATGGTTTGAACGTGAAGAGGTGAAGCTTTGAGTTTGAGTTTTCCTTAACTTTCCTTGCATGTGGGTTCAAACAAGTGATGTCATAGTGGTTTGTGCAGCCCTTCGAGGCACTGGGGATTAAGGGCTATATAAATAGACTTTGATTGAATGATTGAAGCTGATCTAAAATGCTGGTGAAATGTAAAATGAATGTAAAAATGGTTTGGATGTAGAAATGGTTTGAATGTTTAAAAGCAGAAGCTGGACTGAAGCGTGGTGTAAATCTTGAAATGTTAAATGTATGTTGGAATGGTTACAGCAAATGCATGAGTTGAAGGAGTTGGTGCTGAAATGGTTTTAATCGGTTGAGAAAAGTAGGAATTTTACGAACATGGAATAGTTCTTAATTTAATTGAATGAGAACAGTTCCCTAGAAATTTGAGAATTCTGAGAAAACTGGGAATTTTTAAAAGGTGACAAATAACATGAATATCCTGAAAGAGCTGGATGGGTTGGTGTTTGAATTGTTGGACTCTGTCGAGAAATGTGGAACTAGTAACACGTTTTATTTAAGAATTAGCGTTACAGAATTCTGGGAATTCTGAGAAAAACAGAATTTGGGAATGTGTTAGTTTGAATGTCCATGGTGAGTGGAACATGTTGATGGTGGAATTGTTTGAATTGGTTGCGAAATGCGGGAATTTTGGAACTTGAGAAAAATTGTCAAATCATTTGCATGGGAATCATTCCTTGGGAATTTGAGAATTTTCAAAAGAGTTAGATATTTTGGAAGGTTATAAATAAAATAAATGTCCTAAATGAGCAGAATTGGTTGGTGTTGGAACTGTTTAAATCGGTCAAGAAACGTGGACAATGTGATACTTTTTAATTGAAAAATAGTGTTATAGAATTCTGGGGAAAACAGAATTTTGGGGTGGGGAAATTTGAAATGTGTTTTTTTGAATGTCCAGGATGAGTTGAATGGTTGGTTAATAAATATGGGGATTTTGTAACTTGGAAAATTGCCTGTTCATTTAAATGGAGATCCATCCATTTCTACCGTTTGTCCATCTTGGCGTTTACCAGAAATGTGTGAATGTTAGAAAAACGGTGACATTTTAAAATATGGCAAGTAGCACATTTGCCCTTAATGAGTTGAATGGGTTGGTGTTGGAATTTTTTGAGAAATGTTAAGGTAGTTATTACACTTTTTAATTGAGGATTGGTTTGAAAGAATTCTGGAAATGTAGGGAAAACCGGTAATTTTGAGGGAGAAATAGTCAAAAGAAAAGGGAGGGAGTGGCGGGAAGCAGAAATAGTAGAATGGGAATGCAGGAATTCTGGAAAAACAATGACACTTTAAAAAAAATATTGGATAAATGGAATGTGCTTGATGGTGGAATGCTTTGAATCGGTTGAGATATGTGGGAAATGCCCACCCACAGTAGAGATCTTTGTGAAGGATTAAAAAACGAGCTACTGTTAAACAGCTTGGCAAGAAGGAAATCACTTAAACACTACCCTTGCGACTTGGCGTTGTCCTATTTCTCTGTGCTTGAGCATAGTATTTGTGCGTACATTGTCACAAAACATAACTGGCAAAAGTAGGGGTGATAACACCATTACTAAAACTTGATTGGCTATACAGAAACTTTTATGAAATGGACTCTATCAAAAATTCAATGATTTTATTCCCAAAAGTTAAACGTCCCATATACAGTAAATGTTCTGTTTGTGAGATGGATTATCTCTTTCAACGCTGAGTAATAGTTTGCCGTTTGAAACACTATATTAAATATTACCACAGTTCAAGCCCCATCAACTGTATCCCATTTAATTCAAAGAGTATGCTAATAATAAAAAGCCAAATATAATTTGATAAAGCTGAACATCCAATAAGAAACCTCAAATAAACAGTAAATCTCAAGCTCAAGTGGTTTAGCCCTTCAATGTATGCTTCAGCATTTCAATTGTGTAAACATTTCTTGCAAAAAAAGAATGCTTTTCTCTTACATTTTGCCCCACTAACAAGTTTTTATGTTATCATACTAATCACATTTGAACAGCTGCAATTTGCCCTGCTTGAACAAAGGCATTCTAACTAGGTTTTAATTAAGTGTTCCTAATGACCTTAAGAAGATTAGAGGTTCGCCTTCTAATCAATAGCAGGCAGAGAGGAGCAGGAAAGAAGGGAGGTGACTAGGGGCGAGGATAGAGCTAGTGGCGAGAAGAGAGGTGGAGTAAATAAGGGGGGAACACGCAGAAGGGGGAGGAGAAGAGAGGAAGTTGGGGTGAGTGATTGATGGTGGAAGGGAATATTAGTACGTGCGCGGGAGATAGGCAGAAACACACTCCACACTTGATCAGAATTATTAGCTGAAAGCAATTATGAGAAGTATAATTAGAGAAATCGATATCCTAGATATGAAGAATGGTAGCAGGGTTGGAATGGACGACTGCAAGGCCGTCCCTGGTTAAACAAGGGCCCTAAGCAGAAATGTATTTAGATTCCGCCCTCCACCCCACTTTGGTTAATTTTCACACTGTGTTATTTATATAAATTGATTTTTATACTTTTTCAATCAGAGTTGAGTTTAATTGTATGCATGCTTTGTATTTAAACTAATTCTTTGAAAATAAATTGTTCAATAATGAATTTGTTTAGTGCAAAATAATAACGCTGCAACGATTAAAAATGAATCCACAAAGATGTGTTATTGTGGACTAGTCGCTTAGTAAAATTATAATTAATAGACCGTCAGAATTGTTCATGTTTACACTTCTATTCTTTTGGTCAAGTAACTGCAGCTATATAAATCTAACAGTACTGCATACTTTTTGCACTTATTGTCATGTTTACAGGACATTTGTTGATTTATTATTCACTGTGGTTACATACTCTGTTTGATAAAGTAAAATTATTTTTTTCTCAATAATTTATGGTTCCTTTTTTTTTTTACAATTTCATTTACTATGCAAGGTTTTAAAAAAATAGTTAAAATTAAGTCATGGACTTAACATCAGACTTAAACGTATATACAGCAAATCATGTGCAAAAATTGTTCGACTCGTCGACTAATTGAAAAAAATAATCACTGACTCGTCGGCTATTAGAATATTCGTTAGTTGCAGCCCTGAAAAATAACAATTCGAACATAATAGAAACATCTATCCTTTTATTTTCTACCGCTTGTCCTGCTCGTCCTTCAAACTGTATAGTAGATCATAAATCATGCCTCTCACCTGGATGGTAGCAGGACGAGGATGTAATCCGACATGTTGGTACACTTTGACAGCCAATTTAGACCTAGAAATGGCAAGAACGACACGAAGAGATGTTTGGTTCCACCCCCCATCCATCCATCCATCCATCCATCTTCTTCCCCTTATCCGAGGTCGGGTCGCGGGGGCAGCAGCTTAAGCAGGGAAGCCCAGACTTTCCTCTCCCCAGCCACTTCGTCCAGCTCCTCCCGGGGGCTCCCGAGTCGTTCCCAGGCCAGCCGGGAGACATAGTCTTCCCAACGTGTCCTGGGTCTTCCCCGTGGCCTCCTACCGGTTGGACGTGCCCTAAACACCTCCCGAGGGAGGCGTTCGGGTGGCATCCTGACCAGATGCCCAAACCACCTCATCTGGCTCCTCTCGATGTGGAGGAGCAGTGGCTTTACTTTGAGCTCCCCCCGGATGGCAGAGCTTCTCACCCTATCTCTAAGGGAGAGCCCCGCCACCCGGCGGAGGAAACTCATTTCGGCCGCCTGTACCCGTGATCTTGTCCTTTCGGTCATAACCCAAAGCTCATGACCATAGGTGAGGATGGGAACGTAGATCGACCGGTAAATTGAGAGCTTTGCCTTCGGGCTCAGCTCCTTCTTCACCACAACAGATCGATACAGCGTCCGCATTACTGAAGATGCCGCACCGATCCGCCTGTCGATCTCACGATCCACTTTTCCCTCACTTGTGAACAAGACTCCTAGGTACTTGAACTCCTCCACTTGGGGCAGGGTCTCCTCCCCAACCTGGAGATGGCACTCCACCCTTTTCCGGGCGAGAACCATGGACTCGGACTTGGAGGTGCTGATTCTCATCCCAGTCACTTCACACTCGGCTGCGAACCGATCCAGTGAGAGCTGAAGATCCTGGCCAGATGAAGCCATCAGGACCACATCATCTGCAAAAAGCAGAGACCTAATCCTGCAGCCACCAAACCGGATCCCCTCAACGCCTTGACTGCGCCTAGAAATTCTGTCCATAAAAGTTATGAACAGAATCGGTGACAAAGGGCAGCCTTGGCGGAGTCCAACTCTCACTGGAAACGTGTCCGACTTACTGCCGGCAATGCGGACCAAGCTCTGACACTGGTCGTACAGGGAGCGGACAGCCACAATCAGACAGTCCGATACCCCATACTCGCTGAGCACTCCCCACAGGACCTCCCGAGGGACACGGTCGAATGCCTTCTCCAAGTCCACAAAGCACATGTAGACTGGTTGGGCAAACTCCCATGCACCCTCAAGGACCCTGCCGAGAGTATAGAGCTGGTCCACAGTTCCACGACCAGGACGAAAAACACACTGTTCCTCCTGAATCCGAGGTTCGACTATCCGGCGTAGCCTCCTCTCCAGTACACCTGAATAGACCTTACCGGGAAGGCTGAGGAGAGTGATCCCACGATAGTTGGAACACACCCTCCGGTTCCCCTTCTTAAAGAGAGGAACCACCACCCCGGTCTGCCAATCCAGAGGTACCGCCCCCGATGTCCACGCGATGCTGCAGAGTCTTGTCAACCAAGACAGCCCCACAGCATCCAGAGCCTTAAGGCACTCCGGGCGGATCTCATCCACCCCCGGGGCCTTGCCACCGAGGAGCTTTTTAATTACCTCAGCAACCTCAGCCCCAGAAATAGAAGAGCCCACCACAGATTCCCCAGGCACTGCTTCTTCATAGGAAGACGTGTTGGTGGGATTGAGGAGGTCTTCGAAGTATTCCCTCCACCGATCCACAATATCCGCAGTCGAGGTCAGCAGAACACCATCCGCACCATACACGGTGTTGACAGTGCACTGCTTCCCCTTCCTGAGGCGGCGGATGGTGGTCCAGAATCGCTTCGAAGCCGTCCGGAAGTCGTTTTCCATGGCCTCGCCGAACTCCTCCCATGTCCGAGTTTTTGCCTCCGCGACCGCTGAAGCCGCACACCGCTTGGCCTGTCGGTACCTGTCCGCTGCCTCCGGAGTCCTATGAGCCAAAAGAACCCGATAGGACTCCTTCTTCAGCTTGACGGCATCCCTCACCGCCGGTGTCCACCAACGGGTTCTAGGATTACCGCCACGACAGGCACCAACCACCTTGCGGCCACAGCTCCAATCAGCCGCCTCGACAATAGAGGCGCGGAACATGGTCCACTCGGACTCAATGTCCAGCACCTCCCTCGTGACATGTTCAAAGTTCTTCCGGAGGTGGGAATTGAAACTCTCTCTGACAGGAGACTCTGCCAGACGTTCCCAGCAGACCCTCACAATGCGTTTGGGCCTGCCAGGTCTGTCCGGCATCGTCCCCCACCATCGCAGCCAACTCACCACCAGGTGGTGATCGGTAGAAAGCTCCGCCCCTCTCTTCACCCGAGTGTCCAAAACATGAGGCCGCAAATCCGATGACACAACTACAAAGTCGATCATGGAACTGCGGCCTAGGGTGTACTGGTGCCAAGTGCACATATGGACACCCTTATGCTTGAACATGGTGTTTGTTATGGACAATCTGTGACGAGCACAAAAGTCCAATAACAAAACACCACTCGGGTTCAGATCCGGGCGGCCATTCTTCCCAATCACGCCTCTCCAGGTTTCACTGTCGTTGCCAACATGAGCGTTGAAGTCACCCAGTAGGACAAGGGAATCACCCGGGGGAGCACTTTCCAGTACTCCCTCGAGTGTATCCAAAAAGGGTGGGTACTCTGAACTGCTGTTTGGTGCGTAAGCACAAACAACAGTCAGGACCCGTCCCCCAACCCGAAGGCGGAGGGAGGCTACCCTCTCGTCCACTGGGTTGAACTCCAACGTGCAGGCTTTGAGCCGGGGGGCAACAAGAATTGCTACCCCAGCTCGTCGCCTCTCACTGCGTGCAACGCCAGTGTGGAAGAGAGTCCAGCCCCTCTCGAGAGAACTGGTTCCAGAGCCCTTGCTGTGCGTCGAGGTGAGTCCGACTATATCCAGCCGGAACTTCTCTACCTCGCGCACTAGCTCAGGCTCCTTCCCCCCCAGCGAGGTGACGTTCCACGTCCCAAGAGCTAGCTTATGTAGCCGAGGATCGGACCGCCAAGTGCCCTGCCTTCGGCTGCCGCCCAGCTCACACTGCACCCGACCTCTATGGCCCCTCCCATGAGTGGTGAGCCCATTGGAGGGGGGACCCACGTTGCCTCTTCGGGCTGTGCCCGGCCGGGCCCCATGGGGACAGGCCCGGCCACCAGGCGCTCGCCATCGTGCCCCAACTCCGGGCCTGGCTCCAGAGGGGGGCCCCGGTGACCCGCGTCCGGGCGAGGGAAATCTGAATCCTTGTTGTTTCATTCCCATAGAAGTCTTCGAGCTGCTCTTTGTCTGATCCCTTCCACCCCACTTTTTCTTCAATTAAATGGAAAAATATGAACATCCTGGCAGTCGGCATCCTAATGACAGCGGACATTGTACAGAAAGTGATGTTTTATTATGTTTGTTGGCTCTCATGAAGTCTGCAGTGAGTAGTAATCAGTGATGTTGTTAAAAAAAAAAAAGCGAACATCGTGATGCGTTTTTAAAATAGTGTTCCGCGTATTCTAAAAATGATCAAAATACGTAAATATGAGTTATTATAAATGTGGATGTTACTACATTACATATATACTTAGAGCATGTATATAAAACCTTGATGGAGGTCTTTGGATGTTTTTAAGGGCTTTATAGGCAGAATAGAGTGGCTCTCATAGGCTCCATTGTAAGCGTTTACATTATTTAGAATGCATTAAAAAAGAAATACATCCGTTGTCATGTCTTTCATAATGATTGTGAACGATGGGAAAAATTCCCACAAAGGGCAATTCCCCTTTAAGTGAGCAGAATATAGAAGCACAATCCATTTAGCGTGTCTGACTTTTTGAATATGCAGAAATGGTGATCATCAGAACAACCACAATACTGGGAGGAGAAGATGCAAATATAATTATTCAGCACGCTCAATCTGATTTATCAAGACTAAAATTGTTCTGCGGGCGCTATTTTGCATCTTTATTTAGTACGTCTGAAAAGTAAGTGCAAATTTAAAGTTATTTAATGTGAGAAATGAGGTGATCATTTTGCAAAGACAGACGATGGAAACAGAAACCTCCATCCTACGTGTGTGTGTCAACACATTTGGAATGTCAAAAATAATAATTTTATAATTTTACAAGCTGCTCGATGATTATTAAAAGAAATGATGCATTTCTGTCTGCCGGCTTTTTTTTTTAAATGCTGTTTGTTTTTCCATTAAGAAACTATATTATAATATACTGTACCTCCTTTATGAGAAAATGTCCTACAATATGCATTTTTTTGCATGTGAATCATTCCAGACAAATTAATGCGCTGCTGTTGAAGTGTTAAAATGCCTCCTGCAGAGTGCTTGTCAGCAAGCTAAAATAGTTTCCGTTGTGATTCTGTATTGCAGAAAAGACGTTACAGATCATAGATGTGTGCTGCTTGTTCAAAAACATCGCACACAAGTTGGAGAGCATAATAACATGAAAGTGGAGGGGAATTAGTATTTCCATGGGCACAGCCAGTATGCAAAATTGCCCATTTCTAACTAATTTGCAGTTATTGTAACAATTGTAGAGTGTGTAGTTTGCGGCATGACCCCAGAGATGCAGTCAGAAGTTGTAATGTAGGTAAAATAATATTCAGTTAACAAAAGAAGGCGAGTGCAAATAGGAAGTGCAGAAGACACAAAACTAATTAGAAATAAAAATGCACTCTCAGTTGAGCAGCAAAGACAAGACTTGACAGAGACAACCGTGTACAAAAAACAAAGTATTCATTGAATAATTATCCAACCATAAAGCAAGCATAAATAGGAGTCTGATTGGCAACCATAACAGGTGTGCCATGTTGCCAATCAGGGACAGGTCTGGAAACTAGCACTCAGTAGCAGACAGGGGAAGTGACAATACAAAATAAGAGCACTGGACAGGAACACAAATACCACACATATGGGACCAAGCCCTCTATATTTACATTAGACACAATTTGGACATTAACTTGTCAGTTATTTACACAATAACGTCTGTGTGTTAACTTATTTTCAGTGGATAGTCAATCTATTCTGCTATAAAAGCTGACTACTCTAAAGTGTATCCATATTTCATTTCTATAGGAATAGACCTTTGAGAAGATTTAATAAAATCTCTCGCTGAAATGTAAGAAAGTGCTTGGTTGGTTGGATGAATGAATGGCTACATGGAGAGAATAATATATGGACATTTGGATGGATGGCTAGATGCACGGATGACACTTAGAGCTTGGAGAGTGTCTCCTCCTAAGACATTTGCAGAGAACATTTCCTCTCATCATACAGCTGATGCACTAATTTATTCAGCCAGACGCATTCAATTCCAGAGAAGTGCTATCACACAAAACGGATTAAATACTGGAAGACGCAATTAATCACGCAATTAATATTGTCTCATTTTCTAAATGACTTATGTATGACTTATATTTGACTAAATTGTGTTTGCTGGTCTAATGATATTAAGCGTAATATGGTAATGTGGCTGTAAATGTATTGTTTCTCTCAATCACCACAGCAACATGAATATGTATGGAGACATCCTTGGCCTCGCAGCTGATTAGGACACATGGAATATATTTGATGTCCAGGCTGCTCGCTTGGAAGCTATACTTTCTGCATATGTACACAGGGGCGTCAAAGTGGACCGGTAAGTGGGGATGTTGTACTGGGGCCCCAAGCACAAGGGGACCCTTGAGATTTTTAAAAAGTGAATTTTTTTTTTCATTTGATTATATACGTTCTAAAATGGTATCCATCCATCCATCCATTTTCTACCGCTTATTCCCTTCGGGGTCGCGGGGGGCGCTGGAGCCTATCTCAGCTACAATCGGGCGGAAGGCGGTGTACACCCTGGACAAGTCGCCACCTCATCGCAGGGCCAACATAGATAGACAGACAACATTCACACTCACATTCACACACTAGGGCCAATTTAGTGTAGCCAATCAACCTATCCCCAGGTGCATGATAAATCATAAATAGTACTATAAAATAAAAATAGCCATGAAAGTTCAATAATAAGGTTGCTTGAATCAAATTAGGAATGTCTAACTAACAAAACCCTATTATTAAAAATAGAAAATGGTTTGTTTCACCTGGACAGCTTCACATTGCACATAACTGTGGTGCATTCAAGGACCTTCGAATAAAATTAGAAACAGGAGGTTTCACTCATTTAAAAAAAAAAAAAGAAAAAAGGGAGGACTTGAATCCCAGAAGATACATTCATAATGACATAATCATAATGATACTGCTGTATTACTATGGTTGTATTATTGGGCTGTAAATACTTATGTATAAGTAAATTTCTTAGTTTTTTATTTTTAACAAATTTGCAAAAAAAATCTAAAAAAATCTTTTTCCTAATTGTCATTATGGAGAATTGTGTGCAGAATTTTGAGGACACAAATGAATTTATTACATTTTGGAATAAGCCTTTAAGATAACAAAACGTTCTGTAAATACTTTCCGGATGCACTGTACTTACACATTGTGTAAGTGTACTAATTGCATAATAAAATAAATGTAAAACCTACCTGATTTTGCATTTAACATGAACTCTTCCAAGAGTCTTTATTGTCAATGGTTCCATATCAACACTCTCTTTACCTTACATGCAGCAATGAATCAGGTGTGCCTGGCTGTCTACTCTTTTCTTTTATTGCCATCCCTTACAGTAACACCATTCATTCATTTTCAATTCTGCCATCCCCTCACCATGCCCTCAATCCCTCACTATTCTTTAAAACTGCCCTAGCGTCTTGTCCGTGTTTTATGCATCATTTTCTTGACATAAATAAAAACAATATTCTAATCCATATTTATCATTCAAACACCTCAACTCTAAATGAAATGGACAAGAAACTAGATATAAAAACAATTGGTCTTTCCCTGTGCTTTTATACCCTCAAGTCATACTGTCCATATTGTGTGTGAGCGAGTGTGTGTGTTTGTGTGAGTGTGTGTGAGCCCCCTATTGGGGTTGGGGCCAGTGGCACCCTCAGGGCTGTGCTGTCCAATCCCCTCCATGCTGCGTGTCCATAGGATTGAATTAACCTCCTGCCTCTCTTGACGACACCCGTGCGCATAATCATCCTTTTCTCTCACACGCACAAACACACACACAGTCATATGCACTTTATCATGACATATACCTATCCCCTGTCAAGGCTACAGTTCTCACTTTTGCACCTAGCATAGTTTACAACTGTGTATAAATTGCACGTCGTCTACAGTTTTGTATTTTTCTGTAGTATTTGGGTTTCCTCGGTCTGCTATTATATTTACATTCAGTAAAAGCTGTTTGACGATAAGGAACAGCAACTGCAGTGTTCCAAATGAAGATAAAAAAAAATCATGTATGACATTCTGACAATAAAATTGCATCCGTGTAAAAATATTGGGGTGTTTTTTAAAGTAAATTTTAATTATGCAAATAAATTATTACTGCAATTAATCATGATTAATCAATATTAAAAAATGCAATTACTGTACTCTGATCAAAAAAGTAATCATTCGACAGCACTTTTTACAATATATTTGATTATATTATACCTTATCATATTATATCATACGGATGTTTTAGGCAAATATTGTATTATATGTATTGCATGGCTTTAATTGAATTCAAGTACAAGTGAGTGTCTTTTAAAAAACAATTATTAAAGTTGTTAAGTCATCCTCGCTGGTTCGCTAAGGTGGAGAAACTCCCATTAATCGTAAAGCAGTTGTATTTTTTAATGTTTTGTTACTATAAATATCTGTTTTAATCTAATCAATGAACATTAGGTTTGCTTTGAATTCAGCATAAAATTAATTGACTACCGTATTTTTCGGATTATAAGTCGCAGTTTTTTCTCCGAAGCGATTTATGTGTGAAATTATTAACACATTACCGTAAAATATCAAATAATATTATTTATCTAATTCATGGAAGAGACGAAGCAAATGTCAGCAATCTTCACACACACGTCAGCGGTCGTCACACACACGTCAACCAATAGAAATGATGCGGGGGCGGGTCTTGGCACAAGTGCATTGTGGGTCATGATGGCGGTGTATTGTGAAAAAAAAGATGCTAAATGCTATTACGTCCGTAGCTATAAAAATGGATCATGTCAACATTGGCGGTAACTTATAAAAACCGAGAAGGGCTGAACAAAAATGGCACCGAAAAGGAAATCATATACGGTACTGCAGATTACAAGCTGGACGTAGTGAAACATGCAGCAGAGAACGGCAATCGAGCAGCAGAAATAAAAGAAAATGTTAGGATTGAGTTCCAGGGTGGACCACGGGATGCAGAGAATGGAGGCAAGGTATGGGATAAAAAATGAAAATATTTAATAAGTCCAAAATGGTAACTAAGGGTGATGGGGCAAAAATGCACACCATGGGAAATATAACAAAAGTAGTCTCTTTCAGAGGTTGGCGGAGCAAAGGCCAGGACGCACACAGCGTGGCAAAACTAGTCCTCTCAAAACAAGGTGGCTAGGAAAACAAAAACACAACGAGGTCAATATTACAGAAATATGCGAAGGCAACATACCAGGGAAGCAGAATCAAGGTAGCACATGTCAGAGCGGAGTTCAGGAACAATAACCGGCAGGGACCAGCTGGTGGAGACGCGCTTAAATGCTACCGGGAAGTGATTAGCAGCAGGTGTGCCTCGTTGGGGACAAAAGACTGGGGAAGAAACTGACAAACCAATAGAGAAGACAGGGAGAAGACAACAAACATAACAGAAACGGCGCATACCAGAGGCAACACCGGGGAGGAAGATTTCATCGGGTTTAGCGATCGGGAGTGACAGATTGTTTGGTAAACGTATAGCATGTTCTATATGTTATAGTTATTTAAATGACTCTTGCCATGATGTGTTGCGTTAACATACCAGGCACGTTCTCAGTTGGTTATTTATGCGTCATATAACGTACACTTATTCAGCCTGTTGTTCACTATTCTTTATTTATTTTAAATTGCCTTTAAAATGTCTATTCTTGGTGTTGGATTTTATCAAATAAATTTCCCCCAAAAATGCGACTTATACTCCAGTGCGACGTATATATGTTTTTTTCCTTCTTTATTGTGCATTTTCGGCCGGTGCGACATATACTCCGTAGCGACTTATAGTCCGTAAAATACGGTATACATCAATCTACAGGGACGTGCAGTCAGGGGAGACATTATGTAGGCATTTATATGTTTTGAAAAAAACAGAAAATTATCATATTTGTCGATTGACCTGTTATAAAGGTATTTTCTGTATTATTACAAAGGTTTTAAACAATTTTTGAGAAGTAAAAACCGAAAGATTTCCTCATCAAAGAAGCCTGAGAGAAAGGTGCCGCTGGTCTGTCCTCTGCTTAGTGTGCAAGCTACCAGTGTGAGTACACTGTACCAATAAATCCTGAGAACACTTGGCTAATAACAGGTCAAAAATCTGAGATGAGGCTGCAGCTAACCTTTCCTCTCTGCTCAGTACTCATTTCAAATCAAATCAAATCAACTTTATTTATAGAGCACATTTAAAATTTACCACAGGGGTAGCCAAAGTGCTGTACAATGAACAGGTTAAAAGATAAAACGAGTACCGAGCAAACACAACACAATACAAACAGAACACGATAAAAAATAAATAATTAAAATAGAATTAATAAAAACATAAAAACATAAAAACAGGATCACAGCAGGTGTATTATGGGGCGCCATTGCAGGATGGATATCACTCAGTGTTAAAAGCCATGGAATAAAAGTATGTTTTTAAGAGAGATTTAAAAACAGGAAGAGAGGAGGCTTGTCTAACACTCAGGGGTAGGTCGTTCCAGAGCTTGGGAGCAGCAACGGCAAAAGCTCTGTCACCTCTAAGCTTCAGCCTTGTGTCAGGGACCGTCAACAGCAGCTGATCGGCTGATCTTAAGGATCGGGTGGGGCAGTAAGGCTGAAGGAGGTCGGAGAGATAGGTTGGCGCGAGGTTGTTTAGACATTTAAAAACAAATAAAAGGAGTTTAAAATGTATTCGGTAACGCACAGGGAGCCAGTGAAGGGACGCTAAAATAGGGGTGATGTGCTCACGTCTGCGGGTCTGTGTTAGCAGACGAGCAGCAGAGTTCTGCACGAGCTGCAGGCGGGCGAGGGAGGCCTGGCTAATGCCAACATACAGGGCATTGCAGTAGTCAAGACGAGTCGAGATAAAAGCGTGGATTAATTTCTCAAGATCATGTCTTGATAGAAGCGGTTTCACTTTCGCTATTTGGCGTAATTGATAAAAGCTTTTTTGAACGACGCTGCTGATTTGTTTTTCGAATTTAAAATCTGAGTCAAACTTTACCCCCAGATTTGTGACAGAGTCGCTGAGATACGGGGTCAGAGTGCCGAGGTCAACGTTGGGGGAGGGAGAGCGACTTGGACCGAACAACATAACTTCTGTTTTATCTTCATTTAGGCTCAGGAAGTTAGCTGAAAGCCAGACTTTGATGTCGTGCAGGCAGTCAATAAGACGTTGAACCGTGTTATTTTGTGCCATGGGAAAATAAATCTGGCAATCATCGGCATAAAAATGAAATGCAATACTGTACTTCCTAAAAATAGAACCAAGGGGGAGAAGGTAAAGTGCAAATAAAATTGGGGCAAGGATTGAGCCCTGGGGGACCCCATGTGGTAAAGGAGCTGTGGACGACATAAAACTGTCTACTTTTACACAAAAACTCCTGTCGGTTAGGTACGACCGGAACCAGTTGAGGGCGGCGCCCTTAATGCCCACACAGTTCTCAAGACGAGTGATTAAGGTGGCGTGGTCGACGGTGTCGAACGCAGCAGACAGATCTAAAAGCACTAGGACAACATATTTACCAGAATCAGTGGACAGGAGGACATCGTTAAAAACTTTTAGAAGCGCTGACTCTGTGCTGTGGAGGGCTTTAAAACCGGACTGGAACAGCTCAGTGATACCATTATCCTCTAAGAAGGGCAACAACTGACTGTAGACAACCTTCTCTAATATTTTGGAAATGTATGGAAGATTAGAGATAGGTCTGAAGTTAGAGAGGAGAGAGGGGTCGAGGCTGGGTTTTTTAAGTAGAGGTCGTACCACTGCATGTTTAAACTCTACTGGAACTATTCCAGAAGAGAGGCTACTATTGATAATGTTAAGGACACTTGGTCCAATAGTAGCAAGTACCTCCTTAAACAGGCGAGGTGGGAGGGCATCTGCAGGAGAACCAGAGGGCTTCATATGACTAACTGTGTCACTTAAAAAAGAAAAGGACACCGGCTCAAACTGATGGAAAACAGAAGAGAAATGCAGGGGAACAGAAGGGTCATATGAAGGCTGAGATAGACTGGCTCTAGTTGACACAATTTTGTCAGTGAAAAAATGGAGACAATTTTCACAGAATTCAAAAGAAGCATCAAAACCAGCAGATTTGGGAGCATCAATGACAGTGTTAATAGTTTTAAACAGAACTCTGGGGTTGTTACAGTTAGAAGATATAATCTGAGATAGATATATATTCATTTCTGCTTTTACAGTCATCTGAAAGGAAAACAGGCTTTCTTTAAAAATGGCAAAGGACACATGCAGCCTGTCTTTTTTCCATTTTCTCTCTGCTCTTCTACATACGCGCCTGGCAGCCCGAGTGACGTCATTCAACCAGGGCTGAGGCGTGGTTTTAGCGCGGCGGCATTTGAAAGGGGCGATCGTGTCCAGTGTTTGTAAACAGATAGAGTTGAACCCAGAAACCAACTCTTCAGTATTCAGACACACAGATGCTGCAGAATTATCATCACAACGAGTCGAAAAAATAGAGGAGAACCGAGCAGGAGACGAAGAATTAAACATGCGAGAGCGTTGGGGCGGTGCGCACAATTTAACTGGACACTGCGTGGCAATATCAAACAGGATCGGCATGTGATCAGAGAACACAGCGTCGCAAATGTCCAAATTAAAAACACACAAACCATACGAGAGCACTAAATCGAGTGTATGCCCGCGTTCATGTGTAGAACCACACACAGACTGTACAAAGTTAAATGAGTCGATTATATTCAGGAAGCTCCTGGAAAGCGGCTCGTCTGGACAGCAGGTGTGAATATTAAAATCACCCACAATAAGGACACGATCATATTTGGGCAGGATTTCAGCCAGAAATTCAGAAAAGTCAGTTATAAAGTCTTTGTGGTACTTGGGTGGTCGATAGATGACGGCACACAGGACGACATCAGAAAGACCCAGTTCAAACATGCACAGTTCGAAGCTTGAAAAGGAGGATTGTAGGCGGATCTGACGGCATTTAAAGTCATTTTTAAAAACGACTGCTAATCCTCCTCCTTTTCGACCGGACGGCCGTGGGGAATTAAAGTAGGAACACTCCGGAGGCAGAAGTTCATTAAGAGGGGCGGACTCACCGGCTCTCAGCCATGTCTCCGTCACACAGAGGAAGTCCAGTCCGCGGGAAGTGAAGAAATCCTTCAGGATAAAAGTTTTGTTTGTCAAAGATCTTGCGTTCACAAGACCGAACCTGGCGGGGGCCAGCACGTCCAAGGCCGCAATTAATCCGGGTGGGGCCCGACACACAGCCCGCAGGTGGCGGTGATCCACCCCGCGCCTCCGGGGGCGGGGACAGCAGGAGCGACGACGGCAAGCTTCTTCCTCCAAACCAACGATAGGAACCAGCCAGGAGCCGATCGGATCGAGCGAGCGTGGGTGCAGGAGGAGACCGGATACCGCACCATTCCTCCTTCGGGGAGCCACGGGAAGCCGGGCCAGGAGTGCCCTAACTTTCACCAGCTGGCCGCCACGTTTACCGCGGCGCCGGAGACGCTTCCGCCGGGGGAGAGGAGCCAGGGGGCGGGAAAGGAAGGCAGGAATCCGGCCAGGTGAAAAAGCTGACTGGGACGTCGAAAAACCAACGTCGAAGTTGATCATATCAGTGGGAGAGGGGCAAAGATCCAACAGTGTTTGGCGGTCATACACAAGCAGTGAGCTGACAGAAACGAAAATAGACGCAAAAAACACAAAAACGAACAGAGCTGACAGCGAGAGACGGCAGGCCAAAGCACATACTGGCGCCATCTTGCATCGGGGCCTAAAGGACATGTGATTTTGCAATGCATTGTGGGGGCTGGGTTGCCATTGTTGCCGGCCACATTTTTTGTTCCCATGGCTGCACTCATACAGCAGTATTGTGAGAGAGAGCAACAAACTGGATTAAAATTGATCGTTTAAAAGACAAATATCAAGGGGCTGTATTCAAACAAACTTGACCCTGTTCCAAAGGCTTGCCGGCTTAAAACATAAGTAATATTGGTGGAATCGATCCTTTTGAGTATGTCCAGATGTATGCAAGCTGCCGAAGGTGTCCTGTGTCTTGGTCGTCAACACAGTCAGTTTTTATACAGGCCAAACATTTTGGAATGCCAAGTTGGTAAAGGCTCACGGACAAACCAACTTTGGGTGAGTGCAAGACCTCGGAAATTTACATTCAAAACAGAAATATGTCGTCCTTTCAAAGGTAAGGCAACAGGACTTTATGTCGTGGGTTCACATAGCTGCAAAGGTTGTGTTCTCACGGATGCAAAAGAACAAGCAGGAAGCGGCATGAGCTGCGTGCAGGTAAGAATCCAATTCAATTCCACAAGGCAGGGCAAAAATTACAAAAACTTAACCGCTGGCATAGCGCGTAACAGAAAATGCAAGCAGTCGCCAAGGGCGAACAGCATTAAGGTCTTTGGCCTGGCAAAAACAAGAAAACACAATTGTCTCGTTTAGTAAACATTGGTCCAGCGACATAGGCTGGGAGACACCAAAATATGAAGGGAAGTGATTAGCGGCAGAAACAAGTGAGGACACTAATCACCAAACAGAAACAGGAGTGTCTAATCAGCGCACCTAGCAGCAAGAAAGTAAACAAAAGGAAAACTCACTGGAGCAGAAATGAACTCAAAAATAGGAGAAAGACAACAAACATTAAATGAGACATGACCTGTCAGGTCATGACAGCACTCCCTCCTAAAAAGGATGGATTCCAGATGCCCCAAAAAGCAAAATAAGTCCAAAGTCACAGGAGGGTTGAGGGAGTAGTTGGCGGTGGGTCACCAGGCCAAGTGTTCCCGAAGCTACTGGGGACGAGTCTGGTGGCCAGTGGAACACTTCTGCAGCTGGCAAGGCAGGCGTGCCCGAACTGGCAAACAAAGACCAAAACAGAGCTTCGGGGTCTTGGGCGTTACTGCCAATGGTGCAGAGGGTGTCCATGCACTGACCACATACGTGGTTGATGAGGAGGCGGACTTGGGTGAGAATACTTCCTTAGCCGCCATTTTGGTCCACGCTTAAGTCCTGGGAATGGCTGGGGATGGGGGATGTCCATGGACTGGCCACATTCGAGGCCGACGAGGAAACAGGCCACGAGCGCCCGATGGACGCTTCCATGCAGGCGAGCTGGATGCTCGGCTGGAGGTCGAGCTGAAGGACACTAATCACAGAAACATGAGGGTCTAATCAGTGCAGCTAGCAACAAGAAAAGTAAACAAAAGGAAAAAGCGCTGGAGCAGAAATAGACTCAAATATAGGAGAACCACTACAAACATAAAATGAGACATGACGTGTCGGGTCACGACAGGACTTGTTGTCACTGTGTGATGTCTCCTGGAGAAATTAGTTTCAAACTAAACATGTTTCAAGTCTGAAATACATTGTGCATTAATGTATGAAACATTTAAAGTTTTCTTAGTTATTGATCTACACTGAACAAAAATATATACGCAACACTTTTGTTTTTGCTCCAATTTTTCATGAGTTGAACTCAAAGATCTTAAACTTTTACTATATACACAAAATACATATTCCTCTCAAATATTGTTCACAAATATGTCTAAATCTAAGTGAGCATTTCTTCTTTGTCAAGATAATCAATCCCACCTCACAGATGTGGCATATCAAGATGCTGATTAAACAGTATGATGAGTGCACAGGTATACCTTAGGCTTCCCACAATAAAAGGCCACTCTGAAATGTGCAGTTTTATCACACAGCACAATGCAACAGATGTTGCAAATTTTGAGGGAGGGTGCAGTTGGCATGTTGACTGCAGGAATGTCCCCCAGAGCTGGAGACCGTGAATTGAATGTTAATTTCTCTACCATAAGCCGTGTCCAAAGGCGTTTCAGAGAATTTGGCAGTACATCCAATCGGCCTCACAACCGCAGACCACGTGTAACCACACTAGCCCAGGACCTCTACATACTGCAGGTAGTACAGGTACACCTCCATGATTGTCTGACATCAGCCACCCGGACAGCTGCTGCAACAATTGGTTTGCGTAACCAAAGAATTTCTGCACAAACTGTGAAAAACCGTGTCAGGGAAGCTCATCTGCATGGTCATCGTCCTCATCTGGGTCTCGACCTGACTGCAGTTTTTCGTCGTAACCGACTTGAGTGGGCAAATACTCACATTCGATGGCATCCAGCACGATAGAGAGGTGTTCTCTTTTTATGAATGGATCCCAGTTTTCACAGTTTAGGGCATATGGCAGACAGCGTGTGTGGTGTCGTGTGGGACAGCGATTTGCTGATATCAGCGTTGTGAATCAAGTGGTCCATGGTGGGGGTGGGGTTACGGTATGAGCAGGTGTATGTTATGGACAACGAACGCCAGTGCATTTTATTGATGGCATTTAAAATGCACAGAGATACTGTGATGAGATCTTTTAGACCAGTGGTCCCCAACCACTGGGCCGCGGCCCGGTACGATTGGTACCGGGCCGCACAAGAAAAAAAAAAAAAAAAAAAAAAAAAAAATTATTATTATTTTATTTTTTTATTAAATCAACATAAAAACACAATATATACATAATATATCAATGTATATCAATACAGTCTGCAGGGATACAGTCCGTAAGCACACATGATTGTATTTCTTTATAAAAAATTTAAAAAAACAACGCACGTCTATCCTCACTCCTCATTTCCGCAACTGAAGAACACAACATCAACTTCAGCAGGTTGTTACACTTTATTCTTTAAACACAGCAACCTGTGTACCACAAAATAAGCACACGGCTTTACCTTTAATTTCTGTAAAGAAATACTTGGCAGTCCATGTCTCTTTGAAAACACGGCATTCGTCATCAACTTTTCTTTTTTTACTGTCTCGGGGATAACCGGGCATCACTTGTCGCTGTGCACCTTCACTCACAGGTTACACACGGACATACGCCCATAAATAACACTTTCAAAATAAAAGCAGCACAGTTGTATTGCACGCACGACATAGATGTTTTTTAAATTTATTTTGTAATTTGTGATTGCCACTGTCCACATTCACTCACAATCACGCACTAGCATACGTCCACACAGAAGTAATACAAATAACGCTTTTCAAAACAAAAGCAGCACCGTTGTATTGCACACTCGACATAGATACTTTTCTAAATTTATTTTGTAATTTATGATTGGCCTCACGCGGGCCGGACAGGAACGCACAAAGGGCCGGATGTGGCCCGCTGGCCGCAGAATGGCCAGGTCTGTACTAAATGCTACGAGTCCAACAGAATAAAACATGCTTTGATTCAAACATACCAGTGTGAAAATGCCATGAATACATCAACATGTACCAGGTGATGGTGTTAAAAGTCATGTTTGATTGTCTCACGGCTGCTATCCAGGCTATTCATCGTCTCTTTATTAGCTCGCTAACCCGACTTACTTGGCTTTGCTTTTACGCTGGAAATGTGACATATAAAAAATTTTTTTTTCATAAACAATTATGACAACCATTGTGGCAATTATTGAAGTTGTGCGATTGTGACACATTTGGAACTTGTTAAAGAAAAAAAACACAACTTTACGACAGAGTCCTGCATTCAGCCGTGTAAATAAACTATTCAGATGCCAGCAACAACCACAATGCATTGAGTTTCCACGTCACACTTTTGAGCACTAAAAACTCTCAATGCACTGCACAGAGTACACTCACTTGGTGTATGGGGCCTGCCTGTTTCTGTTTGTCAGAAACATTTATTCCACATCATGACTTTGTACAGACTGTGTAATTTATTTAAGGAAAATTGTTATTCTTGCTAATAGGTCAATAAAATACAAAACTATCATATAAAAAAGCGCAGTAGGAGCCTACACTCCATCCATCCACCCATTTTCTACCACTTGTCCCGTTCGAGGACGCGGGGGGTGCTGGAGCCTATCTCAGCTGCATTCGGGCGGAAGGCGGGGTACACCCTGGACAAGTCGCCACCTCATCGCAGGGCCAACACAGATAGACAGACAACATTCACACTCACATTCACACACTAGGGCCAATTTAGTGTTGCCAATCAACCTATCCACTCATTCATGATAAAGAATGGCTCCCAACGTGAACTGGTAGGAACTTGTTGCCCACACACAAGACCCCTGAAGGGCCCCCCATCTCACCCTCAACCCAATGATGCCGCCCCATACACACACAATTGTTATGTTTACATGTATTATACTAAATAAGTAATTATTGCATGAATTTGGTTAAAACCAGCTTTTTAAAACACGTTAAAAACTTAAAGGGGCTGTTTGCAACATTTACACAGATGTCTAGAGGGCGCCAACTTTCCAATGTATTTTTTTTTTTACAGTATATCCCGCTCTCTTACATCTTTTTGTACATAATGATGTAATCACACACGTACGTAACACATGCACACGCAATAGCTTTAGGTGTTGTTAGCTAATAATAGCTATTTGGATAGCTAGCGTTAGCTATGACTGCAAATATATATTTTTTATATGTGTGCACACGTTCCATCCGCCCAGGCGTGGGCGAGACCGGGTGAGTGACCGCAGTAAACACCAATCATTTAATTTGGGCCGGTAAAAAATATTTGTGACACAAACTTAGTAATTGTGAAAAATATAGACAGTTTTAACACAACTGTGTTCTGTTAAACCACTAATGGTAACATCAGCTAGCCAATGGTGTGCTTGTTATATTTGTTATGTAACTGTAGGCAAGTTGCAAACAGCCCCTTTAACTAAATAATCATCATTCATAATCATTTTTAAATAAATATGAATGTAAACTGTAAAATGTTCCTTTACTTCAGAGTGTAAGCTAGAGACCATCTGATACACGCACAGTAGGATTATCATCAGTGGATAATACGAATCATAATAATACATCTTTCATTATCATGAATAATGTATATTATTATTCGTGTATCCCCTAAGAGTTAAGTCTCCCTGTGTCTTAAAAACTAGTAACACCTCTGTTTCTAACTTTAATCAATGGTTTTTGAATGTACCACAATTATGGGCAATAACTTGACTTCGAGAAGGCATTCGACCGTGTACCCCGGGAAGTCCTGTGCGGAGTGCTCAGAGAATATGGAGTATCGGACTGTCTGATTATGGCGGTCCGCTCCCTGTATGATCAGTCGGACCCGTTTCCAGTGAGGGTTGGACTCCGCCAAGGCTGCCCTTTGTCACCGATTCTGTTCATAACTTTTATGGACAGAATTTCTAGGCGCAGTCAGGGCGTTGAATGAATCTGGTTTGGTGGCTTCAGGATTAGGTCTCTGCTTTTTGCAGATGATGTGGTCCTGGTGGCTTTATCTGGCCAGGATCTTCAGCTCTTACTGGATCGGTTCGCAGCTGAGTGTGAAGCGACTGGGATGGGAATCAGCACCTCCAAGTCCGAGTCCATGGTTCTCGCCCGGGAAAGGGTGGAGTGCCAGCTCCGAGTTGGGGAGGAGATCTTGCCCCAAGTGGAGGAGTTCAAGTACCTCGGAGTCTTGTTCACTAGTGAGGGAAGAGTGGATCATGAGATCGACAGGCAGATCGGTGCGGCGTCTTCAGTATTGCGGATGCTGTATCGATCCGTTGTGGTGAAGAAGAAGCTGAGCCGGAAGGCAAAGCTCTCAATTTACCGGTCGATCTACGTTCCCATCCTCACCTTTGGTCCTGAGCTTTGGGTTATGACCGAAAGGACAAGATCACGTGTACAAGCGGCCGAAATAAGTTTCCTCTGCCGGGTGGCGGGGCTCTCCCTTAGAGATAGGGTGAGAAGCTCTGTCATCCGGGAGGAGCTCAGAGTAAAGCCGCTGCTCCTCCACATCGAGAGAAGCCAGATGAGGTGGTTCGGGCATCTGGTCAGGATGCCACTCGAACGCCTCCCTAGGGAGGTGTTTCAGGCACGTCCGACCGGTAGAAGGCCACGGGGAAGACCCAGGACACGTTGGGAAGACTATGTCTCCCGGCTGGTCTGGGAACGCCTCGGGATCCCCCGGGAGGAGCTGGACGAAGTGGCTGGAGAAAGGAAAGTCTGGGCTTCTCTGCTTCTCGGATAAGTGGAAAAAGATGGATGGATGGAAAACAAAAATCATTTTTGTAAGGATTTTTACAAAATTACATACAATAATCATGAATATATATACATTATTTGGGATAAACCCACTTTAGCACAGGTAAGATAGTGACATGTTATTTACAACATGTCAAATGGCCTTCAACAACGTCAGGAAACAATGTACCGTATTTTTCGGACTATAAGTCGCAGTTTTTTTCTTAGTTTGGCCGGGGGTGCGACTTATACTCAGGAGCGACTTATGTGTGAAATTATTAACACATTACCGTAAAATATCAAATAATATTATTTCGCTCATTCACGTAAGAGACTAGACGTATAAGATTTCATGGGATTTAGCGATTAGGAGTGACAGATTGTTTGGTAAATGTATAGCATATTCTATGTGTTATAGTTATTTGAATGACTCTTACATAATACCAGGCACGTTCTCAGTTGGTTATTTAGTTGGGAGGACTATGTCTCCCCGCTGGCCTGGAAACGCCTCGGGATCCCCCGGGAGGAGCTGGACGAAGTGGCTGGGGAGAGGAACGTCTGGGCTTCTCTGCTTAGGCTGCTGCCCCCGCGACCCGACCTCGGATAAGTGGAAAAAGATGGATGGATGGATGGACTTTCTCCTATATTGCCACATATTGATTTATTATATGTTTACCTTTCTTCTATCAAATCCTCCTTGTTCCAAAATGATGATGCTGCAAGTGAATGCTTAAAAGGTGAGCTTTGATGACGTTATGAATTAAATAGTGGAAAATAAAATGTTCGAACTTTATACAACATCCCCACTCAAGTAAGTCCACTTTGACACCCCTGGTTGTCGCTACTGTTTTTCTACAGTGCCAGTGTTTGACTTTATTGAAATACACAAACAGCAAAGACCTTACCACACAACACTGGTCTGCTGCTATTGAAGCTCTCCATGCTGAAATACTTAAATATGTTTTGTGTTTTAACGTACATTCTATCTCCAGTTGGCTGTAATTGGTTGACTGAGTAAAAGTGGTTGCTCCATATCAAACACTGTGGCTATGTATGGGCTGCAAGCGGGGGATTTAAAGTGCCACTAATTCACTGGCCACTGACACGTCAGACTATTTATTAAAGTACACTAACTTAATGAATGGCCCATAGAATGGAGAGTTAAAACATTTAGTGTCCTTCGAGAGGGATAGACACACAAGGTGGGAGGAGGTGGGCTAAAGAGGGAGGAGAATAAATGGCCCATAGTATAGAGTTAAGACGTTAAAAGTGCAAATAGACAGCTGACCCTCTTATAGCTTGCAAATGCAGTTCACATACGCACAAGCCAGCCATGCCACTTTACACCCTGAGAGATGGAGGGATGGTGGGGACGGGAGGGCTTTAAAGAAAAGGAATATAGAGAATGGTAGCGGCAGAAAATGGAAGTGGGCAAAGATAATTTATAGCGATGATGAATAGGATTGAAAAGAGTGGACAGGAAGTGTCAAAAAAAGGCAGATAAAGGCAGCGAGCATAAAGCATATAAATCACTGAAGGTTTGCACAAGTGACTGGACATTAATTGCTAGATAGCATGGAAGCTAATGGAGGGCGTGTGGGCTGTGCATGCAGGGACGTAATTTAGAGGTGAGGTAGAGGGGAACAGGTCCCCTGCACTTTTTCAAAAATACATTTTTGTCCCCTGCACTTTTTCATGTCCCAAAAGAAACATTTGAATGGCGACAAGTCAAAAACGTAACATCCGCACAGGCTGAAGCCGGAAGCTGGTTCCTTTAACTCGCCCACAAGCTCACTGATTGGCTTTCTGGGGCTGCCACTCAAAAGGTAGTTACATTGTTGAGTAAGGGAATTAGAATGCAAACAGCAGCTGGATTATTGGTGTTCCCTGCTAGTGCAATGGTTAACAAGGGTCCTATATGAATTTCATCTTTTTTTAACTTATAAATATTGTTACAATGTTGGATACTTGTGTTAAACAATGGCAAAGCATCAAATCTTAGGCTCATACCCAATACACCCCCTCACTCACTACCACTACCCCTGACCCACTACCACTACACCCTCGAAATGAAGTAAAAAAGGGGTAGAGCTTTGTAATCTTCCCTAGGAGTTGGAACACCACTTGCTACGTCACTACGTCACTACATAGTTACGTTTGCACATACGTCCCACCTCCAGTTGTCCCGACACCAATATTTTGGTACCAAAGTGTGTATCGTTATGTATAAAATGTCATTATTGGCCTTATTTAAACAGGACATTTATGATAAAACTTATGATTAAACATATGTTTCTTATTGCACCCAAAGAACACTTTTAAAAGATTGGAATTAAAGTTAAAAGACACATTAAACACATGGGCTTTTCTTATTGGACTCAAAGAACAGTTTATAATTATTTAACAAATTACATGTAGCCAATCTGCCATAATCTGGAATTAGGTTAGAATAGAATAGAAAGCTTTATTGACATTGTATTAAATGCTTCAGGATTTATGGTTGCCAGTTTTGATCTGTGCCTTTGAGACAAATACAATTATTAGTAAATGCTTAAAACAACAAGGCTAAAAGTAAACATATAAGACATGTAGCAGGTGAAACATACATGGTTAAAGAGAAAACACAAATCAAATAGTGGGAATTTGAACAGAGGATGTCGTTGTGGCTTGTGCAACCCTTTGAGACACTTGTGATTTAGGGCTAAATAAATAAACATTGATTGATTGATTGATTTAATTTTTTATGAAATTCAGTCAGTTCACTTGTATTATTTGACCTTGCGTTGGACTGAACTGCTCGAATAATTTTCAGCAAACCAACCAGCTGTATGTGTGTTTCGTATCTACAGTATATGTGCACGAGGGAAGCAGTTAACTATATTACCTGCCACGCTTTAAACTCCTTGTGCAGGTCTGAATATTTGATATTTAAATGTTTACCTACATTTGAAGCAATGGTGGTAATGCTGTATTGACACATTGGAGAGGCATGTCTTAAAGCAGAGCCTGCAGTGCGGTACTTCCGTGTTTAAAGCGTCATCTTTATTGATAGTTCTGAAGCCCAAATACCTTCATATTGCCTTTCACACACCCTTTTTATTAACCAGTAGAATTGCAGTTTTTTTTGTCATTATTCATTTGGACGCTTTTTCTGATTGTGTGCACTCAGTGTGTGCGTTTTGACACACGAATACGCCGCGCCTTGGCTAAGCAATGTCACCGCCGCAGCGTATGGGGATGAAAAAAAATACCAGTGTTCAGTGATGGGCAAGCTGCTCGATTAAATGTAGCTAAGGTACAGGGGAAACTATCCCCAGAGAATTCTAGCAAGCTACACGGCAAAAAGTAGCTTGCTACATCAAAGCTACATTTAACAGCATTTATATCTATGGGCCCACATGTATAATATCAATATTAATGTAACAGAGCGTACAAATGGACCCTATTGGGTCCATTACTATTAACTCATTTAGCTGGGGACACCCTTCAACTACCTCGAGGGGTCCCCGCACAACACTGTATGTATTTATGTAGTTTGCCTTTTCTTTGGCCCACCTCTATAATGTTATTAATTTTCTCTACCTCAAAATACCAGGCATCTATCTATACATTGACAAAAAAACAATGACTTGTGTGTTGTTTGGGAACATTTGGTAATGGTCATGTGCAGTAAAACTTTTCATGAACTCAACTCACCTTAATGTGTGTTCCTACATATGCGTTGGATGTCGTAGATGAAGAGAGCAATTATGACTTTGGTTTACAGAGTAAACAAATAAAAACTAAGGTTTTGCGCATTGTTTTCTCTAAACACATACATTTGTGTGAATATGGCCAAGGACACGCATTATTGTGGGTTTCCTGGACATCTTCATCACTTAAGGAACATCTAATCTACGGGAGAGAATTTCTCTACCATTTTCAAGTAGGTTTTTTTTGAGTGGTCAGCTTGAAGCGTCCCTCTGTCTCCCACTCCCTTGTCATCATGTGACATGAGTGCGTGTCTGTTATTTTGCTTCCTGTTTTCGATTACCCGCCTTATCTTGCCTCTGATTTGCCAGTCTGTAGTGTTTCACCCTAACCTTAGCCAATTGAGACTCATCATACAAACACCAACCAATCACCATGTATTTTCTGGGATGTGGATGTTCGTATTCATCCAGGTCATTGCATTTTCTCCACATTTTTTGGGGGCCTGTATTCGCGGTCCATGTTCTTTCTTTGTAGCTTGTAGATTTTATGTAAGCCACCTCGCTACATGGGTCGAAAAATAGCTAAGCTACAGGAATCGCTACTCGTTTAAAAAGTAGCTAGCTACCGCCCAGCTACTGGTATACGTAGTTAAGCTATGTAGCTTTGCTTCATGTAGCTTGTTAATGCCCATCACTGCTACTAGGACAGCTGCACAAAACATAATGCCTCCTTTCACGCCAGGACCAACACCACAAGCATCAAATGCTGACACTCCTGAGAAGTGCTTCTTTTTATTTTTTGAGGACCAAATCATTGACCAAATTGTGAAATGGACAAACATCCGTATTGATGCTTAAGCTGCAAAGTATCAGAAGAGAACAGGTACTCATCAGAGAACAATACCAGCAGAGATGCATGCATTGCTATAGATGTGCATGTTAACTGGTTGCAAAAAAGACAACAATCTGTCTACTAAAGAAATGTGGAACCCTGGTGCACCTGTGTACTGTGCATCCATTACTGCCATGTGTGTACCGATTGCATAATGAAAAGGGCCACAGTTTCAAGAACATCAGAAAATACCCCCGCAAGTTATATTTCTTCGAGACTGCGTTAACATTACTGCAAAGTAAACACATCAGCTTTCACACGGCACTGTCAATAAATTCATTATTTTGCCGTCACTACTCGTTTCCAGTGCGTGCAGCTGGACAGATAGTCAACAGCTTGAAGAAACGGAAGCTCCAGAAGTTTTGTTGAGGGTTGATTTGCCTCCTTTTGAATTGTTTTCCTTCCTAAGTTTGATTTCTTCACAATTCTTCCTTATTTTAGGTTTGTAAGACTGAATATAAAAACATAAAATAAACATTACAAAATAATAACATCCATTGTGTATTTTACATAAGTAATGTCCATTGTGTATTTTACATACATAAAATAGGTTTAGTGTTAATACATTCACACAATAAACTCAAACAACATCTACTGTACATCAAACATTGAACATAATGTATGGTATGGGATTCATCACAATAAAACCTAAGGTGTAGCATTAGTGCCCTTTACTGGTAAAATTTAGCGCTACATGTATAAAATGAGTTTTGCTCGACAAAGTTACTCGCAGACAAAAAAATAACATCACAAAGACATCACAATGTCAGCAATTTCAATACAAAACAAACTAAATATCTTTATGCGCAATATCTACTTACAAAGGTATGACCACGTTTCGTGATGAAGCTTACACACGTGGATTTCTACTTTTGTTGCTTCTAGTTTACAACACTGTGTCTGTTGCTTAAAATGTCCGACAGGAAACAATGACTCACTTGCTCAGGGCGGAACATTCATACTTTGTTGTCCAGTCGTTGTTAAAACACAGATTTTTGCAATTTATTTGGATTTTTTTCAGGGTTGAATGAGGAGTCTTCTTTTTCTATTCACCCCACTGCTGCTTCATTGTGACATATGCCTCGCTGTTACCCCTTGCGGGTTGACGGGAGTACTGCATACACAAGCCACCCCTGTTTGAATGCTTTCATCCAGCCTATTTGGGTGATTTTCGGCGAGCCAAATGAAAAGCCGTCTTTGAATAGACCTGAAATAGGTAAGTAAGAGTTGTCCTGGAATTGCAAGTGGTATCTACTTAGTGCAGGGGTAATGAAAAACTATCACAAAGTGGAGATTTCCAAGATAATTCAAATTATGATACAGCGGTTTTAGTCAGCTGGTCATTTTTACCCATTCTCTCTCCTGCAGCTATTTGTGTGCCAAGGACGCTAGGCCTTCACCAGGGACATTTCAAATATCCCAGGAATAGATGGACCAAAAACCAGGTTTCCATCTTCATTATTTATTTTTTTAGAATTTTTTCCCCCCCAAATTCGTAATTTTCCAGTAATTTTGTAGCATTTTTATATCGTCTACCCATAATGCTGTTATTTATTTTTCTTAGACATGACAGTTTAAAATAAAAGAGCACTACTCAAAGATGTCATGCATTGTTAGGTTCTGATATATTTTGATGACAAGTACTTTTAATTGGGTGTATTATCTCAGGTAAAAATCCCCCGGCGTTAGTGATGGTGTTTTAATCAGCTTTTATCAAACATACAGTATATTAACGTTGTTGCCCGAGGAGAAATTGGGTAACACATGGCACACTGACACACTAAAAACCTATTGTTACTATAACAATCTACAAGGTTAATATAGTTGGCTTCTCCTTCTTCCCCTCCATTTATCTGTTTTCTTTTGTATATCAAGTTATCATTACATATGTGTATTGTTGCATTTGATCAATTGTATTGTTGATAATTTTTGTTATTATTAATTATCAATAGTGCTATTTCTATTGGTATTTGTATTGCTCCATTTATAGTGTAATAATGTTCATTGTCATTTCTGTATTATTTATTTCACTAACTGCTTCCTTGCTATCACTTTTACAATAATATTTGTACATTTCCTATTTGCTGATGTTGTTCTGTTGTTGTTAATGTTATTGTTGTGTTTGCTGTTGTTGTTGTCTCTCTGTCTCATCCCCTTCCTGTCCCCACAAATTCCCCCTCTGTCTTCCTTTTTTTCTCTTTCTATCCCCTCCTGCTCTGGCCCGGCTGCACCAAATGATAATATAAATTCATTTAATAAAGTCAAATACTGCGTCCCTCCGGAAACTCCAGCTTCCTCCCACCTCCAAAGACATGCACCTGGGTATAGGTTGATTGGCAACACTAAAATGGTCCCTAGTGTGTGAATGTGAGTGTGAATGTTGTCTGTCTATCTGTGTTGGCCCTGTGATGAGGTGGCGACTTGTCCAGGGTGTACCCCGCCTTCCCCCCGATTGTAGCTGAGATAGGCTCCAGCGCCCCCCATGACCCCGAAGGGAATAAGCGGTAGAAAATGGATGGATGGAAATACAAATAAGGCAACAAGCGAAGTATCCCACACTTCTCTTTTGTAAAGTACATTTGTACAGCCGATATGGGCATCTACATCAATAATATGATTTGCCTGAGTAGCTGGACAGGACATAAAAAAAAAAAATTGAGCGGTAGTGTTCAAGGGTTAAGAAACTTCTCTCTGACTTCAGCTCCAGGCTTCTTCATTACTGCCAAAAGTGGTGGAAATGTGTATTACAACTGAGTACCGCTGTTGACCATACGAACCACAGCTAAGAAACAGATATTTTTGGTGGCCCTCTAGGGGGCGCTCGCGGCCCAACAACGGCCCTATGGTTAAGAAGCACCAGACCACAAGGAAGTGCTTTAAATGTGGATTAAAATCATAATGGGTACACTTTAAATGCCAGTCGCATGTTCCTGCGGAAATGATTCTATTCCCAGCCAGGACATACATGTAAACATTAAACTAAGTCATAATGCAATCTTGAAAAAAACAAATTAAATTCTAACTAAATTATTCATTTAGTTAGTTAATTGTGATATTTTGTACAAAATGCTTAAACATTTTCTTTCCTATTCATATTACTCCAAAAAAATGTGTCGAATAGAAGTAGAAGCTCTTCAAAACACACGCCTGTATGCAGGCCAGTTATGTCCCCCCACTTCTCAAATCCAAATTTGGCCCCCGCTGACATGTACGTCATGAGGGGCATTTAGAGTCAATTCACAACAAGAAACGTGTGTGTGTGTGTGTGTGTGTGTTTATATGTCAGGGGAGGCTAAGTGATGTGAAAGGCCATTACCACATTGAGGCCATGTCACAAGGCCTGTGGAACCCATGGGAACCACCTTTCTGATACACGGCGACACACACACACACACACACACACACACACACACACACACACACACACACACACACACACACACACACACACACACACACACACGCTTTTCAATCAAACAAAACATGTGGAAAAAACTCCTCGTACTAATTGGCCAGTGGTAATCCAAAACATGGCGTAATGTTATGTTTATTCAAGTTAAAAGCTTAAACAAACTCTGTGTCTATAAATCTGAAGCCTGAGTTGACTTACCCCAAGGTGGGAAACTCAGAGTGCCGGTTTCCAAAACAGCTGATCTGCTGAGTTAGTTAATTCCTGAGTATGTTGACTCAGAGTTAAGACCACCAATGTTGGCGTCAACGCATTTTTGTGTCTTTTTACGCATTGTAATCAGAAAGGATGCGCATCCCTGGGATGCAGATTTTTATTTTTTTTACTGACCTCGCCTTCTCCAGGTCAAAACTCAGGTTTGCTTGTTTTTTTAATCGATTATCGCTTTCCGCCGGTGTTTTGTTTTGTTTATATTTGCCAAAAAGTGATTGCCTGCCAAAAATTTATTTCTTTTTTAGGAGCGCGCACCGCTCGCTAAACCTGCATTTCTTGGACTTGGTGTGTCCACAGCGGATTACTAGGTGTGAGACAAACACTTTATCTTCCTGGTTATTGTAACGCTACGTCTTTGACATTATTTTAGCCTTTATCGTGTCCACAAAATGACAGTTTGCCTTTTCTGTGGTATTAATGAGATTTAAAGGACTGTTGTTAGTCCGATGTTGATGTGATAAAGCCTCTTTCTTGTTTGGAAGATACAAACAATTGTTACTGTTATTTCTTTGTGCACATAATAAATATTTATAAAGTGTTTGGATGTATTTATTTATGTAACATTTTCATTAAATGTAATATCACCTGACAAAAAGCGATTCAACGTAATATTTTGAAATTTACACATCGCATATTTTACTAGAATACCCTTAAGAGCATTACATATATCAAAATCAATGTCAGAGTGTGTAGGTGACGAACCCCAAGATGCAGAGATGGCAGGTTTGGTGCAGGAAAACATGATTTAATTTAACTCTATAACAAGAAACAAACAAAAGGGTACAAACAAAAGGCGCGCACAAGGCGGAGAACAATCTTGGCTATGAACAGAAACTAGCACAAAGGCTAAACTATGGACAAGAAACAAAAACACTTACTGTGACACGAATAAACAAAACTCACGTGGCAAGAAACGGGCAGGATGAACTATGACATGAGCAGAGTGAACAGAACTAGACAGAGCTACAACGACATGTATAAATGACATCGACAAGTATAAAAGACACTGACCTCGATAATCATTAGCGACATTGACAATACTCCAGCACTGACTGGAGGGAAAAGCAGGTCTAAATAGTAGCTGGCTGATTGACACCAGGTGTGGCCAGGTGCCAATCAGCCACAGCTGAGGGGACACAGTACTCAGGGAGACAAGTAGGAAATAACCAAAATAAGAGCACCGACAGGAAATAAAGACAAACAGAGGAAAAACTCAAAACATAACTAAACTGTCAGTGACAAACCTGACAATCAAGTACCTACTATACTTGTTGAAATACCCTTCAAATACATTTTTGGCAGCAGCAAAGTGGTCGTTTGGGTAGATTTGAGTTTTGTAAAGGGTATTTCAACAAGTAAACAGTACAGTAGGTACTTGCTTTTGATATATATAATGCCCATAAGGATATTCTAGTAAAATATGCAGAGATGAGATGTGTCAGTGGTCCTCGTCAGCCAGAGAACTTTGATTTTGGGGACGGCAGCGGAAAACTTTAGATCCATGAAGGAAAGAAGAAAGTGAATGAATGTTTTATAACTGAATACATTTACATATATATACATTTATTTTATCTTTTGTATTATTTCTTTTCATGAATTAACGTTTATGACAACCTTTTTCCAGAACAATATAGAATGTGAGATATAACAGGAACATGCATACATGTATCATTTGTTTTCAAAACGGGTTACAAAAAAGTGGGACCCCAAAAATTTATTGTGGGACCCCATTTGTATGACTTGATGGGGTCCCTGGGACCCCATTTTGAAAATTCCTAGCGCCAACACTGGACCACAGTAAACATACATGATCCCCCAGGTTGGCTGCCTGCGCTGTAACAACCATCCATGTAGCAAGTCTGGGGTTGTATGATGTATGTGCTTATGTTTGCTGAGTTTTTTTCCCCTGGTCCCACACTGCCCCCCCACCAGGAGCACAGTTTGGAAGTTACTTTTTTTTCCCTCCCTCCTCATGTTTTTCTTTTTCTCATCTTTTACAGGGCGCCTCCTGTCCCGGACCCCCTGTCATATTGTATTTCGGTTTGTTGGACGGGTTGACTGTAAACAAATCGCCTTGCACTTTTGAATTGAAAAGACAAATAAGGCACCTTTTTTTCGCATGTTGCATAACGAACCACGGTCTCAAAATCCTCTCCTGACACAAATCTTCAGAAATTACATTTTGTTTTGACATCTACTGGTTACAAAGTACACTTCATGTTTATCAGGAGGCAGGAGACACTCAGGGTTTGTTAAAAAAAAAAACCTGCCAGCAACCAGGTTAGGTTCACGGAGTATAAATTACCATGGTAACTGACTCTGAGTTTGACTTACACTATCTGTCTTTTTTGGAACAAAAAACCCTGAATTTTCCTCAACTCAAAGTTTTTACTTTTTTACAAAAGGGTAAAAATGTATCAAAACATGCACCCTTGTTGTGCTGTTATTTTCTATAATAGATTCATCACATTGTGGCGCTGTTTTTTTAACCACAACATTTGACCACTGTTACGGTTCAAACACCTGCCGCCTCTCGCTTTGCTGTGTGCTCCGCTGAGCGCGCCTCGGGACACGCCCGCGGGCGTTCCTCTCCTGCAGCAGTCGCGCCTCCTGTTACGGTTTGGTTGCGGCTTACTGCGGGGTTCGTTCTACCGAGATGCAAACGGACGACTCCGGACAGGACTTGCAGGTAGGAACATGATTTAATCTTGAAACAAGAATCGAAGAAATACAAAACAGAACACAATTGACGGAACAAGGTGCCGATAGCACTTGAAGCTACACTTAGCATGAGCTAGGAGGCAAGCAAAACGTTCGTAACAGTAGCGTGAAGCAAACAAAAAAGCCAGGACGAGTGACCGGCAAAGGCTCATCATCTCTGATGAGCAACAGGTGAGCGTCCCGAAAACAAGAGGCAGGTGAAAATAATAAGCAGCTATGGTAACAACTCAGAGGTGCACAAACAGGAACTAAAGATGTCCAAAACTAACAGAAATCACAAAACATGATCCGGACCACGGATCATGACACCTCCGCGCAGCTGCGCTCATTCGACAATCAACACACCTGACGCTGATGAGAGCTCCCCTGCATTCTTAAGCCAGCGTGTCCTGCATTCCAGTGCCAGAACGTAGCTACTTGTACCAGTACAGTAAGCCTTACACGTCTCTAGCTTTCCTCACCTATGTGCTTCATCGCTCTTTGTGTTTCCCCTCCTTTGTGCTCATCGTGTCTTGTCCTGTGTCGTCATCCAGCAGCTCCACGTCATGCCCTGGTTTCGAACTGTGTGTCTCGTCTCCCCGGATTCCCTCTGGACTTCCTGCTGCCTCCCCGGGTCTCGACCTCATGCCTGCCCCCGGACAACGACGCCTCGCTCCAGCTCCTGACCACTTGCCTGTACCCGGACCTCTGAGTCTGCCTTGCCCTTTCTGGACTTCCGCATCAATCTCAACACGCACCTTCAACACCACCCGTAAGTCACACCACATATATTTGGATTAATTACACACATCATTCTTGTATCTTAATAAATACGCTGCAAGCTAAACTACGTCACTGCCTCCGTGCCGTCCCACAAGTAAAAAAAATGACTTGAATTTTTTTACACAGGTCTGTGGACCTTATAAAACACCCACAGTAATTTTAGGGGGGTTGGCGGAATCATCAAAGAATTTGGTAAGATGCGAGTTTTAAGTACTAATTCACAATAAGTAAACATTGAGTCAGGTAAGTACTGTGTATAGAAAACAGATACAAGTATTACAGTATCATGAGAGGAGTATTTATCCAGGTACACGACATTAAAACAACGTTGAGAACTCGTTGAATTAGGTCTGGAGGTTGAGCAACTCAAACATAACGGTGAAACAACACACTTTTTGACGACGTTGAAACAATTTTGGGTTCTGATGTTGATTTGACCATTGACATTTGGACATTTCCCAACCAATATTCTACAACACAAATACAACGTTGAAACAACATGCTTTTTGGCATAGTTTATTCAATATGTCAGGTTGTGATGTTGATTTGACCACTGAGATTTGGTAATTTCCCAACCAACGTTGGGAAATTACAATATATCCAATATTAAGACACCAATGTTGTCTCAAATTACAAATTACAAACTATTTTGCAACGTTGTTTCAAAGTCACTTTTAAAAGGACATGCATGTATAATCAACGTTGTATCAATGTCTTGTGCCTGCTGGGTTGCGTCTATCAAAAGCATTCGATACAACCGATCACAATATTGTCTTTTACAAATTAGCACGTTTTGGCATTGGGTAGTGCAGGACCGCTTTAACCACCCCCCAAGCCTCAGCACGCCCACTCCTCCACGACCCCCCCCAGGGGCACCGAAAAGGGGGGGTAAAGGAGACGGATTTTAGGGGCCCATGATAAAGGGGGGCCCAGAGAGGCCCCTAATGATGATGAAATTATAATACAGAAAAAATAATGACACTGTGTTGGGGGCCCTGTAAAGATTCTTTTCATGGGGCCCAAAATCCCTAGTGGCGCCCCTGTGACCCCCCCCACAGTTTGAAAAAAAAATAAAAATGGATTTAACCCAACAGAACGGCAACGATGCAAAAATATCCATTTTAAAAATTAATTTTTTCATGAATACATCTCCTTCACGCAGTGGAACCTCCAGAATTTTTTTTTTATAGGGGCTGCCAGATGGGGCTACTTTAAATCTTGGAGTGGTACACCAAAACTATAAGCCATAATTTCAGAATTGTATTCTACTGTTGTAGTAAACCAACTTGTAGAAAACTATCAGAAAGACTTAAAGGTGAACTGCACTTTATGGGGGATTTTTTTCCTATCGTTCACAATCATTATGAAAGATTTATATAAATATATATAAATATATATATAGGTCAGGAAAAACACAGAGGCTATGTCATCCCTACAAACCTGTTTCACAGGTTTCTCTGCTCTTCAGGGGGCTGAAAAAAAAAAATCACCATTTTTTTTTAAATTCCCCTGCTCTTCTTTCATAATGATTCTGAACGATAGGAAAAAAAATCCCCAAAAAGTGCAGTTCTCCTTTACGTCTTTCTGATAGTTTTCTACAAGCCCGTTTACTACAACAGTAGAATACAATTCGGAAATGATGGCTTAGGCGAAACAGGCTTGTAGGGATGAAATAGCCTCTGTGTTTTTCTTGACTTAATGTATATTCCGCTCTACCCCGGTATTGAGCACTGTATAGTAGATAAACCCCAGAAACCTGGACTATATATAGATATATGGTGTATACAAAGAACAACAGTTGAAGAACATTGCCTTAAACCAGGGGTCGGCAACCCAAAATGTTGAAAGAGCCATATTGGACCAAAAATACAAAAACAAATCTGTCTGGAGCCGCAAAAAATTAAAAGCCATATTACATACAGATAGTGTGTCATGAGATATAAATTTAATTAAGATGACTTAAAGGAAACTAAATGACCTCAAATATACCTACAAACGAGGCATAATGATGCAATATGTACATATAGCTAGCCTAAATAGCATGTTAGCATCGATTAGCTTGCAGTCATGTAGTGACCAAATATGTCTGATTAGCACTCCACACAAGTCAATAACATCAACAAAACTCACCTTTGTGCATTCATGCACAACGTTAAAAGTTTGGTGGACAAAATGAGACAGAAAAAGAAGTGGCATAAAACACGTCCTAGAAAGTTGGAGAAAGTTATACACGTGAGTTCAAGGACCGCCAAAATTAGTAGGACAAAACGGCGCTCGCCAAATACTCGAATTAGTGAGGCATGTTTAATATAAACAGTGTGCTTTATAACAATTAGGGAGGTTTGCGTCATGTTTGTCCTTCTACGGAAACCATATTAAAACAATTGTTCATACATTTTTGAAAAAGCTCCAGAGCCACTAAGGCGGCGCTAAAGAGCCGCGGGTTGCTGACCCCTGCCTTAAACAGACACTTAATACCGGACTTGATCAAATAAGCTTGGCTTCTTCCTACTCCTTTTTTTAAGTGCATGTGTGCTTGTTTATTGTGCTGTTTATGTTTAACATGATCCGAAATAACTGCATATATTTTTCAATTGACACACGACTTTGTAATAAATGGTGTAGCTGATTTTTAAGTGCAGAAAAGCAGCGTGTATTGACAGAGGAAGCCGTGATAGCAGACTGAGACATGCTGGGGGAGAGATGGAGATGGAAGCAGAGATGTAGATGAAGCCAGAAGGAGGAGGAGGAGGAAGAGGAGCTAAGTCGGCCATTAGCGATGCGGCGTGCGGCGCCCACTCTTACAGGCGTTCCACAAGGTTAACGATAAGAGCCCCTCGGCAGCCGAGATGCTCAAGTAGCTTTTATCGTATCATAATAATGAATCAAAGATAAAATAAAATAAATGAACTCCAAAAAGGCGAGCATGTAAAAGGCAACATATGTGACCATGAGGCAGACACCGACGTTAAAAAACAACAAAAAAAAACAAGGTACAAAACTAATCAGGGTATTAGGAATAAAATGTTGCACATGTTGGGTGGAAATCTTATGTCTGTTTGAAAAATATTTGCCTGCAGGTCAGACCTTCTTAAAAGGCTTCACGGCGCTCCGCTACATTAAATCTTTGGCCTCTGCATCCCATTTACTGCTGCTGGCTATTAGAGACAACACAAGAAGAGAATCAAAAAGAGGAGGAGACAACAGACATGGCTGAATGTTATCGTCTGTTTAGTGCTGCACGCAGCATGTCGTGTGTGTGTGTGTGTGTGTGTGTGTGTGTGTGTGCGTCTTTCTTTGTGTGTGTGTGTGTGTGTAGTGCCCTTGGCAAGAGGAGTAGATAGACCTTTTTTCCCCCTCCAAATGGACAGTAGTTAGCCACCCACTGGAGCAAGCTGTTCACACTTCCTCTCACCTCTTAAAAAACCTCCCTCTACTCCAACCTGGTGGTCAGTATGTGAGGGAAATTAACTTTTACCTCATACTTGTCTTCCTCTACTCCTGTAAAGTTGTCCTCAATTAACAGTAGGGTCATGATGCCGTTCCTGCCTAAATGGGGGCGCAAACATAAATATTTGCGGTGGCAAACCCCTAACCCCCATTACAATTTTCCCCCACACACTTTTTTTATTTTATTTTTATTTTATTTTATTATTTTTATTTAAGTAAAATTATTTTTACACTTTTTAAATCAAACTTGATGCAAGGGCTAGGAATATGTTTGCGGTAAAATGTTTACATTTGTATGCAGAAAGATTGGATTTGATTGCTGTAAGCCAGGGGTGTCAAACGTACGGCCCGAGGGCCGGATCAGGCCCGCAAACAGGTTTTATCCGGCCGGCGGGATGAGTTTGCTAAGTATAAAAATGTACCTGAATTTTTTTAATGAAAGAAACAGCTGTTCCAAATGTGTCCACTGGATGTCGCAATAGCAATTCTTTGTATCTTTGTAGATGATGCTACATATGTACAAAATAAACCACATGATGTTAGTGCACCAGTCGAGGAAAATGATCAAACTACATAAATAACATCCTGTAATTTGATTTTGATATCATTTTTTTTTTATCTTGATAGATTGAAAATTAACACCAATGACTTGACTGATGAACATTATCACATAATTTATTCAGAAAATACACATAACGACTTTTAAATTACTAACCGCAACATGTAAGTGTAAACAAAACCTAACAACATTATGATTTGTACAATTGTGCTTGTTCTATTTGTAAACAAAGAAAACAATCTAAGGTTGTCTTTATTTTGAAGTTATCGTGCCGTGATTTTACCAGTCGGGCCCACTTGGGAGAAGATTTTTCTCCATGTGGCCCCCCATCTAAAATGAGTTTGACACCCCTGCTGTAAAATAAAGCATTTTTCTAAGTTTCCCAAATGACCCAGCAGATGGTGCTGCGGTGAAAAGGGACTCTCTGGATTTACTTAGTTAAGTATACACATTTTTGGAAAAAAAGGAATAACAAAAATTACTGAGTTGAGATTACTCCTGTTGGCGAGGTGGAATGTCATCCCACAGCAGTGTGTGCCCAGGCTGTTGTACTAAAAACATAATCTGGGAACGCCTTCCCAAACAAACATCTTGCAGACAAACTCAGAAAGTAGGTTGTAAAAGTGACTGTGGAGCAAAATTAACCCCAAAACTTATTCATTACATATTATCTAAACCACAAGGAAGTGTTTTTTTTTCTTTTTAAACATTTGTTGATTGGGTTTTTTAGACATATAAAATTAGCCATGATACAACATATCAAATGTTTCCCCCCTGAAACAAGTAATCCACATAAAAAATAGGTATAGGCAAATAGGTATAGGCCAGTGGTTCTTAACCTTGTTGGAGGTACCCAACCCCACTAGTTTCATATGCGCATTCACCGAACCCTTCTTTAGTGAAAAATATATATATATATTTTTTCAAATTCAAGACAAGGTTATATGTTTTTGGTAACACTTTAGCATGGGGAACATACTCTAAGTAACAAAGACTTAATTTAGAGTTATTTGGACACGAGGGGAACATATTCTAATTAACAACGACTTAGTTTAGAGTTATATGTTTAGGGTTAGGGTTAAGGTTAGGGTTATAATAAGGCCATGCCGAATAAGGCATTAATAAGTACTTAATAATGACTAGTTACGAGCCAATATGTTACTAATTTGCATGTTAATAAGCAACTAATTACTGGTGAATATGTTCCCCATACTAAAGTGTTACCATGTTTTTTTTACTGGTGCACAAAATGAACCGTGCATGAACATCACCTTGTTCAAACAACAAAACCAACACAGTGCATAAACTCACAACAAATTACACACCTGCAAACCAGTCTGACTTCTGCTGTTGTCGTATCCGTAATACGCCGATAGGGAAAAGTTTTTATTTACACGATGAGTCGGGTGTGTTTTGACCTCCGCCGAACCCCTGAGGCCGACACACCGAATCCCTAGGGTTCGATCGAACCCAGGTTAAGAACCACTGCTCTAGGCAAATACTGACATGAAGCCAGAGACAACTGAATGGCCCCAACACTGTGCAGCTTTCAACCGCTGCATCGCTGCATTTAACATCCAAAGTTGAACGTCACCATGACAGCGAGGCTGTTTGGCAAAGAGGATAACACACATGCTTTTCACCCCAGTGATGTGCGGTACATCCCGGTAGGGACCTAAAGCACAAATCTTTTTTTGGACAATTTAAAATCTTTGAGTCATATAGTTTAATTCCAACTATTACGACATACATTTATATTTTTTTTATTCATAAAGTTAAAGTACCACTGATTGTCAAACACACACTAGGTGTGGTGAAATACTCTCTGAATGTGACCCATCCCCTTGTCCCACCCCTTGGGAGGTGAGGGGAGCGAGCAGCAGTGGTGGCTGCGCTCGGGAATCATTTTGGTGATTTAACCCCCGATTCCAACCCTTGATGCTGAGTGCCAAGCAGGGAGGTAATGGGTCCCATTTTTATAGTCTTTGGTATGACTCGGCCGGGGTTTGAATTCATAGCACGTTTCAGTACAGTATTCGATCTTCAACATTCAAAAGATATTAACATTCAAATAATTTTCTACTATCAAAGTATTTGTATATTCCAACTATTTCACTGTCAAAGTGTTTTTATCCTTCCTTCTATATTGCACTAGCATTTCGATGAGTATCTTTCAATATTCAAACCATTCCTACTGTGCGGTCAAACATATTCTTACAATCATTTTACATTCCTTCTGAATTTCAGTTTAGCTGCAGAATTGAAGCATTCACAGACAATTTCTACAGAAATTGTATTTTCTAGTGCAGTGTTTTTCAACGTTTTTTGAGCCAAGGCACATTTTTTGCGTTGAAAAAATCCAGAGGCACACCACCAGCAGAAATCGTTAAAAAACAAAACTCAAATGACAGTAAAAAGTTGTCGTCGCAATTTTCGGATATGAATTCAAACCATAACCATAACCAAGCATGCATCACTATAGCACTTGTCTCAAAGTAGGTGTACTGTCACGACCTGTCACATCACGCCGTGACTTATTTTGAGTTTTTCGGTGTTTTCCTGTGTGTGGTGTTTTAGTTCTGGTCTTGCGCTCCTATTTTGGTGTTCATTGTCATGTCATGCACGGATGTACTTTGTGGACGCCATCTGCTCCACACGCAGTATGTCTTTGCTGTTGTCCAGCATTCTGTTTTTGTTTACTTTGTAGCCAGTTCAGTTTTAGTTTCGTTCTGCGTAGCTTTCCCTAAGCTTCAATGCCTTTTCTTAGGGGCACTCACCTTTTGTTTATTTTTGGTTTAAGCATTAGATACCTTTTTACCTGCACACTGCCTCCCGCTGTTTCCGACATCTACAAAGCAATTAGCTACCGGCTGCCACCATATGAAAGAGTATTACACGGTTACTCCGCCGAGCTCTAGGCAGCACCGACACTCAACAACAACACATAATTTGCGGACTATAATTACCGTATTTTTCGGAGTATAAATCGCTCCGGAGTATAAGTCGCACTGGCCGAAAATGCATAGTAAAGAAGGAAAAAAACCATATATAAGTCGCACTGGAGTATAAGTCGCATTTTTGGGGGAAATTTATTTGATAAAAGCCAACACCAAGAATAGACATTTGAAAGGCAATTTAAAATAAATAAAGAATAGTGAACAACGGGCTGAATAAGTGTACGTTATATGAGGCATAAATAACCAACTGAGAACGTGCCTGGTATGTAAACGTGACATATTTTGGTAAGAGTCATTCAAATAACTATAACATATAGAACATGCTATACGTTTACCAAACAATCTGTCACTCCTAATCGCTAAATCCCATGAAATCTTATACGTCTAGTCTCTTACGTGAATGAGCTAAATAATATTATTTGATATTTTACGGTAATGTGTTAATCATTTCACACATAAGTCGTTCCTGAGTATAAGTCGTACCCCCGGCCAAACTATGAAAAAAACTGCGACTTATAGTCTGAAAAATACGGTACTGGTTTGCAAAAAATATTTTTAACCCAAATAGGTGAAATTAGATAATCTCCCACGGCACACCAGACTGTGTCTCACGGCACACTAGTGTGCCGCGGCGCAGTGGCTAAAAAACACTGTTCTAGTGCACTAAGGTATACATTTGAGCAAAATGAAAAAAAAAAACCTGTGCAACTGCCTCCCTCCATCAAAACCCATTCTTTCAACTGAATGTGTAAACATATAAGACCGATATACAACCGGAACATTAGTCTATAAGATTATAAAAAAATCATACTTAGTAGTCATTTTGACAGCACACAGGAACCATACTATCTGAATAAAGTACACTATAATCAATAAGGGCAAGATAGTTCTGGTATTTGTAGTTCTCTAGCTCCAAAATGACAGCGGCCAGCAAGTATGTTAGCATTCCTCCTAGACCGAACCTGCGGCAACTTATATTTTAATATTTTTGTCAACAAAGTTTGCCGCCTCTGTCGAATCATTGAATATGTGAGTCTGTCCGTTGGATGAGGTGATCCGCAACAACGCTGGAAAGAGAAGTCCAAACTTCACGTTGGGAGATGAGCAGAGTCTTCTTCACCGAAGCAAAGGCAGCTATCCTCCATGTGTGATGATCCGTTGCCCGGATCATGTTTTGTTTTAGTTTAAGACTCTCATCGTTCTGTTTCAGCACCCCTGGGTTTGTGTTTGTTAGTTGCTGATTATTTTCACATGCCTCTGATTAGTGTTCTGGACGCTCACCTGCTCCCAGGCACTAATCAGAGAGCTATTTATTCCTGCCTTTCACCACACTCGGTCTGGCTGCTTTGTTTGCTTCATGCAACATCAACCTACTCAGAGAAACCGCCCTGAGATCGGTAGGTCGTGAGTTCAAACCCCGGCCGAGTCATACCAAAGACTATAAAAACAGGACCCATTACCTCCTTGCTTGTCACTCAGAATCAAGGGTTGATTTTGGAGGTTAAATCACCAAAAATGATTCCCGGGCGCGGCCACCACTGCTGCCCACTGCTCCCCTCTCCTCCCAGGGGGTGATCAAGGGTGATGGGTCAAATGCAGAGGTTAATTTCACCACACCTAGTGTGTGTGTGACAATCATTGGCACTTTAACTTTTTAACTTTTAACATTACGTTGGTAAATCCTAGCTTCTGATTCCTGTTTCTATGCTAAGCTTTCCCGCTCGCTTTTTCCTTAGCTTCCCGTGCTATCAGCACGCTTTCCTGTACTTTTGTATTTTGCCTGATTTATGGATGATAAATCATTGTCCTACACGCACGCTTCCTCCGGAGTTCAGTCTGCATCTTGGGGAAACGATCCTCGCATAACCATGCGACCACCCAACCGTAACAGCATGATGGAACTCTCATGCACTGTTCTGTTATAACTAATGAAACAAAGTTATAAACTGCTTCTCCTGTTGGATAAATACCTATAAAGTGAAAGAGTTTCAAAATGAGTCTGTGAATATGTGTTCTCTCGGGTCAGTATTTGAGCTTAACAGTGTAGAGCAGGGGTGTCTGACTTATTTTAGATGGGGGGCCACATGGAGAAAAATGTACTCCCAAGTGGGCCGGACTGGTAAAATCACGGCACGATAACTTAAAAATAAAGAAATTTTTTTTCCCCCACCTCCATTTTCCTGCATTCTTTCGTATCTAAAGTTATCATTACGTATATGTATTGTTGCATTTGAACAACTGTAGTGTTGATAATAGAGGTAAATTATTGGTATTGTTCATTATCAATAGCGCTATTTCTTTTGGTATTTGTATTGCTCTATTTGTAGTGTAATAATGCTCATTGTCATTTCTGTATTATTTTTTATTTTCGCTAACTGCTTATTTGCTATCACTTTTACCATCATATTTGTACATGTCGTATTTGCTGATGTTGCTCTATTGTTGTTGTTGTGTTTGCCGTTGTTGTTTTTGTCTCTCTGTCTTATTCCCCTCTTGTCCCCACAATTTTCCCCTCTGTCTTCTTTTTTTCTCTTTCTATCCCCTCCTGCTCCGGCTGCACCAAATAATAATATAAATCCATTTAATAAAGTCAAATACAAATAAGGCAACAAGAGAAGTATCCTACACTTCTCTTTTGTAAAGTAAATCTGAACAGCATCTACATCAACTATTTGATTTGCCTGAGAAGCTGGACAGAACAAAAAAATAAATAATAAATAAAATAAATAAAATAAATAAAATAAATAAAATAAATAAAATAAATAAAATAAATAAAATAAATAAAATAAAAATAAAGACAACTTCAGATTGTTTTCTTTGTTTAAAAATAGAACAAGCACAAATGTACAAATCATAATGTTGTTGGGTTTTGTTTACACTTACATGTTGCGGTTAGTAATTTGTCGTTATTTATATTTTCTGAATAAATTATGTGATAATGTTCATCAGTGGTGTTAATTTTCAATCTATCCCGAGGCGTTCCCAGGCCAGCCGGGAGACATAGTCTTCCCAACGTGTCCTGGGTCTTCCCCGTGACCTCCTACCGGTCAGACGTGCCCTAAACACCTCCCTAGGGAGGCGTTCGGGTGGCATCCTGACCAGATGCCCGAACCACCTCATCTGGCTCCTCTGGAGATGCTAGTGTTGGACATTTTGGAGTTATTTTTATGAATAGTAATCAATTTTTTGGGTTATAAGGGTATTATTTGAACTACATTTTTGGGTTTACAAAATGATGAACCATTTTTGGGTTGTTTTTCAACGAATAATGCATTTTTGGGTAAACAGCTTTTTTTTAAATGTATTAAAAAGTTACTTTTTTCTTGAAGGAAATTCTATTATGGATTAATCTCATTAACATTATTTACAATCACCCAACATTGAGTTAGCATAACTCAACTTTCGGGTTAAATAATTCAACCCAATAGTTTGGTGGGGGAATAACCCAACATGAAGTTATCATAACGCAACTTTTTGGTTAAACAATTCAACGCAAAAGTTGGGTTGAAAAAAATAACCCAAAATGTTGAGTTAAAATAACTCAAATAAGGGGATCGTCCTTTTCTCAACCAGCAGTTAAGTTAAAATTGGCTTATTTTCGAACACAACATTTTTTAGTGTGTGGGTTTTTTGATTGATTGATTGATTGAAACTTTTATTAGTAGATTGCACAGTACAGTACATATTCCGTACAATTGACCACTAAATGGTAACACCCGAATACGTTTTTCAACTTGTTAATCAATTCATGGTAATGTATTGGGAATGACATGGGAATGACGCCACAGCCGAGTTGAGAGCGTTCCAGTTAGAAGATCGGAAATCAAGATCATCCATTAAAGCTATTATTGCCCTTGACTTGTCTGAATGTAAACATCTTATGGGAAAATGTGCACTCTTCAAAAACGCTGAATGAAGAGTTAACACAGACACTATTGCTAGTGATGTGTAGCGTATACACACCATGAAATACATATAGTTTACACTACAGTAACGTTACCATATATACACGTACAACAATACATTGCGACAAAAACTAATCAGAAGTGCAAATACCGAATATTATAGAAGCGGACATCGTTGTTTACATTCAGTTTACATTCCATCTGAAATTCCGACTTCCCAGTACAAATGGAACGCACCATAGCCTGAGGTTGTTATACTTCAATTACAATGTACAATATACAATTACTTTCAGTCGTCTCCTGTCACATCCTGTTTGTAGAACTTCAAATTAAAAGCACCCTTTAGTTTTAAACTTTGATTTTTCTCATAATAAAAACAAATTATGTTTGTTGGTTTTTAAAAAAAAAATCTGGTTGGTGATAGAATTGCTGGGATTGTTTCACGTGACTTCTTTCCGGAAGTGAAAATCAGTGGCAATCAACCAAGCCAAGATGCGCGCGAACTATCGGAGTACTTTTCTGCAATAAAAGCACACACGGGCAAAAAAACCCAACTATGCAATGGAATAGATCTCTACTTTATCATCTAAAAAAATCGAGTGATAAAGGATTGTGACGTCACATCTGTTTTTCTTCTTCGCAGTTTAATTGACACGATGGTCAAGCAGCTTGAGTGTAGCATTAAACCAAGTGAGAGTGAGTGGAGAGTTTGAGCAGAAAAGTCCTTCTTGATGTTCTGTTCTTGGGTGTCATTCAATTAGAGAGATAGGAAATAACTTTCATAGAATCCCGAAATAAGTGGTTCATAAAGGTTATAAAGTCAGGGGCAAAAAACAAAGGTGTGTCGAAGGAAATGGTTCTTAAAAATATCACTTTCATCATCTTGTGGAATACAATCGGACAGCTTGTGTCTGCAGCGATTACTTTGTAAAATGTTGGTTTGAACATTTGATTTGTTTGAGAAACTTTCTGTGATGCAATCAAGTTTATTCTCTACTCTATTAGTAGTGTTTGGTAGCAGGATTAAACGTAAGAAAAGGACAAGAGATCGCATTAGTTTGTGTTCTTTAGTGGTTGCTGTGCCTAAATATAACTACAAAGACCTGCTTGTGTAAATAAACTAACGTCATGTCAAGTCCTAGTAATAAATATTGTGATTGTTGGTCCAATCCACCGTATTTTCATTGTCCATTTTCATTACAGAAAGTAAAAGCTTATGTTGTTGTTGTGCAGGAAAGCCAAGTGCTTTATTCGACACATCTTTGGTGCTATTTGTTAGCATCAAGAAAATATCCTTAGTAGGCTTAACAAACTAGATGAATAAATATCTCGTAGGTTCAACATCATATACTGAATCTTGATCTCGCTAGCAAATGTGATGGCACACAAGTAGGGAATTTTATTTTTTTATGTTTCATTGCCATGCATGTCTTAGTGTTTTTATTGTTGTGGATTTTAATTGCATGTTTTTATACTTTAGAATTTGATTGTATTTTTAATTGCATGTTTTTACACTTTGGAATTTGATTGTCGTTTTAATTGCATGTTTTTACTCCTTGTGGACTTTGCTGGTATTTTAAGACCTTTTAGCTTGTTGCCCCTGACAACCAAAGTGCCAATCGAACGGCGTCCGAAATCAGACGCACCTGTGGAGCATTAGGACTGCACACATTTAAAGGAGGGAGGAACAGAAGGAAGGGGAACCGGAGAGTATCGACGACAGGCTTTGCCAAGAGCGTCCGGGTGAACAGGCTGGGAAGGAATCCAGGACTACACAGCAGACCCCGCAAGCTACCGGAGTGAACCCCAAGAAGCCCACAACACGCAGGGGCAGAGGAAACTCTGCCTCCGAAGCAAGTGTCGTGGATTGTGGATCTGTGGGGGTGATCAACTGCCTTTGGCTGTGGGCTTGCGGGCTCGTGCGTTGTACGCTCGCTGTGTGGTCCTGTGGGCAGGAGTGGTCGGGACCCAGAGACCTGCGGTGACTCCCGGGAGCGACCAAGAGGCGGGACGAGACGGGACATGTACGGCCACGTAAGTCCCACCAGAGACTGGTAAGGAGAGTGGGCGTACTCAATATTTCTATGCGGAACTACAGCAGAGGCAGGGGAAACCCTGCCTTGCGTGTAAGTGTGACGCCAACCCTGAGAGCGTCCCCGTCTTTTTAGATTATTAATCCCCGTGGCCTGCCTCCGATTTAATTTGTGTGCAGGAGGACGCCGTGGAAGTGAGCGGAGCCAGTGTAACAGAAAAAGGAAACAGCATTTTTTGGTATTTTGTTATTTTATATTATTGTTATTAATTTCACCAAAATCCGTCACATGATGTGTTTCAGTTTCTTTTTACTTTAAAAATGGATTACCAGTAATATAAGTCAAGGTTTTGTGGATTTATTTATGTATTTCTTTTATATTTACAAATCTGAGCTTTTATTTTGAAAGTTTGAGGATATGACGGTGCGTAGCTTCCTTTCCCTCAAGTCTGCTGTCCCTCGCTGGGAGAGGTATCTTGTTTTGCTCTGGGATTAACAAATTATATTTCTTGAGTTTAAATGCAAAATTAACGGAAGAATGTTGATGTGCAAAAGTTTCGAGATGTGTTTATGGAGGTCTTTGTGTAGTGTCGTGTTTTAATGAGCCATTTTGAGCGAGAGAAGGAGAGTTTGTTTCACCGAGACTTTTCTCTGTATATGCGTGAGTGAGTGAGCACGTGTGTGCGTGTGTGTGTGTGGGGGTCCTCCATGTTGTAGCCTACATGCTCAATGTATTTTATTTCTTGTGTGTGTTAGGAGTTATGTGGAGAGGAGATGACCATTGCACTCACATTGTGTTTCATGTCACCGTCATGCAGGTATGTGCGTGTTTGGTCGCCATGTTAGAAATGTTTTGGTTACTTTACTGTATGGGGAAATGTAGTAGTGAGTGCAAGTCTGCTGTCCCTCGCTGGGAGAGGAATAAAGTTGAATGTGAGAAGTTGAACCAGCCCCGTGTCCCATGTCATTGAATGAACGCAGAGTACTACACACACAAACAGCGTAGTCGGGACCCTGCAGACCCGTTCCGGCTACATTGGTGCCGTGACCCGGATTTCTTCTCCACGGATCATCGCCAGAGTGATCACCGGTGGTTGTTGTAACAAGTAAAGGGACATTCCAGGGGTTTTGACACTAAAAAAAAAAATAGAAAGAAAAAAGTGGGGAATTTTTACTCTCTTCTTTTGAGATACTGAGGGTTAATGATATTTTCATCTCCATAACTTGACTTTGTGATTTTTTTTGTTTGTGTACATGCTAAGTGTTACTTACCTGTTTTTGATATCAGTGAATGAGTGAATGAAAGTTTAATATATTTGGCTAATATGACTGACGGTGGGAATATACAGAAGGTACTTAGCTTTGATGAGGGTGCTGTTGCAATGAGTTTTGGGAGGGGCGTGTTTCTGGGAGATTCAACTCCAGCTAAGGCTACATTAGGTCATGCAGCTTTATCTTCCACTCAGGTGTATCATGATAGCATTACTCCAAAACATGTGCTCAATCCAGCCACTAGTTCTTCAGGCATAGGGAGAGGGGCTAGTGCAGTACGCCCCCGTACATCATCCTCCACTCATATGCATACTAGTACATTTTCCCCCATGCAACACAGGTCTGATGAAGGCATTAGTTCTCCAGACATCGGAAACCTCATAACTCAGTTAGCTCACGAAATTGGTGAGAGCATTGCAAACCAGATACGAAAGACTACAGACAGTCACAATGACAAAAGTATTCCCACACCTAGTGCAAACAGAGGAGAGGGTCGTTCTGACTTAAATATGACAGGGGTGAAGTTTGTGATGCAGGCAGATGTTAAAGAGCCTCAACACTTCAGAGGTGATGGAACTGACAAACACACAGTACATGAATGGGAAGAAGTAATGGATGTCTACCTGAAGAAGAGGGGTATTCCGCCCCAGGAACATTCCCAGGAAATAATATCAAGACTGATGGGAAAAGCTAGGGATATTGTCAAGGTCACTCTGCGCAGCATCCCATCCTTAAAGCCTGCTGAGGACCCCAAGCTTGTTTTTGACATTCTCAAACAACATTTCAGTGAGGTAACATATTCTTCAATGCCCTTAGCAGATTTCTACAACACCTTACCTCTGGCTGGAGAGAATCCAATGGACTATTGGATCCGCCTGAATAAAGCAGTGGATGTGGCTGATGAGTGTTTAAAGAGGCAAGGGAAGTGCATAGAGACCCCTGCTCATGAAGTTACAATGATGTTTGTGAAACATTGTCCTGACCCTGCACTCTCCAGTGTCCTGAAATGTAGAACAGCAGAGAAGTGGACATCGCATGAGGTACAGGAGCATCTCATCGAACATCAGAGAGAGGCCAAGACAAAAAATCAAGGTAAAACATGTCGCCCGCCACAACACCGGCCAGTTGATGCCCATGTTCAGATTTCAACGCTGGAAGATGTAACTACTGACAATGTGAGGGAGCTTACCTGTGAACAGAACATGGCAGGGTCATCATCCACTCCCCCGGTTGAGAACGCTTGCATCCATTCACTCATCAGCCTGCTAGATCGTGTTTTGGAGCAGAAAGCTCAGGCAGTAGTAGCTGCAGCACCAAACAGAGAGTAAGCAAACATTTTCCAAAGAAGTAAATGTAAAGTCTGCCACGCCACAGACCACTCCACCACGATGCACTGCAGGCAGGAGAACCTGTGCATGAGTTGTTTCCGACCAGGTCACTGGAGGAGAGACCGTCTACAACGTAGGTCAAGATATGATGCCCCGCCCCATCCCATCCAGTCTCAGTCTAGAGAAGAACAAGGTGCAGCACCTTTAAACTAGATGGCTCACATTTTGAGAGGGGGCGTGTGAGCGTTAAAGAGACAACCCTCAAAGTTGGAGAAGATTTAAAAGAGGTGTATGCTAATGTGTGCAAAGCAATGCCAGAAGATTGCACAGTAGTTATCCAAAATATCCATAGCGTTGAACCATTTGGTGAATTATTTCATGCTCCAGTGATAGTCAACAATTCTGCTCAGCTGCAAGCATTACTCGACTCTGGGTCCATGGCATGCACAATAAATGAGACAGCAGAACAGAGACTATTATCAGAGAAAATTCTGACACAACAAAAAGAACAGACGCAGCGCATTATCCTGGTCGGCTGTGGAGGAGTACAGGTGAGCCCCAAGTGCATGTATGAGATGGAGCTGGGATTGTATGGTGTAAAGTGCACGGTTCCAGTCCTGGTGGTTGCTGGTCAGAAAGATGAGATCATCATAGGCACCAATATGTTGAAGTATGTTGTCCAGCAGTTGAAGAACGATGATAATTACTGGAAACTTATCTCATGCAGTGCACAGGAGTCTCAGGAGTGTGAGCAATTTCTGGAGATGATGGCCAGCCTCACGAGATGGAGAGGGGTGGATGTACCAGACAAGGTGGGCACAGTTAAGCTGACTCAGGCGGTGACACTGCAACCCAAGCGGGAGTACCTATTATGGGGCAGGTTACCCAGTAATGTCCCGATGTCACCTGGAAGCACGGTGGTGGTGGAGCCCACTTCGTCCAGGTGTGTCCCCCGAGGCATCATGGTTGGCAGAGTGGTCACACCTTTGTGGGAAGATGGCTGGACTCCGATGAGAGTGACGAATGTGACTGAAAAGCCTCTCACCCTAAAAAGAAACTGCAAGCTAGCAGATGTCTCTCCCTGCATCGCCGCCGAAGACTTCACATTGCTGCAGGGCTCCTGTCAGCAAGAGAATGACACAGACAAGAAAACACAGGACCGACAAAACACTGTTCATAACACTGACCTGAAACAGAGACTGAAAGACCTTGGCTTGGGAGACGTCGACATTGATGGTTGTCAGGTGAGCCCCGCTACCAAGAGTCAGCTGGTGGTGATGCTTGAAAAATATCAAGATGTGTTCTCAAAACACCATCTTGACTGTGGAGAAGCCAAAGGCTTTGTGCATAGGATACGACTCACAGACGACCGCCCCTTCCGCCTCCCATATCGCAGAGTCCCTCCGGCTCACTATCAAAAACTGCGCCAGGTCCTCACTGAAATGGAGGAGCAGGGAATCATCCGAAAGTCAGTAAGTGAATTTGCTTCCCCCCTCGTGATGGTTTGGAAAAAGAATGGTCACCTCAGGATATGCACAGACTTCCGATGGCTGAATGCGAGGACCATTAAAGACGCTCACCCTCTGCCTCATCAGGCGGACTGTTTGGCTGCCCTCGGTGGGAACTCTGTTTTTAGTACCATGGATTTAACATCAGGGTTTTATAACCTGTCCATGTATGAAGAAGACAAAAAATATACTGCCTTCACAACACCACTGGGCTTGCATGAATACAACAGAATGCCACAGGGCCTTTGTAATAGTCCCGCATCTTTTATGAGAATGATGCTTAGCATTTTTGGTGACCTTAACTTTAGCAGCCTGTTATGCTATTTAGATGACCTCCTGGTCTTTGCCCCATCAGAACAGGAAGCCCTCAATAGGCTAGAGGTTGTTTTTCAGAGGCTAAGAGAACATAATCTGAAGTTAAGCCCAAAAAAGTGCCACCTGTTGCGACAGTCTGTGAAGTTCCTCGGTCATATTATCGATGGTGATGGGGTTGCTGTTGACCCAGGAAAAGTGGAAGTGATTGTCAAAATGACAAAGAAAGACTTAATGGAAGATGATGGCTGCACGCCTTCAGTTCGGAGAATAAAGTAATTCCTTGGTATGATATTTTACTATCAACACTTTACACCGAACTGTTCCTCAATCGCAAAACCTTTGTTTGCCCTCACAGCAGGTCAAAAGCGGAGAGGGAGGGTTGGAAAATCCAATCATAAGCCAGGGGTTTTCAGAAAACTCAAACCTACAGACTGGACAGCTGACTGTGATTCTTCCTTCCTCAGCCTCAAGGAGAAGCTTTTGAACTGCGCGGTCCTCGCTCAACCGGACTTCTCCAAACCACTGATCCTGTCCATCGACGCTTCTCTCGACGGCCTTGGGGCAGTTTTGTCTCAGCTCTCAGAGGGTGAAGCCAAGGCTCGTCCAATCGCCTTTGCAAGCAAGACTCTCACTGGCTCACCAAAGAGGTATCCTGCTCATCGTTTGGAGTTTTTAGCGCTCAAGTGGAGTGTTTGCGAAAAATTTAGTCATTGGTTAAAGGGTCAGTCTTTTACAGTATGGACTGATAATAATCCATTGACGTACATAATGACCAAGCCGAAACTCGACGCATGCGAACAGCGATGGGTGGCAAAACTATCTCCATATACATTTGACATCAAACACATCCCTGGAACAAAAAATATTGTGGCGGACGCCTTGAGTAGGGACCCCTTCACCAGGTCGGTGAGTCAAAGGTTGATGAGTGAGCCGTACAAGGATCTTTTGGCAGAGGCTGAGGGGACAAAGGAGGAAGGAGTACAGGATGTTTTTCGGTGCAAGGTTCAATGTCTTCAGATAAATGAGCCAGGCTCTGTGACCACACATGCTCCTGGTTGTAATCGAGTTGGAGGTCAGGGCTCTTCTGCTGTTAAGTCCATCTGTGAAGCTCATACTGAGTGGGAAGTGGCTGCAGAGTCTCGAGCAGTACAGTTTCTCAAGGTTCTTCCTCAGATGGTGCCCTCACAACAAGACACACTCCCAGCCCTGTCTCTTGAGGAGCTTCGGCGTAGTCAGGAGTCAGACTCAGACATCCAGGACGTCCTACTATTGGTGGAACGGGGAAATATGCCATCTAGGAGGGAGAGAAACCGATTAGCCTCTAGAGCACGAGCCCTCTGTAAACAGTGGCATCGTCTGAAGGTTCAAGATGGAGTTCTCTATAGAACATTTAAAGAGCCCTCTACTAGACATACAAGGTACCAGTTTGTCTTACCGGCTGCCCTGAAAGTCAAGGCCCTCTCTGGTGTACATGACCTCGCAGGACATCAGGGACAGGCCAGGACCCTGCACCTTGCCAGGCAGCGGTTTTTCTGGCCGCAGATGGAAAGAGACATTAAAGACTATGTGAAACGCTGCCAACGATGTATCCTAGCAAAAAGCCCTGAACCAGCTGCCCGGGCTCCCCTGGAGAGCATCTGCACCACTGCACCCATGGAGTTGGTGTGTATCGATTTTTGGAGTGCTGAAGATAACAAACAGAGGTCAGTGGATGTTTTGGTCATAACAGACCACTTTACTAAGCTGGCTCATGCTTTCCCCTGTGTAAACCAGACGGCGAAACAGGTTGCAAAGAAGCTGTGGGACAATGTATTTTGCATATATGGTTTCCCAGAGCGGATACATTCAGATCAGGGAGCCAATTTCGAAAGCAAACTCATCTCAGAACTCCTCAGTCTCACAGGGGTAGCAAAGTCACACACAACCGCATACCATCCAATGGGAAACGGGCAGACTGAAAGATTCAATAGGACGCTTGGCAGTATGTTACGCTCCTTACCCCTGGCAGCTAAACAACACTGGGCACAACAGATACAGACACTGACTTTTGCTTACAATGCCACCGTGCATGAGACAACTGGGTACGCCCCATTCTACTTGATGTTCGGTCGAGTCCCTAGACTCCCGGTGGACATGGTTTTCAAGCAGGTCTTGAAGGATACCAGTGTGGTTGACTACAACACCTACGCCAGCAAACTGATGACAAGCCTGCATGAAGCTGCTAATATCGCTCAACAACATACAAGGAAAGAACAGCAACATCAAGCCGATGGCTATAACAAAAAGATTCGAGGCACCTGTCTGAATGTTGGGGACAGAGTTCTGCTCGCCAACAAAGCAGAGAAAGGAAAAAGGAAGTTGGCGGACAAGTGGGAACCCTCAATCTATACAGTTGTAGATCGTAATCCCCAAAACCACATCTACAAGGTTCAGGATGAGAGTGGGAAGACCAAGGTGGTACATCGGAACCTGATTTTGGACGTGAGCTTTTTACCAATCCCTGAACAAACCAGTGCAGAACCGGAGCCAGGCACCTCAGATGAGATCAGTGAGTTTCGGCCTCAGCCACTTGATACCTCGAGTGATCTGGCGGATGAAAATCCAGAGGGCCAGACCTGCTCATGGGTGTGCAAGTCATCTGATGCTGACTGTGAGTCATCAGGAGAGGACAGGGAGTCAGAAGAGGAGGATGAGACAACGTGTTCCCCAATCAGAGACTCTGATCAGATGTCACTTGGAAGTTCTGAAGCTGACACTGCAGGCAGTGGAAGCATAGGACAAAGAGAGGAGATCTTACCTCCAAGAGACTCGCCTGGTTCTAGTGTGATTCCCAAGTCCCCTTTAACCAATGAGCAGAATGACCCTTTAACCAGTCTTCCTGACATAAGTGACACAAGACTTTGTGACATCATGCCCACAACAGTGAATGATAGTCAGGCACCTACACAAGATTCAGGGCCCGAGAGACATGTTGTCAGAACACGTACAGGCAGGGTAGTTAAGGCAGTTAATAGACTGATAGAGAATATGGTGCAGAAACCACTACCAAAGGCTATACAAGGGTTCAGAAGAAAGTCCCAGTCTTTGATGACTTTGTTTTAAAGTGGAACAATAGAGGCATAGCCTGGTTTTTTTGTAGTATTTTTCAGTAAAAGTACTCTTTTGGTCTGATGTGGGAAATGTTCTCATTGGTGGAATTGTGTACCAAGATTTTATGTGATGTACAAGGCATCATATTAACTAGGAGAGGCAGTAGCCTGATCAACTAGTGTTCTCTCTGAACTTATTATATAAGTAGCTTATAAGCTGGTTTAAGGACTTAGATTCCAGGGGACATCTTGGTTTGAGTGAATTTTGAACATTGTATCCCTTTCATCATTTTCGATTATTGAATACAGTACTCTCCATATGTTCAGGATTTTGGAGAAATTAAGGAGGGGTGAATGTAACAGAAAAAGGAAACAGCATTTTTTGGTATTTTGTTATTTTATATTATTGTTATTAATTTCACCAAAATCCGTCACATGATGTGTTTCAGTTTCTTTTTACTTTAAAAATGGATTACCAGTAATATAATTCAAGGTTTTGTGGATTTATTTATGTATTTCTTTTATATTTACAAATCTGAGCTTTTATTTTGAAAGTTTGAGGATATGACGGTGCGTAGCTTCCTTTCCCTCAAGTCTGCTGTCCCTCGCTGGGAGAGGTATGTTGTTTTGCTCTGGGATTAACAAATTATATTTCTTGAGTTTAAATGCAAAATTAACGGAAGAATGTTGATGTGCAAAAGTTTCGAGATGTGTTTATGGAGGTCTTTGTGTAGTGTCGTGTTTTAAAGAGCCATTTTGAGCGAGAGAAGGAGAGTTTGTTTCACCGAGACTTTTCTCTGTATATGCGTGAGTGAGTGAGCACGTGTGTGCATGTGTGTGTGGGGGGGGTCCTCCATGTTGTAGCCTACATGCTCAATGTATTTTATTTCTTGTGTGTGTTAGGAGTTATGTGGAGAGGAGATGACCATTGCACTCACATTGTGTTTCATGTCACCGTCATGCAGGTATGTGCGTGTTTGGTCGCCATGTTAGAAATGTTTTGGTTACTTTACTGTATGGGGAAATGTAGTAGTGAGTGCAAGTCTGCTGTCCCTCGCTGGGAGAGGAATAAAGTTGAATGTGAGAAGTTGAACCAGCCCCGTGTCCCATGTCATTGAATGAACGCAGAGTACTACACACACAAACAGCGTAGTCGGGACCCTGCAGACCCGTTCCGGCTACACCAGGACACTGACCACGCCTGTCCTGGCTGTACCCTCACCTATATTATTGTTTACCAATTGGTATTTTTAGTGTTATCAACTTGACTGTATTTTTAATTTGTATTGAATATATTGTAAATGAGCATCATTATCTTTCCTTATTTTGGGACGGTTGCTCTCACTACATTGGGTTCTTAATATTTACATTTGTTTTAAGCAAAATTTTACTAGATTTTAATATTCCACCACTCGGGTCCATTACACAAACATTGCTGAACAACAGGGACATCAATAGCTAAATAATGAGACAAAATATGAACTTCCCACCATAAAAACAACTGCACACATGAATTGTAGATGAGACTAATATTAGTAGCAGGAAATCAACTGCAAACAAACGTATCCTTTTTTCTCATTAGCGTCACGATCACAGCAGCACGGCACTCGTTATGTCAATCAAATACGTTACTTAGCGATGCACGAATAAGTCCAACTTTGTTTTTCACGTATTAATGCTTAATTTGTGGACCCCTCAGATGTAAAGACATGATGTGTCTCCAGTTTTTCATTCTCTAAAAACTGTGAGGTAGCAGCAACGTCTTGGTGATAATAAATGGTTTAAATCTTTCGAAAAAATATTTTTCTTAAGAGTGTATAAATCCACTCCATCTCATTTAAATATTTTTTTCCCATGACTTCTACTGAGCTCCATTCAGTATATTAACATTTATGACTTACATATTTAAAAAGTGCATGAACGTGAATGAGCGAGTGAATGAGTAATCAGACGACAAGTGTCAAAAGTGGAAGCCTGGTTTTAATCGATATTGCTCTACTGTAATAATCCTGAAAGGCATAGTCTGGAGTAACACATGTAATGTTTCAAACAAATATTTGTTTAACTTACAGAATCATAGCTCTCTCTTTTTGCATTGAACAATATATACAGTGTGAAATAAATACATTTACACAAATGGACATTATCATTGGAGCACACTTGTATGATACACATCACAAAAATATACAGGTAGTTGTTTTTTTTTTGTCATTTTCAGTTTACTGATGTGAAGCACATCTATAATCTAAGAACATATTTTTTTTTAATAACAACAGGAGGGTTTTCATATCTTCGTCCAGGACGCTTCACAAGAAAAGGGTCTTTTTTTTTTTTTTTTTTTGAATACCCCTAAAAGTTGTTGCTCCCTTCACATGAAGGCAGCAGCCAATGGTGAATACAACTAAATGATGGACAATCCTTCATAGTCGTAGTCGAGCATGAGAGATGATTACGTACAATATTTGCAGGTTAATAACAGATGAAAGGGAAAAAAAAAACCCGCGGTGCTTAAAGTGCAACTCATTTTCCCATTGCACCTCATGGAAAACACTAGAAATAACATCGGAAGTCATCGAGTGCAACAAAATATTGCTTGTCGGAAATGACAAAAACATTTTTTTGGACCATAAATGTGGTTTCTTATTGACTTGGCTGGCCTGTGCCAAATACACAAGTCTGTCCCCTATTAAATTTCCACATCATAGTCAAATCAAGTGCACATTTGGGACACTCGCAGCATCTGTCACTGCTTTCACTGCAGAACATCTTGTAAAGCCGGACTAGTTTTGCAACAATAGCGGTACTTTTGCTCCTATTAAAACACTTATGTTAAAGTTTACGATGCCTCTAAGCCTTTTAAAATTCGACATAATGCTACACTTTTTAAGTGATCAAAGACAAGATAACTTAATTGAAAGGCCTTGTAATTATTTTCGAAATGATTTAAAAAATCATCAGATAATTGTAATAAAAGGGGCAAAATGATGGAGTTGCGTGGAAGGTAGTTATGTATGTACAGTGAGATTATTTTTTAAAAAGTCCCCTCAGAGTTACTCAAATGTCTCTCGGTCCATCCTCAGGTTAGTGAAACCTCGAAAGATAATACAGAATATTGTTTCTTCAAATCACTCTCCTCCCATGTAAATACTTGTTGTTATCATTTAGATACTAAATAATTCATTATGTCTGTAAGAGATGAGCGCTGTGTTTTAACCCCTCCCCTCCCACTCCCACGTCACGAGGACAGGGACACAACTCAAAATAAAGGAAGACTTGAGGATTAAAAAGCAAAAGTCAAAGGTTAAATCCCTTTTTTTTGTTGTTATTGTTGCTTTTTGCCCTCCAATAAAATGTCTTATGTTAGAATTCAATCTGTTTTTCCCCCTATTTACAATATACAAGGTTAAATAACGATGGCGGACTACACTTAAATCTTCAGCTGCCAGCTTCTTGTAGTTTGGACAAACAACTTGACATCTTTATCCATCTTTAAGAACCAATCACTTACATCATTCATTTATGACGTTTAACTGTTAAAGCTTTCTGGGCCCTACTTCCTGTTTGCAGAGACGGTATTAAAACGATGCAATGACTGTTATATGTGAAGAAAACACAAGCAGATGTCTGAAAAAATCAGCCTTAGCATGCTCTAACTTTAGTTTATTTGACTTATTATGTTATTGCATTTTAAAAACAGGAAGTTAAGATAGCAAAACCAACTTGTGTGATGACGATGCCAATTTGTTTTAGCACCGCAATTACCACCAAACGGAGCAGTTTTAATTGTCAAAAGTTGTGACTTGACGAAGATTGCCTGTAAAATTGCCGCCCCAGAACACTCGTCTACGTTCATTGGCCCGTGCCTTTCACGCAGAACGCAGCAAAGCAGAATATGAATGAGCTTTGCATAATTAATTACATCTTTAGTCTCGTTTGACAGCGACAATTACTTCCAACAGCTGAGTGCAATAAGGCATCCCATTTTGCACGGACCAAGCTCTGATAATTCTGTACCTCCTAAGCAGGAAAGTAAGCCAAACAACTACATCTCTCTCATTTCTAACTGTTTTTGTCAAAGTGTTGCACTTCATCCTGCTAGTCAGAAGATCCGGCGTCTTTCACACAGAACCCTTTAAATATTGCATCTGGAATCATTTGTTTTGTCTGACAGCCAGTTTCGCTTTCAACGCACTCACAGGAGGGGAGAAGTGAGTTTTAAAGGGGAAGTGCACTTTTTGGGGGAATTCTTCCCATCCACAATCCTCATGCGAGACAAGAACACACATTTTTCTCTTTTCTGTGCAAAATAGTGAAAAACTGCTAGTACAATGTAGATTATAAGATTCACATTCTCTGGCTATAAAACCCTCTAAATACACATTCAAATAATGACAACGATACCCAATTTACATGTCGTGACCTGCATATTAACCAAGTATCGGTTATTATGAGAGCTAACTTAGAGGAACTACTTTTAGCGCCTTGTTCACAGAGAGGTAAGCTAGCTACTTAGCTGCTGCTGAATCACGTTTGAGTTTGGACAAGTTATTGCTTGATTATAAATCATCACATCACACTTGGAAAGTAGAAGGTTGTGGCAATAAGCCAAGAAGTAGGTCAACTTTGAAATTCAATTCACCGTATTTTTCGGAGTATAAGTCGCACCGGCTGAAAATGCATAATAAAGAAGGAAAAAAAAAACATATTAGTCGCACTGGAGTATAAGTCGCATTTTTGGGGGAAATTTATTTGATAAAAGCCAACACCAAGAATAGACATTTGAAAGGCAATTTAAAATAAATAAAGAATAGTGAACAACAGGCTGAATAAGTGTACGTTATATGAGGCATAAATAACCAACTGAGAAGGTGCCTGGTATGTTAACGCAACATATTATGGTAAGAGTCATTCAAATAACTATAACATATAGAACATGCTATATGTTTACCAAACAATCTGTCACCCCTAATCGCTAAATCCCATGAAATCTTATACGTCTAGTCTCTTACGTGAATGAGCTAAATAATATTATTTGATATTTTACGGTAATGTGTTAATCATTTCACACAAACTATGAAAAAAACTGCGACTTATATTTAGAAAAATATGGTAGACATTGCTAGGAAGACGCGGCAATGTGCTCGTTTTCTCTCAGCGTTTTTTTTTTATCTGAGGAGTTACGGTTATGAGGATTTTGTCATCTAAACAGGGAACACCAGTCTTGTGCTGAAAGATATAAACATCCCACCAGTCAGCAATGTAAGTCACTGTTTAGTTAAAACCCTCTAAAAAACATCCAAATACTGACAAAAATACTCCATTTACATTTTGTAGCACTACCGCTGCATGATGCTTAAATGTTTCACTATAGTTAGGTCTGCTTATCAGTCAGATTCTAAAACCTGTAGCTCATCCTCCCTATATTCAGGCTCAAAAATCTAAGGTTCTGAATCATTGCTTATCCCAAAGCAGTCGTTAGGCTCTCATTAAGTCTGCTATGATTATTAGTAGTAGTTGTTGTCGAAGGAAGTAGCAATCAATGCGCCCAGAAAAGAAGTTAGGGTAATATTTAAAAAGATCAAAATAAGGTCAATATTAAATGTTTTTATGAATGTTCCCGTTTCTACATTACATATACCTGTATACTTACAGAATGTATATAAAACATTAATGGAGGATTACAACATTTTATGTATCCTCATTGGCTGCATTGTTAGCTGCCTCTTACTAGCAGTTGTTTTTACTATTTAGAATGCATAAAAAGGGGGAAAAAAAACGTATGTGTTCTTGTCTCACATAAGGATTGTGAATGACAGGCAAAATTCCCGAAGCAGTGCACTTCCCTTTTAAACTTCACAACTTTTCACACAGGACAACTACTGCTTCCGTTTAGCTGTGATATTACCTCCAAATATTGGCAGGACAACTTCATTGACTTGGGAACGAGGCAGAAAACGGGGGCTGTGACCTGTCCTGCTACGATGAGGTCACATGATGTGAGGGGGGTACTGTTCCAAAGTGTACCATGGCAACCAGAACTGTACCACCTGGTGGAAACGCGGCTTTAGACGATGGCTTCTCAGTCCCATGACGAGGTGTCCTGACCCCTGACCTCATCCTTGTCAATAAGTGATATTACTGGTTATGTTTTTACATACATGACAGCAGCTGAGCGTCGTGGTCAAGTTAATAGCTGACAGGAAGTTCCAAAACAAAAGCTGCTGTTATTTGTCATATACAAGATGGCTGTTATTTACACGCCTATTCTAGGTACATTAGCAAGGATTAGTTCCAGATAGAAACCCCTTGAAATGAAACATAAAGCGGGGCTTCACAATGCACCCTCTGTCCCCCACCGGTCCGAGGCCATCTTGTAAAGATGATCTCGTGGGAAGGAAAGTGAGCAAGGAGGGAAGCACGGAGGTGACAAAGGACTATTGGCACACGGGCGGAGTCACGTGAGGCTGAAGCTGAGAAGATGGAAACACTGCAGACTGACTGAGGACAATGTGAGCAGTCCAAGTGTCCGCTTGGCTCTATTTACGCTTTTCCAGAGGCGGAACCAGGGACCACGAGTGACTAGTTCTGGTCGAGCAGGTTAGAACATTCTAAGTATGGCTGCAGATATCGATAATTTTAGTAATCTATCAAATAGTTTGTTATCTGATCGAGTAATCGGATAAAACACACTTTATGGCCTCGATGCGCACTTTAGGGCAAATACTTAAAACAAACACCAATTTTTCATGCTTGCCATAACCTTCATTCTTCTTTCTAATAAATGCACATCATCAACATAGAAATTGCACTTTTAACATGTGTGCATAATAAAAATGTGACACAGCACCCACACGCCACCGCTCTCATGTACGCTCTTTTGTAGCGGAAACTGCTATTCCATGCTGACTGGATTTGATACATTTTCATTAGTTACACTCATTTAACGATGAATCGAAACAACAGACTTTTTTTTTTCTAACCGATAAATTGTTGCAGCCTTGATTGTAACATTTGAGGTTACATAAAAAATGTACTAGTTTAGTCTGTTGCTGTGCTGTGGACCCAGCAGTATTAAACTCCATAGTCCCCACTTTGCTATAGTTGCACTTTTATGCTGCCCTCAGTCTCCTGTTGGATAAAGTGTGTAAATATCAGCATTTTTTTTTTTTTACGATTGATGTGTTCAAGGTGGCCTGGTTATCACAGCTTTTTTGTGGAAAAGCAACAACTGCTGACTTCTTAGTCGCTCATTAACTCTGCTGGAATTTTCCTTTTCAAGGGTGACACACAGGAGCATTGTGGCTAACCGGGCCCGTCATTTGGGAAGAACCACAAAAGTGTTAACAGCAAATCCAACTGTAGATAAATCAGCCCTGTTGGTTGGAAATTATTAATGGAAGAGAAAGGGATTTTCCAAAATCAAACTTCAAATAATTGTGTATAATAGTGAACGTTTGCTGGCATCTGCTGAATGTAATGAAAGTGTTCCATCTTTTGGCAGGCAAATCTCTTCATCTTCTTTGTCCATCCCAATGTCAATGTACACGTAATGTGATTACAAATGTCATTAATACTTCTTTAGTGTTTTTTTTTTCCCTTTAAGTTATCTTCTTAAACACTTACAAAATTAATATAGGTGGGAGAGGAGGAGTAGGGGGCTCTCACCGGTCATCAAATGAACATTTCCTTGTGTCCTGGTATGAATAAGCTCATTATTAAATGCATATGAGAGAGTTCTTGTCAGCGTTCTTGCTCAGGACAATAACAGCAGGAAGCGTCTTTGTCTCTGCCCCATTAAAGGAGGCGGGGTCATATCAGTCTGTCAGCTTGCATCCCCGCACCTCCCAAAAGCGAAAGGTCAAGTGAGCCTTTTTTTTTTTTTAATCTTAGACAGTTAAGGTAAGAGGAGTAGCTTACTTGTTTAGTTAAGGGGCATATTACTGTGTGTGTGTGTGTTAAATGTGGAGAGGTCACTGGAAGTAGTTTGGAGACTCCGCCCTCACACTTTGGCCTCCAGCAGCTCCAGGAAGAGTTTGTGCATGGGCACTTTGCCGTCCTGCTTGATGCTGTAGAAGTGCTGCACGGCCTTGGTGGAGGTCTGGCGGAGCAGAGGCAGGGTCATGAGCAGCTTGCCTGCCCGGCGAGGGTCCTCCTGGTGCTGGGAAGCCTCGTAGTCTTGCAGGGCCTCGTGGAGCACGTCCTGGAGCTTCTGCACGGCATCCACGTCCTCAATGTGCATGGAATCTGGAAAGGGAAAATTAATTGTTATTACTCCCAAAACGGAAGTGTGTGGTACAAAGCCCTAAAGGGACATGAAGGACATTTTTTCAAAACATTTTTTTTAGATATGTATCCCGTGCGGGGGCGCGCAGCGCTCGCTGAACCTGCATTTTTGGCTTGGTGTGTCCACAGCGGATTACTAGGTGTAAGACAAACACTTTATCTTCCTGGTTATTGTATCGCTACGTGTTTGACATTATATATGACTTTACCGTGCCCGCAAAAAGGACAGTTTGCCTCTTCTGTGGCATTAATGAGATTTAAAGGTCTATTGTTAGTCCGATGTTGATGTGATAAAACCTCTTTCTTGTTTGGAAGATACACCCAATTGTAACTGTTATTTCTTCTTGCACATAATAAATATGTACAAATGGCCACTTTGTTGCTGCTGTACCTAAACAATCGCCTCCTTTCTTACAGCCGTGTGTGTGACCGTGTCAGTGTGCATTGTACTTGTCAGACATGTTAAATAAAGACAGACGTCAAATAGCGCTCGCGGTTGAGTTTTAGTCTTGATAGATCACACTGCTGAACAATTATATTAGCATCTTCTTATGACCGGCATATATTCTGCATATTCATGAAGACAAACACACTAAAAGGACTGCACTACTTATTCTGCTCGCTGAAGAGACGCAATCCTCTGCTCATAAATTTAGAAGATCAGCTTTGCACGTGATTTAATCCACGCAAACCTTTAGTAGATCACTGACTACAGTGCGCTTTTGCATTATATACTAGTTACTAGGGGTGTGGGAAAAAATCGATTTGATTTCGAATCGCGATTCTCAAGTTTTGCGATTCAGAATCGATTCTCATTTAAAAAAAATCGATTTAAAAAAAAAAAATGTTTAATACATTTTTATTTTATTTTATTATTTTTTTTAATTAATCAATCCAACAAAACAATACACAGCAATACCATAACAATGCAATCCAATTCCAAAACCAAACCCGACCCAGCAACACTCAGAACTGCAATAATCAGAGCAATTGAGAGGAGACACAAACACGACACAGAACAAACCAAAAGTAGTGAAACAAAAATGAATATTATCAACAACAGTATCAATATTAGTTACAATTTCAACATAGCAGTGATTAAAAATCCCTCATTGACATTATCAATAGACATTTATAAAAAAAGAAAAGAAAAAAGATCAATAGTGTCACAGTGGTTTACACTTGCATCGCATCTCATAAGCTTGACAACACACTGTGTCCAATATTTTCACAAAGATAAATCAAGTCATATTTTTGGTTCATTTAATAGTTCAAACAAATTTACATTATTGCAATCAGTTGATAAAACATTGTCCTTTACAATTATAAAATCTTTTTACAAAAATCTACTACTCCGCTTGCATGTCAGCAGACTGGGGTAGATCCTGCTGAAATCCTATGTATTGAATCGTGAAAAAAATCGAGAATCCTGTTGAATTGAAAAAAAAATCGATTTATAATCGAATCGTGACCCCAAGAATCGATATTGAATCGAATCGTGGGACACCCAAAGATTCACAGCCCTACTAGTTACTATGGTATTCTAATTAGTTACTATGGCAATCTAAGTCACAGCAGCTGAGACGAGACAACAAGCAGTGTGGGTGGGGAGCGTTTCCACAGAGTGTTTCCAGAGCGGCCAGCCTGAAATATGTGGTGTCAGGGACAGACATGAAAGGAGATTTTTACAGCAAAGTTCTAAAGCTTAGTGATGTATCAGATGTATCAGATAGTAGGTGGGTTTTTTTTACCCTTCATTTTCATATTTCACTGTGTTTGTTGCATTTCGCTTGATTGTAAAATATGTCGATCGAGAGGGGGTGTGACGTTCATATGTTGTCAATATTCAGTGTTTTATCGTTCATAGGTAATATTGTAAATCCCACATTCTTTATTTTCATGTAAATTCTGGGTGTCTCATTCAGTAAAAAAAACGTAAAATTCCATTCTGTTTTTTAAGGTAGTCTGTCATAACGTTTTTAGCGTTCAGACATTATTGTGAGTTTTTGTATTAGTGTTCCTAAAAATCAAATCTACCGGCCCCCACACACATTTTTTTCTCTAAATTTGGTCCCCCGAGTCAAAATAATTTCCCAGGCCTGTACTGGGTGCAAGTTGTCTTGCTACAATACAACACAAACAACAGTTGTGTCTCTTTACATTCAGAGCTTGTCCTGTAGTATCTGTCATTAAAGCGTGGAGCAGTGGGTGTGATGAATGAAGAGACACACAGACATGTAGGCGGAGTTTAAAAAATGGGAGTTGTGGGATGATGGAGAGATTTGCTAACATCTAAACCTCTTGTGTGAGTGTGTGTGTGTAATTCTTTTTGCTGGCGGCATGTGAGTTGTGTTTGTGTGTAAAGTGTCCCTCAATAATAATGCTGCATATTGGCCCTTGGGGAAGACCTGTCTTAATGCCAGCTGGCCTTTGGCTCCCAACCTCTGATCAATGGCTACGATCAATGGCTACATGCATGTTAAATAATAATCACAAGGCAACTACTGATCCATGCAGCCACACACACACACACACACACACACACACACACACACACACACACACACACACACACACACACACACACACACACACACACACACACGCACACATTTACTAAAGGTTGCTTGTAGTAAAACACGCAAACTTGATAGCACATGCAAAGCTGATCTACTAAATTTGTGCAAAGAGGATTACGCTTCTTTTGTGAGCAGAATAAGGAGTGCAATCCATTTAGCGTGTCTGTCTTCATGAATATGTAGAAATGATGCTGATCATCAGAACGCCCACAATACTGGGAAGAACAAATGCAAATCTAATCATTCGGCACATATGCAATGTGATTTATCAATGCTGTTCTATCAGCGCCTTTTGCGTCTTTATTTAGCACGTTCGAAAAATATGTGCAAAATGGACAGTTACACACGGCTTTGAAAAGGAGGCGCTCGCGCTGCAAAGACATGATGAACGGATAATCCTCCATCCTACATGTGTGTGTCAACATATTTGGACTGGCATAAATAAAATAAAATAAAATAGACATATTGTCTATTCAGCAATATCGTTTTATAATTTCATAGCTATTGGATGATTTAAGGGGAAGATTAAAACAAATTAAATTGATGTATTTGGGTGTCTGCTGACGTTTTTTTTTTTTAATGTTGTTAATTTTTTTCAATTAGGAAATGTATTATTATAATATATCTCTTATTTGAAAAAAATGTCTTTCAATATGTATTTTCTTGCTTTTGGATCTTTTCAGACGCTTGAATGCGCTGCTGTTGTGTTGGTCAACCACCTCCCAGAGATCGCCGTCAGCTGTTTCTGCTGTCTATAGATTGCGATTCTATATTGCAAAAAAGGTGTAACAAATTAAAAATGTTAGTTAATAACACACAAAAGTTGGAGAGCATATTAACATGAATGTGGAGGGCACATATTGCCAGCAGTACATGCAAAAAACTCACTTAAATGAGAGGGTCTGCCGCACTTTAATTGTACACACAGTCTTAGTAGCTCACAGCCAACACGCCCACTAATAGTACACGCAATTTTATAGTTTGCACACGCTGTTTAGCACGTGGTATTTGGATCTTCATAGATCAGGTCCTTAGAGTATGACAAAGGTCAAAATATTAGGTAAACCTGTACAGTATAATGTACAGTAAGTGAGTGATATCCATCCTGCAATGGCGCCCCATAATACACCTGCTGTGAACCTGTTTTTATGTTTTATTTATTTATTTTTTATCGTGTTCTGTTTGTGTTGTGTTGTGTTTGCTCGGTTCTCGTATTATCTTTTAACCTGCCCATTGTACAGCACTTTGGCTACCCCTGTGGTAAATTTTAAATGTGCTTTATAAATAAAGTTGATTTGATTTGACAGTAGTGCAATCAAAGACAGGTAATCAATTCAAAATATGATTATAATTGCACAAAATCATCTTGCTTGAATTAGGTGTTTTTATCTGATCCTTTAGTGTACAATAGCACACATGCGCGCATTCTCACATTTACACACACGGCTGGATCTATAGAGAGTAATGCATGTATCAGTATGCAGGAGCAGACCACTTGGCTTTGTCCTATAAAGGATCAATAGAAAACTCAGCTTGTATCAGTTTATAAAAGACTGGGTGGTCCACTTGGATCAGTGGCTCATATTTTATTTAGCAGATCATATTATTACAACATACTGTATTAAGAGTACACGCAGCTTCAACACGCAAACGGTTTCCTCTTAGCTTCATGAGACAGCATTTATGGAATCTGAGATTTCCTGAACGTAAATAAATGAAGCCAGATTAATTTCACACATGCATGGTGTAATTAATGTTGTGTGTTTAGTGTTTTGCCTGCAAGACATGGCCGCTGCTTGCGCTGTGACCCGCAGTACACTTAGCAGCTAAACAGCACAACTTAATGAGCGTGAGATGTTTAAACATGCAACAATGCATGCACACACACACTCACACACACTCACACACACACACACACACACACACACACACACACACACACACACACACACACACACACACACACACACACACACACACACACACACACACACACACACACACACACACACACACGTGCCTCCTGTTTCCCATGGCTAGTTGAAGTGTCTTTACATGTGGGGCACGTTTGCTAACATTTCTTAAGGCTGGGCTTCATTAATGCAGACGATTAGCATCCTGTGCATTAATTAGTGTCAGTGCCCTTCAAAATGCTAATGCTAGCATTCCGTTGTCTCTATGAGTGGATTGCGGTGCCATGTTGTTGTCATTTACGGTTTCAATTGTGACGGACATGTTCGGGGTCCGAAATAATGAGACAATCTTGCAGAAAATCTCACTCAGGCTGATAATGATATTGACATCTGAATCACGTAATGTAATGTTTATGAAATATTGTTGTAATATTTAATTATTTGCTATTACTTACAGCAGCAATATGTTAAAGGTACCATATTGAATTCTAACAGGAAAAAAATGCCTTTTTTACATTTTAAAAAGAGGACGAGCAGTAACGCCTCTCATGTTAGTTTGGTTGTCGCATATTTTATTTCACTTCATTTTGTTGTTTATTGCTGACCAATTGTGTTGACTACAGTGGCTAAACAATACAATCAGATTGCCAACTGCAGGGAGGAAATGACGGTTTTGACTGACCGCTTTGGCTGATTACATTTAAAGTAGCTTACAATTTCATTCAGAAAAATATTATATAATACTGTGAATTAAATTTTTTTTATACGTATACCAGTAATAAAACAAATCTTGGATCATTCATCACAAACATTTCATTAATAAGCTTTTTTTGTTTTCATTTTGGTTTCTGTTTGTGCACAAACATGCAAAACCAAGATATTGACTGTCACACAAAAACCCCACAAAAAACCCCCACGCATGGCAGCGTGTACTTTTCGCAGTGTTTGCAATCATTCTACGTTATTGTCACATTCTACTGGTGTGTAGTTAAATTGGCATGTTAGAAAGTGTGCGTGTGAGAGAGATTTGGGGGGGGTCAGTGTGCTGATAGTGTCACAGGATGAGAACAAAAGGGCCCTCCCTCCCCATTCAAAGCTCCCGTCCATTGCATCTCCCATTTAAACACATTGTATTGACAGTTTCCCCCTTGTAATTAAAGAGTACTGAAGAGCTGGCCGCCATCCAAGACAAAGTTCAAAAGACGGGTCATGGGAGGGGCGAAGTGTGTGCGCGCGTGCGAGTGTGTGTCAGTCAGCTGTCGATGCGGCCGGACACATCAGAGAGGGCCTTTTATCGACAGACTTTGGGTTGTAATGATTTCACCTTATTTAACAGGCATCTGAAGAGACGGCTATGCTAATTGTAAAAAAAAAAAAGGGAAAAAAAATGGTCACTTTTGTACAAGGTGGCTCGAACAGTCCGTGTGTGTACTGTACACTAGCAGTGTGTGTGAAGAGATTTCTAAGAGTATGAGTGTGTGTTTGCATGAAGAGGATTGAAATGAGCTCTTTGATGGCTCCCACAGGAGTGGTGATCCCTGGGATTTACTCTTTGCGCGCCTGCCTCACTCACACACACACACACAAACACACCAACACGCACACATGCTTCCAACCAACCTGAGTTAGCCAACGCGATGGCCTTGAGAGTGACAAATTCCTCCTTCTCCATTTTCATGGCTTTGTACTTCTTGACCAGCTGTAGGATGGCGTTGTTCAGGTCCAACAGTCCAGCCAGCTTCGACTGGTCCTCGTCCATGATGTAGTCCTCTGCATACACCAGCTTGACAACACAAGTCAACGACAATTAGGAACCTGCTTGTAACATTTCCAGAAGACAAGAGCATCCAAATCAAAAAGGCGCTTCTAACCTTGTCTTCGAAGGAAAGCGAGCGGTAGACCACGCGCAGGATCAAGATCTCCATCCATGCACTCTGCAGTAGACTCATCTGGTCTGCTAGAGACAGCGTGGAGAAGCCTGAAAAAACAACAAAAAGGAAAACAAATTGCATTTTTAGAAGATAAGATGCATGGATGGAGCAGAAAACTAATATTATTAAGCGGTATGTGGGTGGAGACAAAATATCAATATAGTCATTCGGGATGGAACATAATGAAAATAATAGGCAAGTATGTTATGTTGTTCTGATCATACTTTTTGGGGCGAACCGGTTCTCCTCTTAACTGGTTCAGGTCCTCTCTCGATCACAGGACATACTTTGTTGGAAATGGTAACTGTCTCAGACCAAATGAGATATGTGGGGTTCCTCAGGGGTCAACTCTGGGACCCCCATTGTTCAACTTGAACATGCTGCCACTAGGCCAGCTAATACCCAGCTTTAATGTGTCCTACCACAACTAAGCCAGTGACGGTCAGATCTCTGTGTCACTGACGACAGGTGAACGTCGGCTTGTTGATTCACTTTGTCGCTGCATCGAACAAATCAGTTTGATGCAGCGACAATTCAATTTTCTTCAGCTAAACTCCGACAAAACTGAAGTTAGTGTCTGTGGCCCACAGAAGCAAAATATAAAATGTTGTTATTCACCTTGAGAGGCTCTCCCTGAAACATAATATTCAGACTCAGACCTGAATTTAACAGTCACATTAAGTCAATAACATCAGCAGCTTTTTACCAGCTGACAAACATTGCCAACATTAAAGGAACAATGTCCAAAGCAGAGTAAGCAAGACTAATCCATGCCTTTGTCTATTGCAGGTAAGACTACTGTAATGGCGATCTCACTGGGCTCTCTAAACAAGCTTCAAAGTAACTGCAGTACACCCAGAATGCTACTGCTGGAGTCCTGACTAGAACCAGGAAATACGACCATATTGGTCACATGCTTAGGTCACATTTTGACATTGTTATTCATGTTTTATTGTGATTATTTGTAAGATTTCATTTTTATTCATGATTTTATCGTGATTCATTTTATGGTTTTATTTTTATTCATGATTGTATACGCCTTCTTGTAAAGCACTGTGGATAGCCTTGTGTACAAATTATGCTTTATAAATAAACGTGCCTTTTTTCTTTCTGAATTTTTTGACACTGAATTTATGTATCTGGATTTTTTGCATCTTAATTTTGTGAACACATTTTTTTTATATGAAATTATGCTGACAATGTCATTGAATAAAAATTTGTGAGCAAATGCATGTGCTTAAAAATTAAGTTTTTTAAAATACAGTGATTTAAAATTCACTTTATAAAAATTCAGTGCAGAAATATTTGTTGCCCAAAATATATGACCCACTTCGGGTAAATTAAGACTGAAGAAATTGATGGTGTCTCAAACCATCCAATGGGGTGTCAATGTTGCAGTCACATGACACGGGTCTTGTCTTGAGAAGCAGCAAATAGGCAGTTTGTTAAACATTTTTTTAACTGAATTTTAAAACACTGTATCTTAACACACTGAGTATTTAAGCACACACATTTTGTTCTCTATTTTTAGTTCAATGAAATCATCTGCATAATTTGGTGTAAAAAAAACAATCAGTTCACAAAATTCTAACCAAAAATTCTGTTCCATAAATTCAGTGTCAAAAAAAGCTTTGGTAACAAAGACACAGATAAACCTCCAGCGTAGCGCCATTACGGACGGAATCACAGTATTGGCGGAAGTAATCACCTGGCCAATAACAATGTAATCTATTATGAAATGTGGAAAGTTACGGAAATTGATGCAATGTGACTGAAATGTTGTCATCGTGAGGAGACAGAAGGTTTGTCTGGGAGATATCGCGTATACGTGGACATGCAAAACTCTTCACAAACACTCAACGTGATGATCAATGTGTCCATAAATAGTCTTATTTAGTCTTTTTCTGACATACAACCACACTTTAGAAGTAAAAGTGGACAGTTAAGAAAAAACGTCTCAAAGGATCAAAAGTGCTCACTCCTCCCTAACCTCCTGTCCAGTAGATTCCTCCTGTCCTCCCTCCCCCAGTGCTGAGGGCTGTTCTCTGGGGACAGGTAAGCCTTATCTCCCCCTGACACAACCTGCATGGATCAATGCTGCCGCTGCACCTCTCAAACATGCTCTCTAATTGCAGCCATGCCGCAAATTTCCTCTTTACTTCACTCCCAATACATGTCGTTTATAGTTATGCATGATGACGCAATACAGGAAGTGAACGTGGCAGAACAGACTCTCATGAAAAGACTTTCTACAAGATGTTCTGGTTCATCCCAAAGGTGTTAGCATGCCGTGACAGACCTAAGCTTTCCTGCACAGGTAACAGAAAAAGACCCTTCCCCAAACTCTTCCCACAAGTTACAAGCATACAGTTGTCCAAAATTGTTTGGCCCAATGAAAGCTTTAATGCAACACACTCACAGCTGTCCTCTCCACGCACACCTCTCTATTCACACCTGTGCTTGAGTGTGTGTCTTCATAAGAGAGGTGGCCCATGTGAGCGCACCTGTCAGACTGCACCACAGCACTCCAATGTGTGTGTGTGTGTTGCAAGCACATCCTGCCAGTAGGAGCGCACAGACCAGAAGCAAGATATTTCCTCGACAACATCTGCTGCCACGCGCCTCCTCTTGAGACGGTGGAGTGCGTGCCAGTGTGTGTGTGCTCTTATCTCACAGTGTGTTGACGGCTAATGGCAGGCGTCTCATTATGTCCAGGTTGCAGGCTATTGTTGCTTGAAATGTGCTCTAATTCAGTCCATCTACATCTTGTGACGTCCCTAGCGCGCACACACACACACACACACACACACACACACACACACACACACACACACACACACACACACACACACACACACACACACACACACACACACACACACACACACACAAACCCGCAAAGACATCTAAATATACAGAGCAGTAAAGTAAAAGGTGGGCCATATGTACCATTGCCAAGTGTTGTCTACCCAATGACATCTCAGCAGGGATGACATACTGTAGGTGTTCATTATTGTTTTTCATAACACAGAAGTCAAGCAGACGTCTTGCGGGCATCCTTTAGGACTTCAGCACTCACGGCGGGCAAAGTAAACAAGTGATGGCATTGCTAAAATTAACACAACATCACACACACACTTAACAAATCGGTTAAGAGGGTTCTTCCAAGCTCAAAGTCAATCACTTCAAGACCTTTTAAGAGACATTTCCAAGGGTTTGTTGCATATAGACACAGTGATACCTCAACTTAAGAGTGTTTTGAGATAAGAGCTGTCTCTTGGCTGCTTGTTAAAGTTGCAAACATATAGCCATGAAAATATGGAAAAGCTGCTGATGGTGTGTTTGACAAGGAAGCAGCTGGAAAGAGATACCGTAGATCTCTCTCTAAGGTAAACTCTGTACATTATTGTGGAGGGAGGTGTGGCCAGCGCTGCCTGCAGGAGAAAAGGTCACCGCCTCTGTCCATGGTGCTGAGCACCATCAGACGGGGGCGTGGCAGTGCCAACGGCGAGACACAGCTGAACAGGTGATTAGATTTCCCAGGTGGTAGGAGTTGTCTAATCACCTGTTGTCTTTAACAGTAGCGGTCGGGAACAGCAGGAGGAGGAAGGACTGGGAGAGTTGGAGAGACTTTTGAGAGACTGAAAAGTCAAAATAGCGAAAACTAGTGATGTGCATTAAAACTTTGTTCAACTCTGGACGCCGGTCTCCTGTGACGTGTGTGATCAGCGGAACCGCTAGGAAGCGACTTCCACAATTATTTTTACATTACTTTAAAAAAAGTACTGCAGTTTTTTGGGGCGGTATAGCTCGGTTGGTGGAGTGGCCGTGCCAGCAACTTGAGGGTTACTGGTTCGATCCCCGCTTCCACCATCCTTGTCACTGCCGTGTCCTTGGGCAAGACACTTTACCCACCTGCTCCTAGTGCCACCTACACTGGTTTAAATGTAACTTAGATATTGGGTTTCACTATGTAAAGCGCTTTGAGTCACTAGAGAAAAGCGCTATATAAATATAATTCACTTCACTTCACTTTATTAGTACATTTGATTGAATTGTTCTCCATACAATATTTGTTATCTAAGTTTGTTTTTACTTTGAAAAAGCACCAATTAAAATTGACATCCATTAATTTCAGTGCGATACGTTGATTTGGGATACAAGTGTTTTGAGTTAAGAGCTCCGTGACAGAACTAATTAGGCTCCTAATTTAGGATACATACAACGCTCAACATATGTACTATACAAACTGCCAATGTACCATACACAGTTTGTGATGCAACAACGAGTTAATGGTTTGTTGTGGATGAATACCAACAGCCAAACACATAAACACTTTGCTGTTGACGAATTTGTGGCTTAATTACAGCTGATATGCACAAACAGACATGTTCTGCAGCATAAAGGGAAACAGCAATAATTAAAAGCCTCATGATTAATTTATTGAGGCCAAGTGCGGCCTTTCAATGATTTTTATCAGCTCATGGTGTACAAGCACTTCCTGCGCTTGTTCCTGTTGTGTGTGTGTGTGAGTGTTTCATCCGTATGTTTGTAATCACTGAACACCCAGTGCACATGTGTGTGTGTATTTTAGTGTGCAAATGCGAGGCCAATACGAGACCCTCCACTTCCCCTTTCCTCTCCTCGCCATGGCCTGTCTGCGCCGTTCAGCCATCCAATGCCTCTTATCTGTCTGATTAATAGGCGGCCAGCTTCAGGACAAATTAATTAACAGATAACGCCATCTCGACCCCCACCCCCTCCCTCCTTCTCATGAAGCGATCGATACGGCAGAAGAAAAGAAACATCAATGGGAATTTAGTGCTGATGATGGAGAGAGAGAGGGAGGTATTGATGGCGAGAGAGCGCTAGGATGAGTGAGATGGAAGGAGGGGAGGAAAGTAAAACTGAGGTGTTAAAGACCTTCATTTCATACCTGTGACTTCTTTATTGGGCTCTAATTACATGTTTTCTGTTCATTGTTGAAAAGGCATCTCATGCTGTGTTTGTGTCCGTGCTGCTACAGTAATGACATTTAATCTTGCTTTTAATTAACTAACCCTTTCCAGTCAGCTGTCGCCTGCTTAAATGATGCTAACCACATGAGGACAGAGTTAGTCACCAAACACCTGCTAATAATAATACCAATTATAGTAATAATGATAATAATTAGGAATGTGAAAGTATTCTCAATAATACCATGACGAGTGACGGTATCCAACAAAAACTTGGTGAGTGTAGTTTTTTTTCTGGCGTTTTAGCATTGGCAAGGTCTGTAAATAAACTACATCTACCAGGATCCTCTGCACAGCGTGGGACCGTCAAGGCGTTGAACGCCCTAAGCAGGAAGTGAAGTGTGCTCGTACTCGTCGTAGATAACAAGAATTGTTTTTTGGACATTAAATCTGTCCATAACTGGTTGAGTTATGTTGCTGACAAATAAATGGATGAATGGATGGATGTATAAATATATATATATAAATATATATATATATATATATATATATATATATATATATATATATATATATATATATATATATATATATATATATACACAATAGGGACACTGCTTCCCATAATGTAAAAGTTTAAAGACACTAAACTATCCATTATTGTGTTACACTGTATGTTTACATTGTTACTTTAAAGACATCAACTGTAAGTTATTATTTTAAATATTTGCTTGAAAATGTGGATGTTCCTACACAATTATTTGCACATACTTGTTTGTAGTAAAATATATGACTAGAACATTTTAACATTATGTTTGTGTTCAATTAAAGTGTGTTTATCCTAAACATTCTTGACACTTCATTTTACACAGTATGGCATTTTTACCAAGCTTTTTTTCTTCTTCTATATACCGGATTAATATCGTACTGTGACACTGATACCGTGATCATATTGTAACGTAAAATTTGATACCATTACATCCCTAATAATAATATTAATTAGGGGTGTCCCTCTTTTCCACTTCAGATTCTGTACCAATATTTATCAATACTGGTCAAAATTTTGCATAGATTGTGTTTTTCAATCCGCTTTCTGATCATCTCTGCAGGATGTGCTGTTTTGTGGGCAGTCTTATTTACATGCCTCCACTTCGACATGCCTTTGTCTTCTCCTCGTCAGCTATGTTGTACTTTTTAGCGCTTTCATATGGAGTCAAAAGACAGATATACATTCGAACTATACTTATACCAGTGTTTCTTAATCATAGGACTGGGGCCCATTGTTGGGCCACCAAAAAATATCTGTCTCGCAGCTGTGGTCCGTACGAGCCGCAGCGGTATATAGTTAAAATACATTTTTCCACCACTTGCGGCAGTAATGACAATCTCAAACAAACAGAAAAGTCAGGAGCTACAGTTATAGAGAAGTTTCTTAAGTGCAAAAATTATGATTGAAGCGGCATTCATACAATTTTATTTAGGAGACATATATTATTATTTATTTATTATGTATATATATATATATATATATATATATATATATATATATATAGTCTGACTTAAGCCTTAATAATAGTATTTGTAATTAACACATGCTTTCATATCATTTGACAAGGTTTATCCTGTTACACTGTAATTATTGAATTTTACTAAAATCAAGACTAAGGTGACTAACTCAGTGTTAATATTTGAGTGGGCCCCTCTGTAGTGTAAAAGTTGGGCCCCAAGGTCAAAATGGTTAAGAAACCCTGCGCCACTTTGTCTTAGAAATGGCAACAGCGGAGGATGCATGTGCATGTACGAGCCAGGCTGCACCACAACAAGAGGATAGAGAAAATGAAGGAACTTATTGACTACAATGTCGGACTACAATGGCGCACTCATACAAAGCTTTGAGGGTAAAACTTTACCATACATGGAGATATCTGCTGACGTCACATGTTGGAAAAAAAGTCACAAATTGGGCAATTTCAAAACAGCTCGTTTGGAGGAAGTATGAATGAAGGCGAGATTGTTTTATAAATACCTCTTCCATGCAAACATGGTTTAAATTAAAATTTTCAGGACTTATGCAGATCCCAAAAACACAAAAACAGGTACCGATAGGTAGGAAAAGTTGGTTTTGCATAATAAGTCCCCTTTAATACTTGTTTAAATTGACACATCTTGTGTTTTAGACTGCAACATTGTTCAATTAAGGATACTTACTATGTATGTCTAGCTGGTGTGCTATTGTTTGCTGATGTTGTGTAGCTGCTAGCTCCTTGTAGCCTATCGCCTACCATGTTTACATTATGTAAAAGACTTCACTAAAATACAAGATCAAACTTGTCTGCTTATTGGAGGACATTTAGATGTTAACTGGCTTCCAGCTATGCACAGAGAAAATGTTTCTAATATGTTGACCTCCCCACGTACCGCAACTAGTAAGATGCACAAAAATACACGCACTGTTCAAATGAAACGACTAAATTACTAAAAAGTACAGACTGTTTTTGGACTTTGTGAAGGTGTGTCAGCTATAAAGGTAAACAGCAGCATGTGTGTGTGTGTGTGTGTGTGTGTCTGTGTGATGGTGTGACAGAAAGAGGCTGAAGTGCAGTCAGGCAGACTTAACCTCCACTGCTTGCTCTGACGCGCCCCACCCCCCCGCTCGTCTATCAAATACAAACACACACATAAAAAAGAAAGAAAAACACACACAAACACGCGTAGATTCCCTCGCCAGCCTGCGGCCTGTTTGTCTGCCAAATGAGTCCTGACTGCACGTTTACACCCGAGACCGCACAACAGCCTGGCACACGCACACACAAGCACGCACACACACACACACACACACACACACACACACACACACACACACACACACACACACACTGACACACACACACACAGGATAGCCCTCTCTCATGCCCCAGTTGCTGCACACAGATACACACACATTCACCAGTATTTGTTTTCTGGTGGTTTCAGGGCAAATGAGAACCAGTGAGGACTGTGTGATGATTCTAAGTACCTGTGGTTGTGTGTGTGTGTGTGTGTGTGTGTGTGTGTGTGTGCATTGGCATGGCTTGGGCCACAAGTAATGCATCCAAGAAGGTGATGGTGTGAGTGTGGAATAATGTGACAGGTGTGAAAACCGTCTGCAGTGGTGATCTGGCCCTCGTTATTAACACACGACTTATTGTCGCACATTGTCTCCAACTCAATGTGGACATTTGGAGGACATTTGAATGTTTCCAAAACTAGCAAGAGACCAAAAAATTAGGATATCCCTCGGCAAGGCGCAAACATCTGCCAAGGTGTAAATGTTAAAAAAAGGTTGTTTTGTTTGTTAGCGAGCCACTTCCAGGATAGTGTAAGACAATGGGACCATACTATTTTTGATTCTGGGATGGAAAAACAGTTTAATGCTGACTCAAATATGAAAAAGACATTTTCCACCAAAAAGTCCATATTCTAGTGTGTTTGTTCATCTGTATGTTAGCAAGCTACTTTGTGTTTCACCGATGATGATGTAAGGCAATGGGATCAGACCAGTTTTGGTTCTTTGAAAATCATGGCACACCATATTTTGTGTGTTTGGTTGAAGGATGATGACATAAGTAGTAGGATCACACCATTTATGATACCAGATCAGGGGTGAGGAATGTTTCAATCATAACATAAAGAATAGAAAATAATCGTCCAAGCATGACAAACTGTCATTTGTTTATTGGTTGGCAGGCCACTTCTTGGTTTCCAGTGGCTGATGTAAGAAGGTTGGATTGTACTATTTTGGATTCTATGGCAAGATTCTACCAAATACGATGGAAAACTGCAAAGCACCAAATCCGTTGCATACGTATGTTAGCTGGTTCATGATTTGACAATGACAATGTACCATTTTTATTATGGGGCAGGGGAACAGTTTATTTGTAACTCAAACAACTGGCATTTATGCAGGGCGGCCCCTCATCCATACACATGATCGTGCGCTCTGCATAGGGCCCCGCACTCCATAGGAGGCCCCGTGAAAAAAGGAATGTAAAATGACAAATAATGAATCACAGGGCACTTTATATGAAATTGTACCACAAACGTATTCCTAGCTGTTTCCTGCTCCATCACTGATAAGAATCTAATGAAAAATGTCATCATAAATGATACAAGCTTTCCTGTGGCGCACAGCGTTAGGGCTTGTCCACAAAGGCAGTAGGAGTGTCAAAAATGAGTTAGGAAGGTAGAACATTCATGTTTTAATTACGTTAAAATTGTCATTTTGAAAAAAACAAAACAAAAAAACAACAACAATTCTTTTCCGTGAATTTGTTTTTGTACAAGACATGCATCAAATTAAATTCAAGCTTCATTAAAAAAGTATAAAACTTTTTTAACAAATAAAAAAGTGTAACATTTGTAAAGGAGAGTGGGTTAAAACTAAATCATCTTTGGGTCTGCATCCACTTTGTTTGTTAGTTAGCCAAGTAATTCCTGGGAACAAAGTAAAAAAAAACATTTGTACCATAATGAGGAAAACAATTTAATTTAGTTACTTGAGCGACAAAAACAGAAAACATTCCTCTAAGGAGAACAATTTGTGTCTGTTTGTCTTTATGTTCGTGAGTCGACTACTTCCTGGTTCATCGAGAACCGCGTAAGACATAAGAATTAGATGGACAGGCCTTTACATTGGACTTCCGGTGTGGGAAGAACAATTCCATCCAAAGCAACTCATATATCACTATACCAGCTATCATAACAATACCTTCCACCTTTGCACTTTCCACAGATTCAACCGTTTTATTTCAAACCTTCCACTTATTCTATTTTAACCGAGGTGTCTTGCAGCCAATGTTCTTTCTATTAAAAGATCTATTGGCCCTCCATGTGAAGAAAAATAGGTTAGCAATATGAATACATATATAAAGTGATGGTGCCTTGCAGCACCTTCTCTGTGCTAACAATGACACTGAGCTCTGTCCTATTAGATCACTGCCTCGGGACACAATAACACAAAACTCCATCATGCTGTCTCAACGTAGCAGCTGAGACACCAGCAGAGTAGGAATAAGCTTCACACGCTGTCACACACATGTAACACAATCATCGGAATGCTCACTAATCACTTTTAGGGGAAACTGGGAAGAGAGTAATGCATAGTAGCAATTAAGTACCTGTAGAGGTTAAATACTATATAATTCTGACAGACCAAAGTTTAGTGTTTAAATAGTAGTGAAAGCACAGCTTACTAGTTAAAAGTGCCAACTCTTCAGTACAGTATTTTTTAAACATAGTTTTTTATAGTGCTTACTTATCTTAATTACTGTTTTACATTGTTTTCTTATTATTAATTAATACTTTTTTTTGTGAATTTTTAAATGTGATTATGTTTAACGCCTATAAGTCACCTGGGTGTTTTGAAAGGCGGCAATAAAAATAAAATCTATTATACATACATTTTTTTTTTGACACTTACAGTAATACAAAAATGGATCAATGCGTGTTAAGAGTGGATAACTAATTTTAAAATGTGTATGACTGCTAAAAATCAACTTTGCCTGTTCAGTTATTTTTACCCTTATTTTTCCCCTAACTATTATTTTGTGTTATTTAACATTTTTTCACTTTTCATAAATTCTTCAAACAAACTTTAATTTTTAAAAAAAATCACAAAACAGTTTATGCATCATAAATTAAATGATCTTTTAAAAACGGTATAGTAGTTCAACGTAAAAAGTCCAATTAATGATTGTATGTTGCAACTAATAAAAAAAGCAAACAAACAAACAGTTTGAGTATCTCATAAAATGGGAAAACTTGTCAAAAAGGAAAATATGGTAAACTACTTGAAGCTTTACTTAAATGACATGCAAAACTTTCCTGAGCTTTTAATTGGTCTCTTAGTCAGAAATTAACTTCTAAAATAATATTCATAATAAACTGTACACCATACTTACCATTATTTAATTTATTGACCTGCACCTGTGCACGGTAAGTTACTTTTAGTTAAAAATCCACATTAATTGATCTTTATTATTAAATGTAATGTAAAACAAATGCTGACCATACAAAGTACACTGGGAGGTAAACATGTTTCAAAAAGGGTTCAAACTTGCTGTATGTATTTTTGTAATCTTAAGAGTCAGGCTGTCAGTCCAAGTGTTGTGTTCTGCATGGGACATATTTCAAATCTGCTGGCCCACTGAGATAGAGATTGCATTAAGACTTGTGAAGTTCCCAACAGTTAGCACTGCATGTGTGTGTCTGCATGCACACACACTGTTGCTGAATGTGTTTGTGTTTAAGTTTTGTTTTAAAGGCTCATTGTTGCATTTTGTGTAAAGAAAGATGCACGCGTTCCCTTAGTGCTCAGTTATTTCAGCGCGCACGTGTGTGTCTGTGTGTGTGTGTGTGTGTACCTCAAACTGTTTGGTACCATACGGCCAGACGTCGGCCCAAATGAACACGAACCCCCTGTGATGGCTTTGGCCAAGCTCAAACAAACAAGCTACACACACACGCACGCACGCACGCACGCACGCACGCACGCACGCACGCACGCACGCACGCACGCACGCACGCACACACACACACACACACACACACACACACACACACACACACACACACACACACACAGACTCAGGAAAGCACAGTGGCAAATGACATCTCACCCAAACACACACGCAAACACACTCACCAGCTGACCCAATTATATAGAGATGCGCACTGAGATGGAAACAAATCTACCCAGAGAACCAGTTAATTTGGAAAGCTTTAAAGACACACACACACACACACACACACACACTCACACACGCACGCACGCACGCACGCACGCACGCACGCACGCACGCACGCACGCACGCACGCACGCACGCACGCACGCACGCACGCACGCACGCACGCACACACACACACACACACACACACACACACACACACACACACACACACACACATATCCATGTATATAGTCAGTCGAATTCCTAATAGGCATTTAATTTTATAGATGACGTCACTCACAAACAGCCAAAGAAAACACTTACTTTTAGGTGTAGATTTGTCTACAACCAAAGTGTTTTAGTACAAAATAGGCCTTTGGAGTCAATCAATAAGTTCAAACACAACTGACCAAAGCGAACATCCAAGAATTACTTTTTCTTTGGCTTGTGCCTTTCCTACCAAAAACATTGCTGTACTGTATATGTCTTTAATGGTTTTCCATCACTTTTTCCAGTTCTTCATAAATGGCACCAACACAGATAGGTGGGATGAAGTCCACTCAGCAATTTGTCTGTCTCTTGAGCTCATTTCAGAGCTACAGTACAATAGAGGTGGGAAGACACCTGTGGGTATGTCTGCAGATTATTTTAGTATTCGAGCAAACTATCGATTAGTTTGTTCGTTTAATTTGATTCAACACACTTTATAGCCTCAATGCGTAAACAACATTTTTTCTGCTTGCCATAACCTTCATATTTTTTTTTCTATGAATGTATATCATCACAAATTAAACTGCACTTGTAACATGTGTGTATTAATTATAAAATACAATTTAAAGAAGAAGAAAAAAACAGGTACTTACTAAATGCAGTCTGGGTTTTATAATTTTTTTAAATCAGTTTAACTCTTAAAACAATAATCAAAGCAACAAAATATAACCTTTTTTTCATCGATCCATCCATTTTCTACCGCTTGTCCCTCTTGGTGTCGCGGAATTAATTTATTATTTGTTGCAGCCCTACAGTATAGGGTTTCCCCTTAATTTAATTGAATGTGGCGCGCCGCCACTGCATTTTCATTATCGCCACACCTTCAAAATACGATTTTTTCAAGTAATATACGGTATTGTAGCCCCCAGAAAAAATCACACAAAGTCTGACGCTATTTTTAACTTTCATTGCCAATCTTACAATAACAAACGGCACAATTCCAACAGGTTTTACCTCCCGTGCAAACACTTCCGTCTCTGTGAGTCCGCGCTTCCCCAGACCATCAGGCATGAATGGTGTGTTTGCAAACATGGGAAAAACTGACATCAAACCAAAACCACACGAACAAAAACCATCAACACCAGCTGGTTGTTACAGAATTAATGGATATAGATAACATGTTATTCGCGCACTATTTACAAGTCATGTACCAAATACTCGACCACCGGAAAAACTTTGATAACCAAAAACCGCGCTGCCGAAACCGGATGTAAACACAACGTACGCCATTGTCTGGAGCGTTGTCAGCAATTATGCAAGATTATATAATTTCGTACACTGGCACCGAGCGCTGTATTTCTGTGAGGAAGGGAGGGCAAGAAGTGGTGAGGAGGAAGGGACCACCCGCCTGTAGCCAGTTGCAGCGACTATGTCTTTTTACACACTCGTCTGTTTTAGTGACGTACATCCACCTTATTCCTGATGCTCGACCATTTAATTTTTGGTTTCAGCCTGCAGGTCCGCGTCACACAGCAATTTCAACTCGCTGCCGATCACTCGAAACACCAGAAAGAAGCACCTCTTACTGACTTGTGAAGGGCCACACCGTGCAGAGCTTCAGCACATGGCTACCGTCAACATGGTTTGCGTATTTAAAAGGGGACGTAACCTCGGCGTGGTCTGGGCGTGCCATGTCAAGCCAACTCCTGAGATCAATTCCACTTTAATTGCGATGTAACAAAGAAATGTGCTTGGATTTATGCGTGAGCACACATTAATACTTCTGGATTTTTACTTGCGTACGTAGTTTTCCGAACGTACGTCTATTTTTAGGAAGAAATCAACGCAACTCTAGTTGCATTACTCCAAGGTGAACCACAAAAAATACTATTTAAATATGAGTACTTTAATTATTGTGCAAGTGTAATGTGTATAATATTAATTTATATATACATATATATACAGTATATATATATATACAGTATATATATATATATATATATATATATATATATATATATATATATATATATATATATATTTAGTATTTGTTTACTGACTTATTGTATAATACAGTATTTACTCATTTATTCACTGTTCTGTTACAAATGAGGAACAAACAAATGGAATATAACTGCTATGATACGAAAAGAGGTAGGATTAGATAAACTCTGCTTCTTCCTACTCCTTTTCGGAAATGCTGTAATGAAACAACCAGAAATATGTGATTTGTATGACATTGCAATTGTATTTTATGCATGTTCGAAATAAACTGCAGAAATAAACTCAGATGTTTTGGGCGGACCTTACGGGGTTCACTCTGACATTTGCTATGCCGACTAATGGCAGAGATGCTTGTAACAACAAATTTTGCTTGCAATTTGAAGCATAACAATTAGCCGAGAGACAGCTGTTATCGCAAAACACTCTTCAGTTGAGGTACCATAATCTTTTAATTCATTGAAATGCATGGTGCTCATATTCCTCACTATATAGAAAACATGTTCATGTTTGTATAGGAGATGCAAGTAAAAAGATGTCCAGGTGCTGGTTGGTGGTCTCCACTGATGACTTTTGGAAGAACATTGAGAGGAAAGTGACACAACATCAGTCACTTTTATTGCTTAGAAACACATTCATTATGCACATAATCACCTTAGCCACCAAGCCCATTGTTGGCGAAAATATATTTTCTCCATTTCCTTAGCCTACCAACCCCCTCTCCACCTCTCCTTGGACCACATAGCCCCCCCTCACCATCACCCTTTCTGTGCTGGCGGCCTCAGGGAGAGTGCAGTAGTCACAGGGCTGCTCGCCTCTAATCAGTGTGAACAGCCAGCTAATTACCAAACCTCAGCCCTGGCTGACTGTTAATTGCATACATTAGACACCATCAGCACCACTGCCAGATTAACACTTAAAATCTTCCCATTGCTTTAGTGGATATGTGTGTGTGTGTGTGCAATAGAGAGCAGCTTTGTGTGTCAAGTGTGCTGCCTCTTTGGTTGTGGCTGCTAATATTTAATACTTAATTAGACCCACATTGGGGACCGTGGCCACACTGAGGTGGCTGTGGAGTGCCGGTGGGCTCGGGTCGCCTCGGAGGGGACAGTGTGGATGGTCGGGGGCGAACCCGGGTCTCTGCGGAGACGCCAGATGGAGTGACATTAAGAGCACTGCAGTGGAGCCATTTCAAATAATAAAATATCAATATTTACATTTTAATTACCCACTTTCAGCTCCACCAATGTGCTGTGTGTGTGTGTGCATGTAGGAATGTGGCCCTTGGGTCTTCTTAACTCTTTTTGAACAGTTCAGTCTACCTTACAATCTTTCACACTGCTTTGGAATGGACACACGTTTCTTTTCTTTGTGTATCTCCTGCTGCATTCTGCTCTTCTTTTCATGATTCACTGCTGATGCAGGTGGGAATGGCCACCGTGGGTGTGTGTGTGTGTTAGCTCAGCCACGCTAAATCTCTGTGGGTCTCACACACTGACACTGCTGACAGACATTTTTGCAGGAGAAAGAGAAGAAAAACGGAATTAAGACGGCAAGACTAAAGGGGATATAGTGGGCCTGTTTGTAGAAAATATATAGTACATAGAAATGGATGGACTTACTGTTAAGACCAATATTATACATGTTATTTGACTTCAAATTAATATTTAGTGGGAAAATGACTGTAAAATGTGTTGCAGATATATAGAAAATATATTTGCTTTATTTATCATTGTCTTTTTTCCATTTTGATAAATAGTTCAATGTTCAAAATCATGTATCATGCACAATAATATCAAATGTTTTAAATGTACTGTATAGTATAGGTATGTTCTATGTTCTATAGTAAAATGTTCGAAAAATGGGATTTCCTCTGAGTGAGAGGCGAGGAGGAGCAGCAGAGAGAGAAAAAATGTAAAATTTTGCAAACCATCCATCTACCGCTTGTCCCTTTCCGGGTTGCGGGGGGTGCTGGAGCCTATCCCAGTTGCATTCGGGGAGTAGGCGGGGTACACCCTGGACAAGTCACCACCTCATCACAGGGCCAAAGCAGATAGACAGACAACATTCACACACTAGGGCCAATTTAGTGTTGCCAACCATCCTATCCCCAGGTGCATGTCTTTGGAGGTGGGAGGAAGCCGGAGTACCCGGAGGGAACCCACGCAGTCACGGAGAGAACATGCCAACTCCACACAGAAAACCCCGGGCTCTGGATCGAACCCAGAACCTTCGTATTGTGAGGCACATGCACTAACCCCTGTCCACCATGCTGCCCTCTTTTCCAAACCTTCTAAGCTACTTTAAACTAAGCCTGATGGCGGAGAGTAAGAGAGTCAACATATATAGTACGTTTAATATGTCCAACACAACTTCTCATGACACTTTTGTGTCATTTCTAAATCTTTGAAATTCTCTTTGAACCCCAAATTTGGCCAGGTTATGAAAAACAAGTTGACTTTATATATTTTTTGCTGCTGAAAGTGAATCTCACAATAATTTCTCGTAATATCAATTAGTTAATAAGTGATCGAAAGATCACTAACTGTACTTGGAACGCCCACTTTCCATCACCAGACTCGATATGCAGCACCCTCTCGATGTTCTTCATCTACAGAACTGGAGCCCATTTCGCCGCATAGGCAGTGTAGACAAAGACTTGTAAAATTATAATTTTGATCACTTACTTGCATGTTTTTGTCAACCTGTCGATTATTACTTCAAAACTGATACCAATCAATCAATCAATCAATCAAAATCCCTTAACCACAAGTGCCTCAAAGGTCTTCACAAACCACACTGACATTCTCAGATATGGTTTACATTTTGAGCAAAAAAAAATTAAAAATCGCTATTTCTGAACTTCCATGCTCTTCCATAGACACCATAGCGTGTGTTTCCACAAGGTTTTTTCAGCATTTCCTCAAGCACTTCTTTTTCTCTCGTTCCCCCCCCGGGTCTTTTCTCATTTTTCAGTTTTTCTGCAGGTTCTGACTCAGTCTTTCTCCCCTTGAGAGTGCTCCTGATCTTCAGGATCGTATTTAGCTTGTGCATTTTAAACTTTTTACATACAAACTTCGACTAAAACCCTATTTCCTCAAAGTCATAATCATTAAAACGATGGCCGCAAATTGCACCTCTCTTGATTGGTCTGTCCTATTTTGCGTGAGTCAATTTGACTGGAGAGGTCCATACTTTCCTCAGACTCCCATCATTTAGAAATGTATGCAGGCTGACCCCTTTTTTAGTTGAATCGCTACAATTTACAACAATGCATCTGGCAAATTCTGCGTGAAAAAAACATGATTTGGGATGAGATGCTACCCAAACACATACTATGCAATATGAAATTACCTCCAGTCTTCTGTAGGTGATGTCAACAGGCTGATGTAGCTCTGCCAACATTACTGACGCTTGTTAGAAAACAAGCCTAAAAACAATTGTGTCTATTTTTGGGTGTTTTACCTAATTTACCACCATACAGAACAGATGAAATAAGTGCCAATGTTGTCGCTATTAGAGGGGCCTTTTAAGGATAAAGTATCTGGATTGGAGTATGCTGGCATGTCTTCCAAAGCATTTTGAGTACTAACTATAGGGGGCGCTACATGTACAGTCATATGAAAAGATGAGGACACACCATGGTCCCTAGTACAATGCATTCCCAGACAGAAGATATTGGCTAATAACTGATTGTTGATACAGTGCACCACAATGCAATTATTGCAAGAATTCCATGTAGATCCATCTAAACCCCAGATGAGGCTTGTGAGAGGATTTAAGCTCAAGCAGAGGGTTTTAAAGCCAGTCAGCAATCTATGTATCAATCTGATCTGGAGTGAATTCATTTTCCCAGTTTGTTCAATTAACTGTGTTGTGGCTGTCTATTGATCGCTTGTGGGATTAACTTCTTGCAACAATTTCCCTGCAATAACATGTTTTCCTGAAGAGGAGCGCAAGCATCTCCCCAAGAAATTTAGCCATTGCACTTACAAGAAGAAAATATCAACTCTACTCAAAGTTGGGGTCAATAAAATACCAATCGCATTATTCTTGAGTTCATGTATATAGAAGTCAATGGATGTGGAAGGAGTACATTGCGAACCAGCTCACCCGTCGAGGTGGTCATGACCAAACCATCTTAACTGCCATTGCAACAGCAGAGAGCAGGAGGAGGTCATAGATTCAAACGTCGACCGTAAGATGCGGCGGAGGCAGTCATTGTCGAAGACCTCCAGCCTTCGTTGATCATCTATCCTCATAGGCCACATGATAATTTGGTGAAAAACAACGCGATTGACTGATGGAAAAAAACGGGACAACATTTGGGGTCCACGGCACGATCGCGTTCAATAGAACGTTGTGTATATGGGACCGCACTAACTTTGAGTGTATGACTGTTTCAGGAAGACTTTCTCTGTTGTGTGTAATCCTTAAAGTGTGTTGTTCTTTCCAAGCTCATCAAAACCCGCTTTTGTGAACTGGGATCAGAAAAGGGTCTTCCCCAAATAGTTCCAACCAATTTGGGAGCATACAATTTACATATAACATGTCTTGATAAAATGAAATATGGGTGATTGTTACTTTAAAACAATAACTCTAATGACTTCCTGTTTCCTGGACTGGTGTCCAAATATGAGCTTTTGAAGCCATGTTGATCCCATCTCCCTAATCCCCTGTAGCTTCCCATGGAGCCACAAGAACACACACTCCTGGGGGATTAATTTAGCATTGACAGATCAGAGATACGCTCTTCAATATCATCATCATTATTGAGGACGGTGAGAGGAAAGATGGACACAATGAGGGAAGCGATGAAAAGTGACGTACACACAGAGCTTTCTAACTGGTGCTGTAATGTCTTAGCTTGGAGACAAGAACATTTAGACCTCATTCCACGTCTTCATCCGGGCCTGGAAAAAAAGGCCCGGGCTGAAAATCTTAATTAATTGTCCAATAGTGCTGCAGGGTCATTATGCATCGCAATAAAGAAGCGTGTAATTATGAGATTTAACAGCCATTACCACGGCCAGGAACTCATATGTCATCATCAGCAAGCAAGCCGATGGTTTGCTTCGGCTGAGCGTGTGGCTTGATGGACAGTACACACACATACACACACACACACACACACACACACACACACACACACACACACACACACACACACACACACACACACACACACACACACACACACACACTAAATGTATGTATGTATGTATTCTTTATGTTGGCATGTTGTGTTTAACAATACAAAATGCATGTGATGACATTTGTGTGTATTTATTTGAACAACTTGACAAATGTGCATGCAAACACACACACCTACACACACGTATACTTGTGTTGCCATCCGTTTGGGGCAGACAATGAGGCAGACAGCTGTGATAGCAGCCTGCAGATGAAACATCCCATCAGCATGCTTATAAGGCGCGCTCAGATCGAACACAAAGAAAATGTAGAAGGTTTATGGTGCGTTATTGTCGTAAATTAGAGCGCCTGAGTGTGGCCACAGCTTTTATGGACGCGAGCTAGAGCCCCCGCGAGCTAGAGCCCCCGCTAGCGACGACGGTGGTTCTGACCCGACTGGACCGTTTCAATGACAGTCAGTGCTGATTTAGAAAGTGTAAGTTTACTTAAACTGCCATCAGTTTTCTTTCAGATCAGAACTATTCAACTTGAAGCCAAATGTGCGCCAAATTGCTTGCGCGTAAAAAGCACACTCTGCATTTTGCATACGTGTGGATTAATTTTGCGAGCGCGCAGGCTCCATTTACGATTGCCTGACTCCTGTGTGCGCGTGCGCCTTTCTCTTTTTTGATCCGCTGAGCGTAAAATGAGTTTGCGTACGCGCAAATTGAGTCTGTGTGCAGATAGGCCACACGCATTTGAAAACACACCGAAAACCACAAAACCACACTGCAGTGATTGTGTTTTTAGGCGCAAGGATTTCAGACGTCAGACCGTCTCGTGAGTTTGAATCCAACTAGCAACTGGCAAATTTGCAGCAAATTCCTAAAATGAGAAGGACATTTTTTATTAGAGCCTCCTAGGAACAAGCGTACATTTGTTTTTGGTCTAATTATTTTGTTAGAGTTACACATTTTGTGGAAAAAAAGCTTTGCTATGGCATAACACAAATATCCAAATCAGAGAATGCTGGCTCTCAGGAAGATGGAAGATGTTTGATGAGTGTTTTTGCAGTACAGTGGAATCTCGATTTACTAACTTAACTGGTTCTTGAACATGATTTGTGAACCGGAAAGTTCGTATACGGAAGCGGAGTTCCCCATAAGAATTATTGTAAAGGTGAATAATTGGTTCTAGCCTCGACAAATTCCCTATTTTGTTAACAAAAAAATGCACACTTTGAAGAAACTATTATAAATGATAAATGGGTTATACTTGTATAGTGCTTTTCTATCTTTAAGGTAGAAAGCGCTTTGACAGTATTTCCACATTCACCCATTCACACTCACACACTGATGGTGGGAGCTGCCATGCAAGGCGCTAACCAGCAGCCATCAGGAGCAAGGGGTGAAGTGTCTTGCCCAAGGACACAACGGACGTGACTAGGATGGTAGAAGGTGGGGATTGAACCCCAGTAACCAGCATCCCTCCGATCGCTGGCACAGCCACTCTACCAACTTCGCCACGCCTTCCCTATTATTTATACACAGTTTGTATCAAACCAACATAATGTAAACAGGATGTGACGTAGGGGCCTGCGTGTACAGAAAGTGATGTCATCAAAATGGCGGCCCACGATTACTTCAAGCGGCATGCAGAATGAATGAATGAATGAAGCGTACGTACGTACACCGAGACATGGTTCGCACACAGAGGCCTATTTGGCGCGATGTAAAGCTACGTAAACCGAAAAGGTCGCAAATAAAGGTGTTCGTAAATCGAGATGTTCCTTAAAAAACAACGCACATAGTGCTTATTGTCTAATACAGGATCTTTGACTGGTGTTTTTTCCATATGAATGTTCTCTAACAAACAACACAGTGCGCCTTGTCTTAAAGAGGATCTTAATGAATAGCGTTTTTGCAGTACAAATGTTCTTTACAAAACAACAAAATGCTCCTTGTCTTATAGAGGATCTTTGAATAGTGTTTTTGCTGCAGGTTTGCTTTATTGCTTTATTTGGTGACATTAACTGGTTAACTATAGATGACAGTAACAGACATACAGATGCGGAGAGCAGCTGCGAACAGTGTGTGTTTATGATGCTTAAATTATTTCCCGATGTGTGTGTTTGTATGGTGCACAGGCCATACGTCCTCCTCAGCAGCTGACAGGCGCTCTCTAATCCCATTTTACCACCTGCTTATCCCCTGATGGAATGGATGAATCCTCCGCACTGTTATTTAAGAACAATGGAGAGGAAATAGGCGAGAGGGGATGCGACACAGGAGGGAAAGAAGGAGGAATATAGAAGAAGGAGGAGAAGAAGGGCAAAAGTAAACTGATAAATATAAAAAGAGAAGAGGACGGGAATAACTATTTCATGGCTGTCTGTGAACTTTGCATGAACCGACAGAAATAATGTGATGTCATGACAACCTCCTCGTCTCTTCTTCAACTAGATTTGCCGCATGCATAGGTGACCATTACATGTATGTCAATGCCTTTGTATGTGGGAACTTTTCATTTGGCTTTTGGTGTGTGCGTGTGCAGTCTAGCAGCAGACAGAATGGAATGATGATTTGAAATGGAGTTTGGCCTGTGTGTAATTATGATCATCTATCTTTATGCCCCGCCATCATATCATATCACATCACGTCACATCTTCTCTCTTTCCATATCTTTCTCACACACACACACACACACACACACACACACACACACACACACACACACACACACACACACACACACACACACACACACACACACACACACACACACACACACACACACACACACACACACACAAATTGAAAGTAGTAAAAGCTGACTGTTTTCTTGTGACAACTTCTATGAGGCTGATGGCCTCGGATGATGATTTATTTGTCACTACTCATCATATTAAATTCTTAAGACTCCACTTGCCTGTGTGTGTATTTGTGTTTACGTGATGTACCCGTCTACACAATGGACGTGTGACAGACAGTATTTGATGCAGATTAGACGCTGTACTCACATAGCAGGCTGATAGATAAATTGATTTGATTTGCTAATGCAATCAAGATAAAACAGCAATGGGCTGCTGAGTGCAAATCTTTTTTTTTTTTTATAAAAAAACAACAACATACTGACAGTGTTTTCTGACTGTTACAAGCTAACATATCTTACTTTAGCTCCAGTGAATCAGGTGACTGCTGTGTGAAAAGGTGTCGCCCTAACACGGTGCGACACAGGTGACTACAGCCATTGTGGCAGCTGGTAGCAGGTGTGAAAATACGGGTCATGTGTGCATATGCGCGTCTGTATGATGTGCCAACTCGCTTTGCTGCAGAGACGTTAAATTGTGTCGCCACCAACGTGTGACCTGATGAAGTCACGTGTCACTGTGATGCTTTTGTGAGTGTGCAATGTGTGTGTTTGTGTTTGTACACATGGCAGATTTATCTGGCCTTGGAAACCCAATTTGAATTTAGATTAAGATTAAACCCCTTTTAGACACTTCATTAGGTACACTTGCAAATTATTAAGTAACAATCAGTATAAATGCCACCTAAATAATACTTACTTTGTTTGCATTGACACTCTCCGAAAGGTGCAGTTCAAAAGCATGTTTACAACTGAGAGATCTATCTGATATTATTGTTGCATTTCATATCCATCCAATTATTCATGGGGGGGCTGGAGGGAACCCATGCAGGCACAGGGAGGAAATGCAAATTCCACACAGAAGGACCAAGAGCCCGGGAATTGAACCCAGGCCCTTCTCGCTGTGAGAAACGAATGCTAACCACTGCACCACTGGGCTGTCGCATTTCATATAATAAACATAAAAAAATGACTAAATATTAGGAATCCCCCCAACCCCCCGCAAGTGTGATGCTGTGCTGCAAACTACAACAACAGCAATAAACTGGGACTGTCAAAAATAATGAGTAAAGTCACGTGATTAATCACAAAAAGTTAATGATATTGTTATTAATCATGTATATCCCCAGATTAGACCTTTTTACCTCACATGCACCTTTACCTTCGCAAAGTCATCCGCACCCGGAAGGATTGATAAGAGAACCGCTTGAATCAATGGCAAGCGATTCCAAGGAATTGATACACTGGGAACCAGCTCTGAACAAAAAACGGTTTTCGATTCCCATCCCTATGAATTACTGTACCTAATAAAGCTACTGTATGTGTATTTATCCTAGTATAACATGTTGCAAAACAGTCAACTTCCAGTCAATGGCTGTCATCACACTTTTCTTCCTCGCCGTCAATGGTTACCTTTCATAGTGATTTGTGAAAAAAATGCCCCAAAATATGTAAAGACTTCTTGCAATATGTCATAAATGATGCTTTTTATTAAGTATGATGTGACTTTGAAGTCTGCACTTCCCTGTCTTACCTCTTACATGTTCAATGAAAACTGAGTGTTATAAGTATTGGATCTTAATATACTGTGCAGTCGTGTCAAATGTTGTGAAAATATACATATTCAAAATCAAATGAGAAGGTTCTCCCTCCTTTGTTTCCTCATATTGACAACATGCCTTCAATACCTGCTGCAGCCTTTAACCCAATACAGCAAGCCCCACTTAATCCAAACAAAGATCAGATATCAAATATTCCAGCGCTAATTTGATTTCACCAATATTTGTTTTCATCTGCAAACAGCGATTTGTTTGTTTGTGCGGGCTGCAATAAGCGACCGCCACTGGAAGATAGGATGTCTCTAATGCAAAGATAAGAAGACGGAGCACGAGACACACACACACACACACACACACACACACACACACACACACACACACACACACACACACACACACACACACACACACACACACACACACACACACACAGGTCAAAAATGAGGCAGTGGCGTCTAAGTGTGTTACGCTGTGCAAGGGTAGAACAAGAATGAAAAACAAACATGCTGTGAAAAAAATAAAAAACAAGTGAAGACCCATTCTTTAAGATAAGCATTCTAGAGCAACTGCCAAAGTTTCTAGACTGGATTCACCTATTTAATTTGATTAGAATCATAGATGACTTGTCCAGGGTGTACCCCGCCTTCTGCCCGAATGCAGCTGGGATAGGCTTCAGCACCCCATGACCCCGAGAGGGACAAGCTGTAGAAAATGGATGGATGGAGAGAATCATAGACACCTTTCATTTCGGTGTCTTAGATGTTATTAGGCTAGTGGTGTCACGACATGGACTATGGGGTGTTTGTTTTCCCGAGATGCAAGAATAGTTGGATTGGACATGGCTTGGAGGTAAATACATGATTTATTTTAAACACTAACAAAAGGAACAAACAAAAAGCGCGCACAAGGCGGAGGTGCAAACTTGATTATGAAATGAAATCTTACACTTAACGTAGACTAAGGACATGAAACACAAGAACTGCTAAACGTGACAAGAATAAACAAAAACTTACTTGGAACAACCATGGAAACAAAACAAGGGAGTGAAAAAGCAGGAACTAAGTGACCAAAAACCAAACAGGACATAACTAAAACAAAACATGATCAAAAGATATGACAAGTGGTAGATAACAATGAGGCTACTTTTCTCTTTCAACAAATAGCCAAATATTCTATTGGTGCAAAATGTGGTTCTGTTTACACTGCACACCAAATGGGATTTTTTTTGCCCTCAAGATTTTTTTGGCCAGTCTAAACGTTCCAAAGTGCTTCAAACTGATCTTTTGGTATCAGATTCAGGCCACATCAGGAGGTAGTCCTGAATCCGAATGGAATCTGATCTTTTCAAATGTGACTTCAGTCTAAACGCAATGCGACCTGAATGCGACCCGTATGTGACTTTTCCGTCAGCTTTGGGTGAGCTATGTCACTTGTGTGCGTGGGGAAAGATGCAATCTCCAGCGGAAGTGGATATTTCATCACAACATTCGGTTTCGGTGAGAAAAGTCTATTTAAGACGACCAAATTTTCGGTGCATCTCTTGTCAATAGTACGCAAATAATAGACTAAATGTAATACATGAATATATGTCTTGATTCCAAAGAAATAGCGATTGTTAAAAGACCGTTTTTGACGCTGTGGTGCATTTGCTTACATGTGAGTTGAAAAATAAAGCTAACATAGATCCACGCTGTTGTCCGTGTCTCCTCTACTTAACAGACACTAAAAGATTAGAACCCTCCCAAATACTGTATATTACACTATATACATCAATTCATACATTATATTACTTTCATTTATTTTCACTTAAAAAACACCCATTTTTAGGGTGTTGCGACTTTTATTTAATTTTGTAGTAATAGCGACTTCCTCTCGGTCAATTTCCTTTGTTTTCACTTTATTGCACTGCACATGCAAGTAATGTCGAGGCTATTTTGGGACCGCGTTTGGGCCCAAATGCGCGTTTACACTAGCGTCTGATAAAAATCACATTTTACTTGCTGTGTAAACAGTCAGCTGGAAAAAAATCAGATTTAAAAAAAATCAGATTTGGCCCACTTGGGCCTGCAGTGTAAACATAGTCTGAGACTTACATAGAGTACAGTAGTGTGTGTCAAGGTGAGCGTTTGCGTGTGCGAGAAGGCAGCGAGCATGCTGTGATTGTCAAGGTGAGCTACTGTTAGCAGACAGAATGGGGCCAAAGCTGCCACTGACTTTCTAGAAGGTGCATGTTGTGTACACACCTGACATTTTAGCAATTGCAGAGGAGGTCGTGGCACTGAGAGATCAAATGCATGTGCGGACCACAGAGGAAGCCACTGAATAGATAAAACCCACTCATCAAAATTCAGTTTATGTGCATTTGTCTATGTTTGGTACAGTAGGGAAGGGATTCATAAGGTCCCATTCCTGGGTGGATTTCGCATAAGAGGAAGAGGGGTGGTTTATCATTTTGCAATGTAGTCTGCTGAAAATGATGGAAAGCGCCACTCTATATAGCAACCGATGCTGTGGTCAAAGTTGGGATTGCCACAAAACACATTTTGAGATATTCAACACTCTACTAGCGTAGAGTGGATAGTGCACCCTTCCTTCTCCTAATTTGTCACGTTTCATGTGTCAGGTAACCCGCAACGAATGGGGCCATATGACTCTTTTTTCTACTGTACTAGGTGTCCTCACACCCCCACAATTGATATTAATAATTAGGGCTGTCAAATGACACGTTTTTTTTTTTTTTTTACCAGATTAATCACAATTTGGAATTTGGATTAATCCTGATTAATCACAGGTGATTACTCCCTTGCATAATTAATTTTTTTCTTCAGAAAATAACCCCAATATTTGTACACAAATATAATTTTATTGTCAGAATGTCATCCAAGAACATTTTTTTTTACGTTTTACTGGAATGTATGTCATTTAGTTGCACACAACTTGGTAACAATTGGTCTAAAGTTCTTTCAGGCTGTTTTTCAGAGTGAAATGTAATTTACTCACTTTTGTATTGATGTGTGCACTGACCGTATAGCGGTTATGGTAAGAAAGTTTGTAGTGTCAAAATAAATTACATGATAAATCTAAGTGTGAAAATGATTAAAGCGATATTTTTTTGTGATTAATCACATGAGTTAACCCTAATAACAATATAGCATTATCCTCTTTTATTGATTACAAAAATAAAGTATAGGCACTACGGAGTGGAATATCAATATTGCAACACCCTAAAGATTTTCTGGAAAAAATATGCCTCAAAAGTCAAACAAGACTCCTTGTGTGAAACTTCATCACAGGGAGCATCTAAAGAATTAGGTCAAGAGGTGTATTTTCTTTTTTGTGATGCCACAACAGAAGGGTCCCAGTGATGGCAAAGATTAAAAATATGCCAATAACTATTGCACCTAAAGAATGAACATAAAGAAGTGGTATACAAGTCTTTTGGCTGCTCAGTGTCTTATGGTTGACGTTGAAAATAATGTGACTAAATTAAAAAGACAGGCTGAATCGGATGCCCACTGTTTAGTAAACAGTGTTTAGGTAAAAAGACTCACCTGCCAATTATGCAGTACACTGGTAGCTCAGTTTTGGTTATGTAATCCATCCCAAAATGTCCAATGAAGAGGTGGATTGTACAAAAAACAAACAGACTTTCCCATAGTAAATAATCTAAATCAAATTAATACAAACATATTTTTAAAATAATAATTATAGTTTTACATGCAATAGAGCAATGCAACATATATATAAATGACTGAAATGGATAAATAAATGGTGATGAGCAGAGATGAAGGAGGGGAGGGAAAAGCCACACTGCAAGTTTTTTCTTAAATTAGATAGTGTTGCTCACCTACTTTGTCGAGGTGATGACATTTGAAACTTTTTTTGGCACCTTGGTGGCTTTATTTGCAACCTTACCCAATATAAAAAATATTAAGTCGCCAACACATGGGATTTTTTTGTTTGGGCACTCAACTTTGCGGAACGCTGTGGGGGCAAACAAACGATATTCTTACATGCAATTTGGTTTGGTCATACGATAACTGAGGCGGTATACAAAAACTGGTGCAAAGATTTTCGTCAAAAAAGCGAATCATACAAAAAGTGGCGCATACAAAACTTATACCGAAGTTCTTTTGCATATTTGTCACTGTGTTACATTCATATGTGTCCTGTATGTGAGTCAATGGTAAGTATACAATTTGAAGTTCTAATACTTAATTTTATTACATTTGTATTTTAGAATTTTAAATGAGCATGACGGATAAATTTGACTTGTCTTCGTCAAGCCTTTCTTTTCACTTCTATACATGCTAGATCTATAATGCATCATCAACGGGTGGTTAGTTTTCTTCCACAGTGGCTCACTTCTTTTTTACCATTGTATGACAGCAACATGTTGCAAAAGGGGCGGCGTGACTTAGATGGTAGAGCGGCCGGCCAGAAACTTAAGGGTTCCTGGTTCAAATCCAGCTTCACTGCCGTTATCTCCTTGGGCAAGACACTTCCTCCCACACTGGTGGGAAAGTATCTTAAATGTAGATATACTAGATAATGGGATTCTCAATGTGAATAGCTTTAAATCACTACATAAAAAGCACCATAAAATTAACTTCATTAAAATAATTGGAAAAAAGTTTTCAAAATATTAACCAATCACAGCAGTGGCACATAGCATATGACCAGGCCCTTTAAACCATATGCAATAGAGCAAAAAAGCCCGGGCTTTTAGCTTGGTCGTCAGCACGCTCGTCTCTAATGCCGATGTCCAGGGTTGACTCCCCCCTAACCACCCGTATAGCTCCGCCCCTGAATCAGATATGAGCCAGCAGCCAAATCAAGTGTGATACTTGAACAGCTAATAGACAAATGTACACTGGCTCAACCTATTTATGTATTGATGACATCATCACCACCAGTCTCCTCCACACACACACTCACGCACACACACACACACACACACACACACACACACACACACACACACACACACACACACACACACACACACACACACACACACACACACACACACACACACACACACACACACACACACACACACACACACACAATGAAGTCTTATAATGAGTGTCAGAGTTAATTCAGGGAGGCGCAGTGTTTAAGTCAAGTGCAGTCATGGATGTGAATATCTGTGTGTGTGTGTGCGTGTGCTGAGATTCAACATTTGATTTGCTAAAAGGAGCAGGACACTTCTAAAAATCAATATTTTCTGAGTGTTTCGCTGATTGACTGATTGGCTCGCACGATTATCTATGTAACAACCAGAGAAGCCATTGTTCCTTATTGCGATCATCTCTATTGACGTATGTGGACCATGGCTACATGCATTCGCCACCAAGAAGGCAGGGACACTGCAGGTAAGAGATGAGGTTGGCTTTATAATGACGGGGTTAAAGATATGCGAGAAAAAGAGGGTGAAAGGTCAGATTACAGCGAGTGGAACGAGAGAAAGGAAGGTCACATGAGAGGTTGTAGGGGTGGTGTGGGGGTACTTAGCCATGGGTTCAGAATGTTATTGTGTTAAAGGCTCTTTGGGGGTATCGGAGCTAATGTATGTGACCCTACACTCTTTTCATTCACCTCTCATACAGCACACATCACGTTCCATTCAATCATACACACACTCGTTTAGAACTCTACTTCAATTTCTACTTTGTTTTGAGCTTGGAATAATGGTGTGCGTGTCTATAACACAATATACTCTACATGTTGTGTTAGGAAATTACGATAAGCTGTGGTATGCATTAAAGAAATAGAGGTGACTTTCATAACAAAATATTTCAAAATTAGGCTGGGTAACATACATTATCTGGTAAATCACCTGCAAATGCTACAATCGTTCACAATGAGCGATTTAAAGAGGGATTAAAACTACTTAACAAAAAGACTAGAAAGTGCTTGAGGCTCAAAGCTAGACCTCTTTTGCTACATATATACTGTATAAACCAGATAGAAAAAAGTGAAAGTAGCATAAAGTGAATAGGTCTGAATGCAGAATCACTGATTTGCTAACTTTTCCAGCCAGGGAACCTCACTCTATTTACTGGACAGCAGTCTATGTGGTTTCTATAAATATTTATAATCAATTGGTAATGGGACACAGACAAAAACGACACAAGCTATAAGTGTGAAAGCGTCTAATAATTGGAACTAAACTGACCAGGATGCAAGAATTCTTGCAATTTAACCCTTATGTTAAACATGTTTCTGAATGAGAAATAAACAAGGTTTTAGATATATTTTGATGTGTGCTCTTTATTTTATTTATTCATTCAGCATTTCTTAAAAACAATTACAGCAACATAAATGTTACTTGACTTGTAAAGGAAGTTTTCTAACTGAAGTAACAAGAATTTCCAAGTTAGTTGAAGGTAGAAATACATGGAATTGAAGCATGAACTTTATTGTTGGTCCGACGTAAATATCATAATTAGGTGAACAAGATCGAGTTGGCATAACTCTTATCTAAACTTGGAAATGTTAGTTAAGTCAACAACAGTAGTCAAAGTTCAACAAGAATATATGAGTTTGTTGGAGGTAAAAATACATGGAATTGAAGCATGACTTTTATTGTTGGTCCCACAAAAATATAATAATTTGGTGAACAAGAAGATCCGAGTTTACATAACTCTTATCTCAACTTGTAAATCTTAGTTAAGTCAACACTAGTAGTCAAAAGTTGAGAAAACGCAAAAATCTTGTTGCATCATGTTGCCTTGAATATTTGCGTTTTCTCAACTTTTTTTTTTTACAGTGAATATGGATGTGCTAACCTCTTCAGCCTAGGGAACCTTACTCTATCTAAAAAGCCACCGGTCTATGTGGTTGGTAAAAACATTCTGGTGATATTTATAATCAATGTTTTTGCATTTTTAGCTCAAATAAAGAGCACCTTAGCAAACTTTACCTTGCTATTTATGTTCAATTATATTCTCAATTTTAAGTTTAACCATCAAACTATTTGGTACAAGAGACTTGAAAGCACAGTGTCTGTGGTTCAGAGCTAAACCTCTTCTCATTGAAATTACACAAGCTATCAGTCACAAAATGTGAAAGCAGTCATTCACATTTCTCATTTTTCACAACTAAAGTTACCAGTTAGACAATAAATAAACTCAGCTGTACTCGCTTCTCCAGCTCGGGGAGCCTGACTGCATTCACTAGCTACAAATCTGTGTGGTTGGTAGACACATTTTGATTTGCAGTACAATCAACATTTTTAGTTATTAGGAAGCCAAAATATTCCTGTTCTAAATTCTCCAGCCAGGGAAACTTGACTCCCCCATTCACTAGCTATCAGTCTCTGTGGTTGTAGACACATTATTATTAGCGCTACAATCAAAGATTTTGGTTATTATGATGCAGAAACATTTCAGTGCTAACTTCTCCAGCCCAGGGAACCTGACTCTGTTCAGTAGCTATCAGCCTGTGTGGTTGTAGAAACATTATAATCACTACAATCAACATGTTTATTCATCAAAATGCAGAAATATTGCAGTGCTAATTAGGGCTGTCCCCATACAACTTTTCACTTCCGATACAATATTGATATTGGAGCTTTGAACATTATAATCGATATATTGAACGATATTAATACGCAAATCACAGCACATAATTTTATCATTTTTAGTGTGGAATGACAGTAAAGGCTTGATCAAGTTAAATTTGTCAGGGAATTTTTTTTTTTTTTTTTTTTTAAAGTGGAGTCTTAAATTTTTTTGGCAACACCTTAAGGTCACAATAATTCATGAAGTTAAGCTCGTGATACCGGAAGTTTAATGATGTGGACACGTTTGTTACTGGATACTTAGGAATACACTTCTGTCCTAGAGACTTTGTATGTGTAAGTAATATGCAACTATAACTATTTCATACTTGTTTATATTGACAAATTAGATTTTTTTTTGACTCCAATATTGTGAAATTTAGAATCTTCATTAAGTATATGTAGCTTGTGTGCGAGTGTGTGCTTAGTAGTTGTGTAGCAGCTCAGCTCAGTCTATAACCTAGCATGTTTCCTTTTTGTAAATGACTGCTCGTATCATAGCTTATATTAGAGATTTTACATGCAAACCGGTATTATCTGATTTGGGACAGTCCAAGTGAGACTTCTCTAGCCCAGGGGACCTAACTCCGTTCACTAGTCTGTGTGGTTGGAAGATACATAGTCATAAGCACTTATAATCAGTTTAATTTTTAGAACGCAAAGATAGTGCTTCAGCGTGGGGAACCAAAGTCTATTAAAAGTCACTTTATTATGATATTTACACAATCAACATTTATTTAACCTTGCACATTCCAGCATTGTCATAAACAATCCCCAATAATGGGTTAATATTGAATGACACACAGAAGAGACCATCAACTTTCCTCAATTCACACTAATCAAACGTCAAAGTTCCAAAATCTTCATAGGGGCCGATTAAAAGAATATTCGCTTCTAGAGTTTTAACAGCTCAATCAAAATGACTCGTGGCCAACACGCTACAGTCCGCTTATCCTTCCGAGTGTCAAAATTGAAATGGAATGAAAGAAAGCAGAGGATGAGGGGAAAGGAAGTATCAGCAGATAGCGACGCAAGAGAATGGGGGCGGGCGTAAGAGTAATTTCTTTTCTTGAATAAAGAAAAAAAAAGCTCTTATGACGAGGTCTCAGGTTTTCGTAAAATACTGCACTAGAGCTTCTTGTCCGCTGATTGGTTCATTTGTTCGGTTCCTTGGTCTTTTCGTCAAGTCAAGTGCTCGCCTTGCCTGCCTGTCTTGGCCTTTTGTGTGGCTGTGTGTAGATAAGAGCTGCTAGCATGACTGGCTGCTAGTCATTCAGCTATTATGGCGAGAGAGAGAGAGAGACAGGATGAAAAGCCTAATTCTCCTAGCGTACAAATGGTCTTTTATTTTCGTTCACACTCTTATTGGCGCCTGTTTAAATATTTGCCAGGCCTACTCCTCTCTCACCTGGCTGCTCCTTATTCACACTTGACTGTGCAGTTGTCTCTTATTAACATGACATCTTCTCTTCGCTAATCCATATGACTGGACGCCCCGAACCGTCACGCCTTGGTAATAATAACTGATGCTCCTTATTGTTAACTAAATACCTCAGTACCTCACTTTCTGTACGGATTTGGTTTTCAATGCAAATCTTCAGTTTTCCTATAACGTCACGGTTATCGTACGACCAAACATCTCGCCTTATAAACTAGTCCGTTTCTGGATAATTCCGTGGACTTGAGTGCGCAAAGAACACATCCTACACCTTTATGACAATGTCTTGCTGTGTTATTAAAGGACACAACAATCAATCAATCAATCAATGTTCACTTATATAGCCTTAAATCACGAGTGTCTCAAAGGGCTGCACAAGCCACAACGACATCCTCGGCTCAGATCCCACATCAGGGCAAGAAAAAACTCAACCCAATGGGATAACAATGAGAAACCTTGGAGGGGACCGCAGATGTGGGGACACTCCCCCCCCTAGGCGACCGGTGCAATGGACGTCGAGTGGATCTAGCATAATACCCAGATGGCCAACATTTCACTAACAAGTTGTCTTTATGTATTTTTGCTCATGAAAATGAATAATTTCCTACAACACCAATTAGTTTCTGAGTAATCGGTAGATAACCAACTGTACTTGGAACACCCCATTTTTATCACCAACCTTAATATGCCACCCCTTCATGGTGGGACATCATTTACAGAACTTGAGCCCTTTTCCCTGCGTAGACAGTGTGGATAAAAGCATATAAAACTATTATTTTCATCACTTAATAGCATGTTTTTGTTACTTCAAAACTGATATGATTAACATTATGATAAAAAAATATATATAAACTAATCACAATATCCAGATTTTATCTCCTTTTCCATAGACACCATAGTCTGTGTTTCCTGTTTTCCTCGTTCAGTATTTTCTCAAGCAACTCGTGCAAAACACCAGTAGAAGAGGACACAAATTAGAACACTACATTATATTATTTTCTTTCGTTTTTGAGCGCCGAGTCTGCTCTTCTTTGTCCGTTTTTCCGCAGGTTCTGACTTTCTCCTCTCAATGGTGTTCCTGATATTTGTGATCACATTTAGCTTGAGTGTTTTATTTTTTCCCCAAACTAACACAGAACAAAACCCTTTCCTTCGAAGACAGAATCTGTAAAAAGATTGCTGAAAATTGTGTTCCTCCAGCTTGGTCCGTCCCATTTTGCTTGAGTCAATTAGACTGGAGAGGGCAATTCTCTCATATTCCCATCATTAAGAAATTATGCAGGCTGACCCTTTCTTTAGTTGTATTGCTACAATCTCCATCAGTACATCTGGCAGGAATATTTGCTAATTCCTTCAAATTCTGTGCAAAAATATTGTGTTTCAGGATGAAGATGCTACCAAAACACATACTCTGCAATGTGAATTTGCCTGAATTCTTCTGTAGGAGACATGCATATGTGATGAAAGTTGTCAGAAAACAAACCTAAAATCACTACCGTGTCTATTTTGGGAGAATTTTACCTGTAGACATCATTCGTATGGAATAAGTGCCAATGTTGTCAGCAGTCCTACCGTGTTTGTGATATTTCTTTATTACAAAACCTGTCTGAGTTACCCTGTTATCAACTCTCCACCCGGAAGTCATTCCCCCACAGCTCCGTCCCCACTCTATGACGTCATAGCTGGTTGGATTTGTAGTTTTTTGCTGACTAAGACAGCTACCACACAAGTGTCTTTTCAATGGCTACAAAATAGGTCACCATGGAGACATGCATATGTGATGAAAGTTGTCAGAAAACAAACCTAAAATCACTACCGTGTCTATTTTGGGAGAATTTTACCAGTAGACATCATTTGTATGGAATAAGTGCCAATGTTGTTAGCAGTCCTACCGTGTTTGTGATGTGTCTTTATTACAAAACCTGTCTGAGTTACCCTGTTATCAACTCTCCACCCGGAAGTCATTCCCCCACAGCTCCGTCCCCACTCTATGACGTCATTGCTGGTTGGATTTGTAGTTTTTTGCTGACTAAGACAGCTACCACACAAGTGTCTTTTCAACGGCTACAAAATAGGTCACCATGGGGCCAAAGAAAGTTAAAAGTGCCAACACTTTGATAAAAAAGGTGAGAAACACTATTGAATTCAAGAAATAACTCGTATGAAGTGTATGAAGTTGGTGTGTGTGTGTGGCTCTACCCTCTTCTTTCTTTGCTCATTGCCGTCTACTCCAAGAAGATTTTTCAATAAAGTGACGGTCAATATTCATTGATCAATTTCAGTCAGCATTTATATGCATTTCACACTGTTTTCTGCACGTAAAAACTATAATTATTTTCTATAAAATGCATTTTTGGGTGTCTCAAACGGATTCATTTGATTTGCATTATTCATTATGGGAACAATTGCTTAGTTTTTTTTATCTATTTCTTTATTAAGTGCGATGCAGGTGATTATTATTATCTTAGGGGAGTGGCTCCACACTGCGTATAGAGACACATAATTAGTTGCTATCAGCTTGTTAGCCAGTGAACTAAAAATAAATGCACTGAGACAGATCTGCGTTTGTGATCAGCATTAAAAGGCATCCCAATTTGTACGCATGCTTGAAATAAACGAACACCAGAACCATAACCATGCGCATTAAGGTGCAAACAAAATTGTGACCTGCTATACACACACTTCCTGACTGTCTCCATGACACTGCATTCTTGTCTATGGATGTGGGTCCTACACAGCAAAAGACTTCTGTCAATATCAATTTCAATACGTCTTCACACACACGCACACACACATGCACTCGTGTGAGCTTTAATATTCTTTGTGGGATATCAAGAGACACACACTTGCTGAAACCTCATTTTCCTCCCCTAATGACATATCAAATGTTTGCATATAGCCATATCAGTATGGAAATGTGCACAGGCATACAAGGCAAGCCTTGGAATAAAAGAAGCAATCAAAGCCATGCGTGTGTGAGCGTGTCACCAGCCTCTAAGGTTGGCCCGGTCTGTGTGTCAAACATGAATCGCAGCACACACATAAACACACACGCGGCACAGCCTTGTTATCCGGGGGCCTGTCTTGCAGGCAGCCTCTCTAACGCTGAGTGATGTTTAAATTAGTTTACAATTTAGCCTCCTCGCTATCTGCAGACGGCTCTTAACTCAGTGTGCACGCCCGTGTCGTGTTGTTGTGTGCGTGCCTTTGTGCATGTGTGAGCGTAACAAATTGTTGCCAGTACGGCAGACATCTAATGACTTCAAATTAGCTGCCTGGCGCTCGCCTTGACACGTTGTTACCACTGTGTGTGACGGCGTGTGTGTGTGTGCGCACGCGCGCATGTGAGCAGCGCAGCGCAACCATATCATGAAGCATAAATTGGCTTCACCTCTCCTCACTTTGCCTCTGTCTTTTTTCTCTTTGTCTCTCTCCATCAATTTGATTAAAAAATTACTGTAGCATGGCAAGAAAAGAAGTGTGTGTGCACCAATACACCCTGCATGCAAATAAATAGAATACACATATGCACTATATGTATTGACAAGAATAGACCTGTTAACCTTTTTATCTGACGTGTGAGAGGATAACAAATGTTGAGCTCCTGCATTTCACTCTGACAATCCTTTCCACTCAACACTAGATCACGTTAGAAGTGTGTGTGTGTGTATTAGATCAGTGTTCAGTGTTGTAAACAGAGCTGTGGATTGCCTTTCTCGCTCATCTAATCACGCCATCTTCTTTCCACCACCAAGCAATCGTTGGCCTTCGCTCTCTCTGCACACACACACACACACACACACACACACACACACACACACACACACACACACACACACACACACACACACACACACACACACACACACACGCACACACACACACACACACACACACACACACACACACGTGCTGTGGCCTATGATAACCAGGTTAACCCAGCCTGGCTTCTCTTAAAAGGAGAGGTTAAAAAAAGCAAAGGTGGTTCCAAACCACATAATAAAATAAAAATAACCTGTCATTGGGCCAAACGTACAGTAACATGGGGATCAATAACCATGTGCATGTCTGCACATACAGTAGATCAATGCAAGCCATATATACACTAGCCTCATCTCCTACCTCCTTCCTTTCATTTATTTCCATCTTTCACCTGTATTGATGAAATAATGCACATCATGTGACATGCCATTGACGGTATTATCATAGATCATAAAGTATTGTGAAAACTGATATCATCCACTATGCTGTGTAAACAGTAACACGAGTAATGTTCAATTTTGCTTCTATCATAACACTAATCTATGGCATATCTATTCCCGCCTCACAAAACCACCAATGTCTTTCATTATTCTTTCTCAGAAATGTTTACCCCCATTTCCTATCACCATCTTTATGGCAAATTTGTGCATTTGCAGTTATTACAATCACTATTAACAGTGTTATCACTTGCTCACCCCCAGGTTCTTCCAATCAGACTTTCTAATCACAGCAAATATTACATGAATATCTATCTTCTATCTTGGTGCTCTCTTTGCTCTTTGTCTGTCCCTTCTTAAACCGTAAACTGTCCAGTGGTTTGCTGCTGCCAAAAAAGGTAGGTTAAATAACAGTGGGAAAAAAATTATGCTGTGTTAAGTGAAGTCCAAAGTCAATTTCAAGAACTTTTTGGAAAACTGTATTGCATTCCATGTAGAGGATGTCTTACGTCATTTTACTAACAGGTATCATTGGAAAGTTAGGCCTTGTTTACGCTGCACACCAAATCAGATGCTTTGCCCCCAAGTGACACAGATCTGATTTTTCTAAAAATGTTCTACAAATTAGTCAAATTTTTCAAATAGTTATTTTTTTGTGTGCCTCCCGTACACTGGAGGGCACTTATTTCCTTGTAGCGCGGCAAGGAATCTTTGCGACTTGTTTTAAGTCAACAGGTGAATGGTATACGCTTCCGGGTTATATCCCGTGCATTGAGACTGGCGCATACCCGATATGAAGGGCGCCTCTGCGGAGGAAACACCTCTTGAGGGATCTGGTTTCCAATCTCATAATCCATGTGTGTTAGTCCGACTTTTCAAAAACCGAACACGATCGGATTAAGGTGTTTCCATGGGTTGTAAGAGGCTTATTTAGAGCCACACTATTTGAGAAATTGGACTAATTTAGTGCATTTACCTGTACTGTTGTCTTCTATTTCGAATGTAAAATTCCGAGGTCTTGCAGACACCCAAAGTTGGTTTGTCCGAGAGCCTTTTACCAATTTGGCATTCCGAGATGTTTGGCATGTGTAAAACCTGACTCCTTTGATAACCAAAATACAGGACACGTTCGGCAGCTTGCTCAAATCTTGTTTAATGGATGTGGTCATATGGCTCAATTGAATCAATTGTACTCAGTCTTTAAGGTAGCAAACATTTGAAACAGGGTCCAGTTTGTTTCGGCTGGCTTTGGCTGGCAATAATGGCTACCTAGCCCCCACAATGCATTGCAATATCACGTGCACTTTCGAGCCCTATATTGGATCAAATAGAGTATAAAGGTGACTATTTCCTTTCTAGAGGGCTCCCATAATGTCAAAAAGCATATTTAGAAAGTCGTAAACGGGTGTTTTACGCTGTAGCTACGAAAATATTCAATTTATAATTATTAATTACTACTTTGCCTAAATTAATTTACTACAGTCAGGCCTGGAACCAGATAACAGCAGTAATGAAGGTGAACTATAATTAATTATAATGAATGGAATTTAAGATGCTATGAATTCCAACTTTTAAAACAACATTTGTAGATTTTGTCACCTTTGGCTCAAAATCCATTCATATACTCACTAAACTACAAATGGAAATATGCATCTTTGCTATAATTAGGCATATTTACACAAAGTCCTAGGTGTTATTGTGTTTATCAATATGCATTGTCCATTTAAATAAATAAGGTAACAATAAACTCAACTTTAAACAAACTGAAGCCAATGAGTTTACATTGAGAAGTTCGAGGCGGTGGAATGGACTCATGGGTTCAAAAGGTCACAATTTCCTTGCCTGTGCATGTACAGTATGTGAGGGCATTTGGTTTGCCAGTTGGAGATGTCAAAACTGTCTGGGTCCAGGGATTAGGGTGAAAGGTCAGGTAATAGCATACTTACGAGCAGCAAGCATGTTTCCGTGACCTCTGTAAATGTGTGTGTGTGTATGTGTGTGCGCGTGTGTATACTATCTCAGCATGGACGGGAGGTCAGCAGACTTCTCCTACCTGGGATGTGTTTGGCCCAGCCGATGTTGACCACCAGTTCTCTGTCGGCGAGGTCGCACAGCGTGGTCAGGGCCTTAATGTCGCTGTCTGGTACCGTGGGGTCGGGCATGGCGTATATCTTTTCCGGCTCGGCCACCAGCAGGTGAGAGACAATTTTGTTATCTGCAAGGCAGCCAAAGGCAACTGACATGACCACCAGACAAGGAGAAAGACAAAGACAGAGAGAGGGTAAATATATTGTTTTCTTACACGTGTGTGGGACACAAATATAACATTTATTAAAACACAATTTGATTTTAAATGCTTCACACAGGATCATTACATGAGAAAAACAACATACTGTACAGCAGGACTATTCAACTGAATTGTTTTGGGGGCCACATTTGCAGAGAGCTAAGGACCGGGGGGCAGGTCTTTGTATATTATGGTGAACTAGGAGGTATTTGAATTTGGTATATTTATTTATTAACATTACACCAGTGCTCCACTGTTTTTATGGACTTTTTGCAAAAAAAACAGTCAAAGAACATCCCTAAAACAGCACTCAATTGTTTTTAAGTATCTGCTGCAAAAATGGGAGTCTCGTACAAGTGTTTTCAACTCAATTCGCAGGCCAACAGTTGAATAGCCCAAATAATGAAAAAGGGAGGACCTAAAATAGAAACTTGAGAAACACTACTGGTATAACTAAAGAAGTTGAACAAATGACCACTGCATCTGAACGAAACAAGCTACAGCAAGACCGTAGTACATAAATCACATAAGAAAATTAAAAAAAATCCAAAAGGAGAGGACTTTAAGTGGTGCCTTGAAGAACGCCTCAGTTATGTAAATCACAAGTTAGGATCCCAGTGTTCAATGTTTACTAGCAATGTTAAAATGTAAATGCAAATATCTGCCAATGTGTTTACAGTGGAATTCCTCTGTACAACAGGAGCACTATTGTGTTTTTAGAAATTTGATGCAAAAATGTTTGAACTGAACTCCAGGGTGGTGGTGGATTTGGCCCCCGGGCCGCCAGATGAATAGGCCTGCTGTACAGACTGCAGCATTCAAATACAATTCAATATTTCACATGCAAATGACAGTGTATAATAAAAATAACAATAACTCGGTCTTTAGTCGCAAAAGTGCCTGATTAGTCATAAAATGTTCGAAAGAAACACTCCTTATTCGCTCAAGTCAATTTTATAGACAGTGTAAAATAGACTAATGAGTTATTAACAGCAAATACAATTATATGAATGGAGAAAAATAAGAGAAGGAATCAAGGCTGAGCAACAGTATTATTTTATGTACTGTGGAACAATAAAGTCAGAGAGCATTTGCTTAATTGTAGCACATACGAAAGAGCACAGTTGAAAAACAAATTTTTTTAACCTGGTATTTACTCATGTACATAAAAATACATATTAATTTTACAATAAAACAAGATTTGTTTGCGTAGAGATGCTCCCAAGTGCGTGTGATCCAGGTTGCCCAAACAATATGGGAGGGGGAGATAATACTAAAAGCCAAACAGCTCAGCTGGTAATAGTGACATGTGGTGATGAGATCTCTATGGCCCATTAGGAACACACTGATACCCTGCTCCCAAATTAATCCACTGACTAATCAAGCACTGGAATAACAACACAAGATGAGCAAAGACCAGAAAATAAGGAGTATGAAGTATAAAACATGTTTTATAAATATCATTTTATATTCTGTTTTTATTCAACTCATGGCTGTGGGTCACAAAGGCAGCCACAGCTGTATCTGCAGGTAAATCTTATTTAACGTTTCCCTAATTAGAATCAATGAAAGACCATTTCCAAAGCCTGAGCTATTGTTCTATTCTCACACAATCAATGTGGACGCTGAGGCGCCACAGAGATAGGCCACATAGATTAAACACACAGAGATATGCAGGGATTCTATTGGATTGTGTGGGAGGGAAAACGATGGCACTTATATGGATATTTGTAAGCTTATCAATTTTTATGGAACTTATATAAAGGACATTTAAAAATAGTACACAGCATCACTGTCCAATAAGAAACATATTCCCATGTCCTCTTTTTGTTATAAGCCAGAAACCCCTAATTGTATTTCTTCTTTCGATTCAAGCTTTTTTTTGGAAAAAAAAACAAACCCTAATATCTATTTAATAATTTTAAATAAAAGTAAGTTTCTATGTTGGAAATTAGGACTTTCTTAGACTTAATTTACGAACCACTCATTGTACGAACTTTTAGATTTACAAACTACAGACCACGTTAAAATGTGCTTTGTTGTACAAACCTTGTCTCTATGTATGAACATTTCAACTAGCCATTTTGTGCCCGGCAGCACATCGATTGTGGGCAGGTTGATCGATCTCGGTGTTCATGCAGTCAGCACAGCAGTGCTGTTGTTAGCTACTGTTAGCAAAATTACAGCATTGTACTAGTTTTTTTTAGCTCATGATGAGTCCATAGAAAGCAACGGACAAGCGATGTGTGGTTTATAACATTCAGGAAGTATCTACAGCATTGTCGACACTACCTTCCCCCACTCTGCCCTCCCTTTCCGCTGCATGCAAAGAAGATTAACCGACAAGGTAAAGTGGGCTTTATTTTATTTTTTCATTTGGAATGGTTGTCAAAATCTGGCTGTTAAAGTTAAGGAGTTTCGTGATTTCAAACTGTGAGTGCACTACAGGACGAGTAACTGTGTGTTGGTGTGTATGTGTGTGGGTGTGTGTGTGTGTGTGTGTTTGTGTTGGCAGGGCGGCTACATATGAAAATTGTAGTTTAATTTGCTGTTGTTTTGACATTGTTATTAAATAGAAAGTTCATATATCACCCCTTTATTATTTTTGTTTGATATACAGTACTGTATAGCACGTTATATTGTGTTCAAATTGTATACATTTTTACTGAAATATGATGAGGTGGCGACTTGTCCATGGTGTACACCGCCTTCCGCCCGAATGCAGCTGAGATAGGCTCCAGCAACCCCCCGCGACCCCGAAAGGGACAAGCGGTAAAAAATGGATGGATGGATGGATGGATGGACTTTTGTCGAGGCTGGAACCCATTATTCATGTTTACATTGTTTCAGAAATTTGCTCTAATGTAAAAAACTATTCTATTTACGAACCCTGTTCAAGAACCAATTAAGTTTGGAAATTGAGGTTTCACTCTATAACCATTAAAGCGTAATTATATTAGCTTAGATTTAACCACAAATGGCCAAACTTTGACTCCATGCTCCAGCTACAAAATGTAAGGAAAAGTTAAAAGCTCCACAATTTAAAATCAACTGTCCTTTTAATAAAGGTGGCTCCATTTTGAAGTGATTGAATAAACCTTGGAAGAACATTGAAGTACGAAAATCATCGTAGTTGGCTGAATAATTTCGCTACACCTAGTGTGTGTGTGACAATCATTGGTACTTTAACTTTAACTTTTTAAAGACCTTCATTACAGAACAAAACAACCCCAACTTTTTGTTCATATTTTGCCCCTTTTTAGTTGTTTAAATCAAAGTTAGTATTTGAGTGGTGTTTTAATAAATTAAAATAATAAATAATGCTGGCTAACTTTTAAATAATTTTAATGTTATTGTATTTTATGTTTTTCATTTTCTTGCGAGCAATGCATGACTACAAAAATACATGGTTTTTTTTGGTATTTCTAGAGTAAAATTGGTCATTGGGCCAGTGGAATCTTTCTAAAACCGAGTTTGTGTGTGGGTGTACATCACCAGTAGCCACAATTGCCTTATCCAATCATTTCCATGATTAGTATTAGCAGAAGTGGTCCTGAGCTGTCATGCAGCCATTCAGCATATTGGACTAAGTCAGAATATGCTCCGGCTTTAAGCAAAATGGGCTTTAGGGAGCAAGCTGCTAAATACTCTCAATCTGCACTGCAACTATGCATGTGCGCGTGCATGTGTGTGTGTGTGTGTGTGTGTGTGTGTGTGTAACAAGACAGTTAGCTAGAGAGCTAACTCTAGTTTGATGTGGTTGCCAGATTGGATTTAATCCGGATTAAAGTTCTGGCTGGCCCCTCCCACTCTACCTCCTCCTTCTCCTCTTCTTCTCCATCAGAACATTTGTGTTCACCTCAGTTCTTTCACTCCTACTGCCTCTGTGCTCTCGTTCATTTTCCAATCATCAGCTTTTGGCTGAGACTGGATTTGACAGTAGAGCTAAATGAACATCTTTAGTGTAAAATACGACACGTATAAAATGTTATGACCCTAAACTGGTAGCAGTAGAAACGGGGAGATAAACTAGGTTCCAAACAGATGGGCTCCCCGCCACCCTGCTTCCATTTATGTGTGTTGCTGTTTTTAGGGTCCAACTGTTGTCGTCTATGTGAACCCTGCCTGCACACGGTGATGCAATATTGGCGAGGAAATAGTTGTCTCATGCATGAAAGGAATTGTTTGATTCTCTACACTTCAAGAGTGAATGTACTTGTGTGCTCTTACATGGCTTCTTGGCGGGCAAAGCCAGCTGGGGGTTCAGGTAAGGACTGTTGTCAGCGTCTATCCGGCGTTTATACTTCTGTCTTCCACCGCGAACCCTGTCCAGACGAACACCTGGAAACAATGCAGAGACAAATTCTCAACCTTCAGAGTCGAAATGATTCATTGTGTCAGATGAACTTTGTTGATAGGTCCCATATTTTTGCAAAAGTTACTATTTAATGATGTTTGTCCAGAGTCTGTTCATGAGCACAAACGTGAGAAAAATCTATCATTTGTTTGCTTGTTACGTGTTGCTCTAGTTTAAAAAACAGTGGTGCTCAAACAGCCATAAAGGAAAAACCCCCTTCCTCAAGTACATGATACTGCAATGCATTATTTCATGGAGGACAGCTTTATAAAACAAAGTACAAACAAAAAAATAGGCTTCGCTACACATCTTGAAATAAAGTCCAGCGCTCTGGCATCAATACGTCAATCAGCTATAGACATGGGAGATGTCAGTTTGATCGTTTTTATTTTTCTACTGTGAATAAGATAACCTAGCATGATGTCACTGTTAAAATGTAATGTAATGCTAGGATTGTAGCTCACATAGCATTGATGGTGGTAATCTACATTTTAAGACACAGTTGCACGGAAGCGTGGCTGCCAATTTGCACCTAAGGCCCCTGTCACCACCACCAAACATTCATTACCATTCATACATCAGTGTGAGCGGCACTTTGAGCAAAGTGGGTGAAGTGTCTTTCCCAAGGACACAACGGCCAAGACTAGGATATTGGAAGCTGGACTCGAACTTTGTTGTTAGTTGCTAGCTCGGCCGCTCTACCATCTGAGCCACGGCGTCCTTGCGTCCTATAAATGGGATGGGTACTGAATTTGAAACTTTTATAAGCACCAATCGATTTCTGTCAGTACTAACTGGTATCAGTTCATGTACAGTAAAATACCTTTGTTGCCCACGTCTGGTTGCAGACTAAGCACCGGCTCAAACACCTGGCGAGTAAACAATCATTGAAGCAGCACTCAGAGTGGACTCAGCCAAACTGCCTCAAGACAATGTTGCAATTTCCAATGCCAACAAAGCAAGTATGCCGGATAATGAAACGCTCAAATGTAAATTAAAGCCCCATCTTCGAAAATGCGCTAGCTCAGTGCTAATTTACATTGGATATGCCATGTACATGCTACTGATTAGCATTAGCAATTTTACATAGTGATTTTAACATCTCTAAATTTCATCATAAACTCTACAACAAAGACACATGTTACAATCAAACAGCAAGTGTGTGGTAAGTACAATATTTGCAGTATAAAGACTTTGTAGGGCGCAACATGAGACTAGACTCGCACTTCCTAGCTAGGTCACACACTGTAGTCTAAACAGTAGCAGTATCGATTTCCAGGTACCAGGAATTGGGACTATATCGGTGCAAATGTGACAGGTACCCATCCCTAATAGTATGTGATATGTAGTATTTATTGTGTTGGACAAATGTATATCTATGTAAAAAAGTGGATAAAGCGCACAATAGTACTTACTGGAGTAACGCACAGTTGGAAAGAAGCATGGATAAATACGGTTCATTACCATTAAAGCTAATGTATAACAATAGTAATCAAATTTGCTTTTTATTTTCTTAATAACAAATAAATAGTATATAAATCCAGATAAATAAGCAAATTCAACACATCTTTTTTGTATTAGGCCTCACTCCCCTATTCTGTACCTATAGGACCGATTGCTTTCGCTCCCTTTCTTTTTTTCTCTTTCTCTGTGTCACCTTAATAATTGACACAAAGGAGCCTTAATTTAATTAGGCTTGTCTCTCAGGGTATTGGATGTTACCGTGGTTACTACTTAAAGATGGATAAGGAAGACATAGGTGTTATGTACCCTGGCGAATAAGAGGAACCTGAGAAGGAAGTTGATTTAAAACAATAACAAAGGATTAGGATTATAATAATATTTAGGGAACCTTGTAGATCTTATTTTAGTTCATTTTGAAATAATACTAATGAGGTACAAAGCACTGGAGAATGTGTACGACGATGATGACTAACGTAACCATTTCAAAAGTATTTTCACACACACACACACACACACACACACACACACACACACACACACACACACACACACACACACACACACACACACACACACACACACACACACACACACACGTTTGTTTAATTAAGACATACTGTTTATTAATTTATATGTGCAAAACAAAAGTAAAGAGCCAGTGTGAAAAGGCATTTTAAGGATAATCCAGTGAAGATTACTTTCTTAGCCCAACAAACACAACTAATCTGGAAGAGCTACACTTGGTAGTTTGCAGACACACACACACACACACACACACACACACACACACACACACACACACACACACACACACACACACACACACACACACACACACACACACACCCACACCCACACACTCTACACTCAAAAAATCATGTTGAGCAGCACACTATAAACTTTGAAGCAGAAAACAGAAACATCTAACTCGTCAACTTTTCTTCTTGAATTTAGTTGAAATTTATCAAAAAAGTGACACATAACATTTTACATAAAGAAAGGAAAATCATGACATTTTTAGGCTAAAAGGTTTTGCCACAAAAATGCCATAATTCACTCAGCGATAAGAGAGAAAAAAGAGTTTTAAGGTTTGAATATTAGCTAGGATTTCCTTACAAAAATTACAGTAAGTTATATTTTATATATTATTATTTTTAATATTTATTGGTTTGTTAAGTAGAAAATTAATATCAAAGTACATTTTAAATTTGTTGTTGTTGTTGAAACCACTAAAAATTGTTACCTTAATTTTTTCAATTGATACAAATCCACAAAAAAAAAAAAAAAAAAGGGTAATTGAATAAATAAAATGACATGAAATATGATGTTGTTTTCTTTCGGCTGTTACATCAGTGGTCACCACAGCCAGCCATTCACACGATTTGTTTGGCATAGTTTTTTTTTTTTATGCCGGAGGCCTCCTGACACAACACTCCCATTTTACCAGCTTGGCAGCTGTATATACCATTACACCACCAATTCAAGTGCAATATGATGCAAAAATAATTCATACATGTAAAATGCTTCAAACTATAGTGAATAAATAAATACTTTAAATACATTTATGTAAGGACTGTTTGTCAATGTGTACAGTATAATAATATATATTATTATTAGAATAAATAATATATATTCATACATACATACATATATATATATACACATATATATATATATATATATATATATATATATATATATATATATATATATATATATATATATATATATATATATATATGTATGTGTGTGTGTGTGTGTGTGTGTGTGTTTGAAACAAGCAGACAGAAAGGCTGATAGTTTAGCTAAGCGGGGGCGGGGGGCAGTGTCAGCAAACGGTCAAGAAATGCGGTCAAGAAAGCAGGAGGTAAACAAAAAAAAAAAACATTCTGTTTGACCTACACCACAATTTAAAGCCTTTTTCCCACACCAACTGAGTGGAATATGTCCAATTCCCCACCTCCCTCCTTTATAACTTAAAAGAGCCGACAGTCAATTCATAAAGAGCCCTCTCTAACTACCTCATCTATTTTCCACCAAATTAACTCTCCCTCGGCACTGATTAATGATCAAATCTAAATGAATCAAATTAAAAATTGAAAATTATATTTGCAAAGCATACAAAAAAAGGGACAGGAGGAGGCGAGGCAAGAGGAAGTGCTTTTAGCTCACCTCTAACAAATGAGCCTTCAAATCATAAAGAATGGCGTACAGTACAGGGAAGGGGAGAGAACATGTGAGCTGAAAGGAAAATAAATGAGCTTATGGGGGAGAAAGGGAATAGAAGGGGAATAAATGTTGTTAAAAGCTGATGAAGAAGCTTGTAGAGACAATTAGGATGGAAGAAATAAAACCAGATATTGGAACAAAAAGTAAGAAGGGGAAGTTGAATGTGTTGGACGGTACACCAAGTTTGTTTATATTCTGGGTTTAGTGATTTACTAATGCTAAAGGACTTTTCCTTTAGGTAGTCAGAGTTGTTCTTCCTATCACTTACATCCACCAGTAAGGATGTGTATCGTGTACATTTTAACCGATACTAGTACCAAACCAGTACTTTAAAAAAAGTGCAGGTGCTGAAAGGGTGGAAAACGTGCACATCTTTGTAAAAAACAACAATGCCTTTTTTGTAAATGGAATTTTGTGACTTTCAAGTTAAACAGTAATTTAAATACTTGACCTATATATAAATCAAATGATAACTAAGCTCAAAAATAAGAAATACAACCCACAACAAATTGTCATTGCAGCAAAAGCTGGGTTGCAATCATGTGACCGAGAGGCACATCCAGGCACTTACTGGTCTAGGTGTTGGTCTACAGTCCCATTAGGCTACTGTATATTTGCCTAAATCAGTGCAGATTTGGACGTATTTTGAAAGGTTAAAGGTTAAACCATTTATCATCACCAAGATGTTACTGTTACCTCACTTCATTTGACACTTACGGTATATGGAGAGGAAAAGATTAGAAGCACATCATGTCTTTACATCGGAGGCGTCTACAAACTAAGAATTGATCAGTGAAAGACAAAGTTGGACTTATTCGTGCATCGCTAAGGAACGTACAAACGTATTTAATTGAGATAACGAGTGCCGTGCTGCTGTGACCGTGACGCTAATGAGAAAAAGGATACGTTTGTTTGCAGTTGGTTTCCTGTTACAAATATTAGTCTGTCTCCTACAATTCATGTCTGCACGGTCATGGTGGCAAGTTCATATTTTGTCTCATTATTTAGCTATTGATGTCCCTGTTCAGCAATGTTTGCTAGCGAGATCAAGATTCAGTATATGCTGTTGAGTCTACCAGATATTTTATTAATTCTATTAAGGATATTTTCTTGATGCTAACAAATAGCACCAAAGACGCTACAATGTGGTCATCCGTGTCAAATAAAGCACTTGGCTTTCCTGCACAACAACAACATAAGGTTTTAGTTTCTGTTATGAAAATGGACAATGAAAATACGGTGGATTGGACCAACAATCACAATATTTATTACTAGGACTTAACATGACGTTAGTTTATTTGCACAAGCAGGTCTTCGTAGTTATATTTAGGCATAGCAACCACAAAAGAACAAAAACTAATGTGATCTCTTGTGTTTAATCCTGCTACCAAACACTACTAATAGAGTAGAGAATAAACTTGATTGCATCACAGAAAGTTTCTCAAACAAATCAAATGTTCAAACCAACATTTTACGAAGCGATCGCTGCAGACACAAGCTGTCCGATTGCATTCCACAAGATGATGAAAGTGATATTCTTAAGAACCATTTCCTTCCACACACTTTCGTTTTTTTCCCCTGACTTTATTACCTTTATGAACCACTTATTTCGGGACTCTATGAACGCTCTCTCCTACTTTATCTCACCATTTGCACGACTGGAACACCCAACAACAGAACATTAATGAGGACTTTTCTGCTCAAACTCTTCACTCACTCTCACTTGGTTTAATGCTACACTCAAGCTGCTTGACTATCGTGTGAATTACGCCGCGAAGAAGAGAAACGGATATGACGTCAAATGCAACCCAGCTATACAGATCTTGTCGATACTCAAAATTCTGGGGTTCCTGAAGGTAACCTCACTCTCCGTAAGCTAACTCACTGTAACTGTCAATGGTGCATAATGAGGACGTGGCCTGTTGGTAGTGGTGTTATGAGGGCTGCTGTTGGTGTATTAAGATCGGCAATGATCAGACTGTGTGTTTCTTTTAGGATGCAACATTACTTACACGGTTACATGTACAACCTCATCGCCAAACATTTTTTGCAGGTGGCTGAGTGTTAATCAATTTAGTACCAACATTAGGTGTGTGTTTTTTTTTCTTCGGTGTGGTTATTCCTGTTTACATTGGCATTGGTGCCATTATCGAACCTAGTTAGTGTGTTCTGACCTTTTACATGAATGTTCTTTGAGAAAAGTACAATGACAAAAATGCTAGATCAGTCATAGAAAAACTAATGAGAAAAGGGAGAGGATTTATTTCAATGAACCGGTGACTTTAGAGAAGGAGCAGGGGTGGAAGGCAAATAGAAAGGGTTAAGGGGTGACAAAAAGCCAAGTGAGAATGTGCGAAAGTGTGTGAGAGCGACAGTTGAAGTGAGAAAAAACACAGAAAAAACGGAAGCTTAAAAAATAAAAGATCTGCCCATTCTGCAAGCAAGTTTTATAAAAGGGACAGTTTTTGTTGCTGAGGACGTTGAAGCGGATACCATTTGCATTTCCTTTATTGCTGCTATAGTTTGACTTCAGTAAAGGGCTGCTTGAATTAAAAGATAAAAATAAAGAGCTGATATTGAGGAGCTGAAAGGAAAATGTGCGTGTGCGTGTGTGTATGTGTGGTGTCATGCAGGGACTTTTCCCATTTATTTATTGTTTTTTTCCTTCTAAAAATCAGAGCAAATATGAGCAGCCGTGCCTGAGGCGGCGGGCAGGTGGCTGTGGTCACTCTTGTGTGAACACGTGTGAATGTGTGTGTGTGTGTGTGTGTGTGCGAGTGTGAGATGAATGGTAGTTGTGTGATTTTAAAGATCTTCATTCATGAAGTACATTTATTTAGTACGCTTTTATTTCAAAGACCTACTGTACTAGTGGGTATTCTACTACTTTCCCCGTATATCACTCGTTCTTCTGTGTAAGGATGCGTACCTTTTACATTTGAAACTATAAGGTCCCTGTGTTCATGCGGTAACATGTTAATTGTTTAATAATACAAGGCTCAATTTTGTAAATATAACATTTATCATTGAGCTGATAATGATAACTGTGCAGTCAAACGGGTATATTTTGTTTTCGCAATGTATGAAAGTGCATGACAGTAAATCCGGTAAGTTCCTCCCAAAACATCTGGTCTTACTCGCTAGCATTAGCTTATAGCAAGAGAGGAACATTGGTTGTTTTTTCCAACTACAGTAAAGAAGAAAGTTAATGTGAAGGACAGTGGGGAGAAGAAGAAGTGGATGATATTCATTGAATTAAAGAAAGAAATCATCAAAACCATGACAGAGCGTAAAGCTAGCTAACTTGGTGAAGCATAGATTTGATAGTCTGCACCATACGGAAGCAGAATGAGTCTAATTCCAGCCAATAATGTCAAAATAATATCTTATCGGCAGACATTTATTCACAAAAATATGGATGAGCTGCTGATGGTGTGTTTGATGGAGAAGTAACTGGAAGGAGATACCATTGAAGGCCGCTCTCCGAGGTAAGTGCTGTACATTACATAACTTGCTTTACATAACTTGAGTTTTACTTTATTCGGACAAACAACAAAATTAAAACAAAAACAAGCAATTCATAGATCATCACAATTTCAATTGAGTCTGAATAAGAGCGGGAAAAAGCAGAAGCTTTTCCAGTCCTACACCCATTTAAACTGGATTTATAATTACCACAATGAACTCAATCATTACCCCCTCCCCTTCATTCTGTAGGCGATATAAACAATCTTGTCGTAATTTTTTAAACACTCCATACTTCATAAAACTACTGTAGTTGCTAGTTGTACATTTTATTCCATTGTTTTTTATACACTATTTATAAAATATTTGTTTTTCTTTTTAAACGGCGTGTTACATGTTAAAATGAATTTCAATAGTTTGACGTTGATTTGAGTGTTTTGAGCTGGGAGCTCCGTCACTGGACCAATTAAACTTGTAACTTGAGGTACTACTGTAGTACTGACATGTAATAATTTTATAGTGATGACTAAGACCGCTTGAACACATACTCTATATACAGGTGAACATTTTTAAAATCATAATATCGTGCAAATGTCCATTCATGTCAGCAATTCATATTGAAATGTGAAACTAATATGTGATATAAACTCATTACATGCAAAGTGAGATATGTCAAGCCTTTACTGTTATATGATGATAATCTTGGCCTAAAGCAGTGGTTCCCAACCTTTTTGTAGCTGCGGACCGGTCAACGCTTGAAAATTTGTCCCGCGGACCGGGAGGGGGTTGATTTTTTTTAATTTTTTATAAAGAAATACAATCATGTGTGCTTACGGACTGTATCCCTGCAGACTGTATTGATATACATTGATATATAGTGTATATATTGTGTTTTTATGTTGATTTAATTTAAAAAAAAAAAAAAAAAAAAAAAAAAAAGTTTCTTCTGCGGCCCGGTTGGGACCACTGGCCTAAAGTATTTTTTTTCCTGAGACTTTCAATTTGAGGTTTTTATAAGCTGTAAGCCATAATCATCAACATTAAATAAGAAGGCTTGAACTATCTTGAGTTGCATGTTATGTTTTATATTAGTTTGACCTTGTAAATCTAATTGCTGGAATAAACAAGCCATGCACAATATTCAAATTCTGTGAGTTTCACCTGTAATGCTGGCTGAACTGAGGTCACTCGCAACATGCTGAACTCTTGCATGATGTCACACACAACGGCAGCTTTGCGACCTTAAAAGTGTATTTGGTCAAATTTTGAACAACTGTGCCCACATTAAACATAAGTCCAAGCAAGAACAAATATTTGAAATCAGGGTTAACAACTTGTCCAAGGTGTACCCCGCCTTCCGCCCGATTGTAGCTGAGATAGGCTCCAGCGCCCCCCGCGACCCCAAAGGGAATAAGCGGTAGAAAATGGATGGATGGATGGAAATATCAAGTTTTGGGACTAACTACCTTGATGTCAGTTGCATTGTTCTGTGACTACATTAGTCAGACAAATGTGCTATTCCCTCGTAAACCTCCTCTCGGAGATGATATTATGGTTGGTGCTTCACCGACTTCCTGAAAAACTGATTTTCTGGAGCATATTTTGTGGCGTTTTCTGATCTCTCTCACTTTAAGTACAACAGATCTATTCAACATTCACCTCAAGTTAGCCTAAATTTGAAAACGTATGTTTCTCTTTATTATTCTCAAGCGGCTTTGCCTCCCCTTGAAGTCTTCTTCCACCTCACACTTTGTGGTTTCCACTCTGTAAACCCACCTTGTGTAGGCGGGACAGAGCAGACCACTTAGGCTGGGCTCTCGTCAGTGTTATCGCTCTTTTCTGAACGGGGCTGCAACCAGATGCCACACACACACACACACACGCACGCACGCACGCACGCACGCACGCACGCACGCACACACACACACACACACACACACACACACACACACACACACACACACACACACACACACACACACACAAATACTGGGGAGAGACTCTACAGGGCTAGATTTAGCTGCATGCTTCCCATGAGAAAGCACCAGACGCCACCAATAGTCTGGCACTTTCTACCCGTCCTCCTTTTTTTTTTTTTCCCGTGGTGTGCAATACCGATGTTAGTGTTTTTTTGTTGTATTTTATCTTCTATCTATACATATTAGTGATCAATATGTAGTATTCATTACAATTTTTTTGTTTTTCATTACGCTTTACTTCTGTTACTGTACGTAAAAACCTGCACTGTAGCAATGTAATTTCCCCATTGTGGGATAAATAAAAGTGTATCCTATCATATCCTTAATTCAAGATTCAAGATGATTTATTGTCAATTCTTAACATGCACAAGACACATACGAACTGAAAAGTATATTTTCGGCACAGTCCTCATCTTCTCTTGTCCCTCCACATCATCATGAACTCCCCTTTTCCTTCACTCTTCAATTCTCCCCATCCTCACCTTTTTGGCTATGGGCATCATTCAAGTGAGGAAACTTCATTTGTAACCTTTTAAATAGCAATCAAAGTGGAACAATCACAATTTGAACCCTGAATCTAGTCAGAACCAACATATGGATGATACACACACACACAGTCACACAGTGACACAAACTGCTATTCCAACCAATCTCCCTCATTAGGTCTTGGGGAGCATGGCCAAAGTTGGCACAAGCTGCTGCTATGTGTGTGTGCGTGTAGGCGAGGCCATGTGCCAGGGTTTATATTAGCGGCGCGTGGTCTTGTGTTCCTGCTAGTGTACCATCTGAATCCAGCTGGCCGTTTACTACTTGATAGAGATGGAAGCTCGGACATGTTGTGTCTCTTTAAAGCAGGACGTGTGTGTGTGTGTGTGTCAATAAGCGCATATGCACAGTACAAATGCACTGTCTGCAGCCAACATCTTTCATGTTCAATTGTGTGATGTTTGTGTTGTATTCTTATCATGACACATTATTACTTCTGATGTGAGATGACCATTTTTTAAATTTTCCAATAAATGTGCACAAATCAAACGGCTAACACAGCCTCTCCAGGTGATCCTTCAGCTGCGGTATTAGTTTCAGCATTTTACCTATTACACCACTTGCACATACACACACTACCGTTTAAGCCCCGCCCCTGTGACCTTTCAGGCTGGAGCTGACGCATCATTATGACCTCATTAAAAATGGACAGACAGTCATTGCCAGAGGGGAAGTTCTCATAATAACGTCAGGCTTTTTAATTGCCTCGCTCCAGAAATGAGCTGCTACATATTGGTGGGTGGGCGCACCCATGTTCCGTCACTCCCTGCCTTCCTTCCTCTGATTGTTTACGCCTCTTTCCGCCGCACTAAAGGGATTAATGCTTGGATTTTATTGATAAGGATCTTATTTACGAGCATTAAAATATGCAATATTCTTCATTGTATTTGTAGTAGGGCTGGGCGATATGGCAAAACAAATGATCAGGATTATTTTTCCGTATCATCCGATCTCGACTATCAGGAATTGTTTGTATTGTTTTTAAATTGCTAGTTTTAAAACATATGTAGTAACAATTTAAGAAATTTAGATTTGTACAAAATTGTATTCACATTCGGAGTAAATAAAGCAAATTAAATAAGAAAAAGCACATTACATAGTATACCAATAAATGCTTGAAGTTTAAATGCTTTCAATTAAAAGAAAACACACAAGATGAATGCACCAGTTATTATTTCAACATTGGAGGCCAAACTATAGCATAAAAAGCTGTCAATTTATTATAAAGTAACCAAAGAAGATGTTTAAGACTTGGCATCAGAACTAGCCACTAGCATTAGTAGCACAGTGGGTTTTTTACACAGCTTTTGGATGACAAGTAGTCATCAAATTAGCAACAAAAAAAAAACATTTCACCTGACACATAGAAGCCATTTGAGAGATTTTCGGCTCTGTATTTTGGAGTTTGTTTCGTAGGTTTTTCGCAGGTGGCTGCTTAGAGCCCCGGAGGCAGGCAGAGAGCTGGCCCAAGATGGGTGCAACGTTTCCGGCTAAAGTACTGGTCCCCGGGTGGCCCTGGCTCCACGGAAGTTAGTGTTCGTGAAGTGCACAGTACCTCACGATTTCAGTCACATTACATCAATTTCCGAGACCTTCCGCATTATATAGTAGATTACATTTTTATTGGCCATTTCCGGGATTTCGTTTACGATTTGGTTAACGTGGAAATCCTAGGGCCCTAGATACCTCCAAATCAAGACTAACATTTATCTCGATTTCCTCAGCTGCAAGTTTAGCTCCATGTTCGGTCATTCTGTTCATGTCTGTTATTCTGTTTTCTTTAGCGGTACCTTGTAACTGGAAGTGGACCGGGAACAGGTGGACTTTGATGTGCATGAAGCATGGACATTTCTGCCATGCTTGGAATGTTCACAGCTGATCACCGTCATTGAACTGAAATGTATATATTGATCACGATCATATAATCGCCCAGCCATAATTCCTAGCAGAATATTTTGGTACAAAACCTTCGGTTCGGTTCACGTTTCCAATTGGTACACATTATAGTGAGGGACCTAAGGCCACGTTCACGCTGCAGAGTCGGCTGTCCAATTTGTATTTTTTTGTCAAATACGTACTTTTTATGTGGCAGTTCATATTACATGAACAATTTGATTTGTAATTTCAATGCAACCTGACCTGTATGCGGACAAAACATCATGATGTCGCACGCACTGCAGTGTTTACGTAAGTAAACAATCTAGTCTGTCTCAGTCGTGGCATTTGTGGCAATTTCAAAGATTTTGTCCAATCAGAGTAAACATTTTCTGAATTGCGCGTAGAAGATTAAGAAGGATGGGAACAAGTATTTTGGCTCTGGCTGCTTTGCTTCGATATCTGCTTGAAGAGCTGTGGGTGAGCAGTCGATAGACAGGAGTGATGAAACTTTCACGTGGGTTCTTAAAACATATTATTTTCACCTGTTTTCTGCTCCATTGTCAACTATTTATTTTCTAACCGTCTGTTTTGGTGAATAATTATGACGCTCATCACTTTTTGATGACGTTCAAGTCGGATGAATGCGACCTGAGCATTGAGGACGCATCGCATATACTGTATATCCAAGTTTTTTCCACATACAAAAGAAGTCTGGGTCTGATACGAAAAAAATTCAGAATTGCACTGTTCACACTGACATGAAAATATCCGATACAGGCTGCATAAGATTAAAAAGAAATCTGAATTCACCTGCAGTGTGAATGAGATCTAAAAGTGTGTCTCACATCAGGCATCTAAAGTACACTGTAAACAAATGCAGTGCAGCCCACTGTTCAGCTTTTAGCTAGCAGGAGTTACCGCTAGTGATAATGCTAAAAATTGACCAGAACCTGACGACTCTTTTGTCCTTTAAAATATTCTCTGCAGAAACACTTCAACACCTGGTGAAATACGTAAACGGACAAGTGGATAAGACAAAAGCCTCCATTGTTAAGTAGAGAATGGCACTACACGCTGGAATTATTAATGCTGCACTTTAGCTAGTTAGTGACTTTAATCTTTTAAAAATAAAATAATCATTCAAACTGTTATTGTTGCATTTTGTTTACATCATTGCACTTTCCTAAAAAGAAAGCAGTAGTGTCTAAGTGTGGCCTGGGGGAAAATTTCCGCCGAACGTTTATTTCTTATTGGCCCTCAGCATTTTCTGAAAATAATTAAATTCAATGTATTATTATTTATACACTAATTTGCATTGTCACTTATAAAGCAAAGGTTATAAAACCTATCTATGTCCATATTTAATGCACAAAAAATATCAAAGCAGAGCTCACATTCTTAAATTTTTTATTTGAGAATTGCATCTTTTGGATAATTTATTTATTTTTAATTTAATCTTTTTTAATTAAATTATTATTTTTTTTGGGCTTCACGGTGGCAGAGGGGTTAGTGCATCTGCCTCACAATACGAATGTCCTGAGTAGTCTTGGGTTCAATCCCGGGCTCGGGATCTTTCTGTGTGGAGTTTGCATGTTCTCCCCGTGACTGCGTGGGTTCCCTCCGGGTACTCCGGCTTCCTCCCACCTCCAAAGACATGCACCTGGGGATAGGTTGATTGGCAACACTAAATTGGCCCTAGTGTGTGGATGTGAGTGTGAATGTTGTCTGTCTATCTGTGTTGGCCCTGCGATGAGGTGGCGACTTGTCCAGGGTGTACCCCGCCTTCCGCCCGATTGTAGCTGAGATAGGCTCCAGCGCCCCCCGCGACCCCAAAAGGGAATAAGCGGTAGAAAATGGATGGATTTTTTTTGTCCTGTCCATCTTTTGGATAATTAAATGCCAATGGTTCATTTGTTTCGGTATTTGGCTCCATTGTACCGAAACTGAACCATGACCAATAATACAGAGGTATGTACCGAAGCGTGAGGATGCCGTACCGTTACACCCTAGTACTGATAGATATTACAGTACTGCCAGTATGTGCCCACTCATCCAGCTCTGTATGCCAAGCAGACTAAACATTGTCTTTGTAAAGGAAGAACTGTTGATACAGCTCTGGGATTGTAGGTGTACTTAATGTTGTGACGTTTGCAGAAGATGCCTGCAGTTTTATAACAAGAACTATAAGTAAAATATAGCATCTAAGGTAGAAAAAAAGCAAAGATTAAGGGATACATTTAGCTTCTTGAAATGGCCATCCATCTTTTCTCATTTGTATTAAAACATAAAAAAGCTACCTTTCCAAATGACCCTGATTCATATGTAGAGTGTGTATTCAATTCCCAGCCTCCAATACAAATGAGGTGGCTGTGGTATGTCAGGTTGATGTATACTGTATGTATGCCTGTAATGTATGTGCGGCAACTAAAGGCAGATATTTTTGTTCTGCTCTTCGGGATCTCATCCCTCTACTGTAAGACGAAAGCTGCGATCATCGGTTATTGTAAACCTCTCTCGTCGTTGAATTGCACAAATGGTAATACTACGCATCAAGAGAATGGCGAGACAAGTGGAAGCTGCCAATAACACACACACTTACGTGTCTATTGGCGCGTACAAGTAGACATGGGTGGGAGGGTGGGGGGTCACGGCGGGAGATGAAACGTGGCTTCTGCCGATGTCAGATCGACTTAGAGAACAAACAGAAGCAGCTTGAAAAAAGTGTGGGGGAACTACAGAAAGGATGAGTTTGCATTTGCCAGGCAAGGGAATATTTTTTTTGCACTCTTGGGAAAACAATCAAGCTTTTCTGCCAAAGTGACTTGTTTTCAAAGGGTTTGTTTTGTGATATGCCAAACAAATTTATTGGTACACATGCTCAATCCAATGAGTCATATTTAATTAGACAAAAAGACGGTGTCAGTGATGTGTTCTTTTAAAATGATGCTTTAGTTTAATTACAAGTGCTTTTTTATCATACTGAGAGGTGTTTCTAATGTTTTGACCCTCTCATGTAGCCAAATGAGGTCACAGAAATATTAGAAACAGCAGTGTACACGCAATAATACATATTACATAAATGATCCCACTAACGCGTCTATTCAATTAACAGTGTGTGTATGTGTGGTCAAGAACAAATGTTAAAAAAAATGTCATTAAGCGCTGTGGCTGTAGGCAACCTCTTAATGTAATGTCGATTTTTATTCAGTCAAGATGTCTGAAGCTGCATTATGTGGGTAGCAACCAGCAGATTCCATTTCCACTTTCTCATGCACCCCAGATTACAGATTACCCCACTTTTCGACAAAAACATTTTTTTTCCCCATAAAATGTTTTTAAATCCATTGTTAGCGTTAATTTACGAGTTAGAATTCATTAAAAAAAATAAAAAATACGTATGGGTGCTTGTTTCACATAAGGATCGTAAATGATTGACAAAATTTCAGACCCAGAGGGACCAATATCACAGTAAAAAAACAACACAACAACCACAAAAATAGAGCAAATAAAATCAATATATCTGCAAAAATCAAATAATAATTTATAATGACATACTATGTATAATAAATATAATATTTATATATAATTGTTTATAACACTATAATCACAACAGTGATATAATTATTATAATTGCTTATAATTGTAAAAAGCAAAACATATTTTTTTGGCATTTTTTAAGTTATTAATGGCATTCTTGTTCATACTTGTAGTACTTTATTAGTTTTTTATTGATTCAATTTTATTTGTTTTTATTTTGGTTTATTTTGATTATTTTCTTATCTACATTTCTTTTACCAATCAATCTACCAACCAACATTTTTATCCCTCAAATGTATTTTAACTTGTTGTTTTTTTACATTTATCTCGTTGTCTTTGTTAATTTCCGAGTCTTTTATTCATTATTCTGTACAGCAAACTGGGTATTTTTTAAGGTGCTGTACAGATAAAGTTGGATTTGATTGGATTATTCTCTCTAAAATGTGTTGACATCTATATTATTTCTTACGGGATATATTGCTTCAGTTTGCACCGAGCTCAGACTTTCGCTTGAAATGAACGTCCTCTTCTGGCTATGATTAGATGATTCACGGCTATTTGGATACTAATCAAACACATTGTTACATGCAGCTCATATACTGCAAGTCACGGGCTGGTGCAGGTGTACCTAATAAAGTGTCTAGTGAGCATGACACTCTCCAGCAGTGGGATGTAGAGGTGAGTGGATGGATGAAGTGGTCCAATAAGAGTGAGTGGGAAGAAGAAAAAGACAAGAATGGATGGCAAAGAGCCACAATCCCTAACCACAGCGAGTAAAAGTGTGTGCGGGTGGGGAGGGCGTGGACCAGGTCTCCCATCAATTACAACCTTGACCCTCCTTCTCCCTCCTCTGCTTTCTCTCACACACACTTTCTACTTCATTCGGACACCCTGCTCCCGCCCTGCACCCCCACCTTGCCTTTCTCATCCTCCCCCTCGGCCCCTCTCCTCAGCTCCTATAAATCAATCTCCTCTCCCGAGCCTCCTCTGTACCGTTATTCCTGTTTCTTAGACTTTCTCTATCGTCCTCCTTCCATGGCAGAAAGTGCGGTGGGAGTGGAAAGGTCAGAGGTGAGAAGACCAACGGCAGAAAGAGAGAGAAAGGTGGAGGTACCAGGGGAGTGTGGACATGACAAATGGAATGTATTTAATCAAAGTGGTGCTATGGCAGTAATAATTTTTTTTCTTTTCAGGCAGTGCCGGTTCATGTCGGAGTAAAAACGATCCAATTGGCACATGGCAACATTATGACATACATATGTAGTGTGTACGCTTGTGTGTGTGGACTTCAAGCCAAGCAATACAACAAGGATTCAAATCTATTGTGTTACATGCAGCATATTTTATGATAAGTAATTCATTGAACTTTATTCCAAAGAAATTAGTAGATTTCATACAAAGAATGCAGAGGAATTAGTCGTAAAAGCAACATTTTTAGGTTGCTTATTGTATTTTCTCTAAATGATGAATTCATTTGCCCAAATAAATACATTATACAATAATACCGGTAATTGTTTCAATATTTCCTACTAAATTCTTGAAACAACACATTTTCCCTCAAGTTTCTCCAACATTCTTGTGATAATAATTTCTTATTAAATATGTTTTTTGTCAATTTATTTATGTGATAACACATTTTTTTACATTTTCTATTGAATTATTGTAATAATAATACTTTTAATGTTATTTCGTGTCCAATTTCTTATTCAATTCTTGTGATAATAACACATTTTTGTACATTTGCTATTAAATTCTTGCGATAACACATTGTACATATGTCCAATTTCCTCCAAAATTCTTGTAAAAATGTGTGTCAAGTTTCCTACTAATATAGTGATAAAATAGTTTCAACTAATTAAATTATTGTTGAAATACATTGACCCGTGTACTGCGTTTGTCCTTTGTAAGCCCTCCTAATATTGAAGCTAGTGTCGTTCCTGTGACTGTACACAAGTAGTGCAATGGTAATGCTACGTGCAACACAGCTAACAGAGAATGATTAGGAAGAGACCTTTTCCCTTACCCTCCCTCAGCATGCCCACAGTCAGACACTTCATGAAGCGGCAGGCCTGGCAGGACTTGCGTCTCCTCTTGGTGATTTCACACTCATTGGTGGCTGGACAGCTGTATTCTATGTTGCCTGTGGACACCATAGGAGGACACAAAAGTTACATTCAGACATGTATATGTGAGATCAGTCCATAAACATTATTGGTAACTTGCAGTTAGTTTGATTGCGGATCCATCATTTCATGCAAAAAAAAAAGCTGCTTTTATACCCTTTTTTATGTTTGAGGTCAGCTCTGACTGCTCCACTAAGCAAGCACACAACTTTACTTGATTTCTAATGAAGTTCAAGCGTGTGCGTCTCACACGCCCAGCCATAGTTAGGTGCAGGTGTCAAAGGTGAGGTTGCGTGAGCGGCTGGGGTCTGCTCATGCTAACACTGGCTCAGAGCTTAGACACCAACAAAAACACCTTGGACTTCAGAGAAGCTAATTCCACTTTTACCTTTAAATCTCACACGTAATTTCTTCTTTTCTCTAAACATTGTAAAATCCTGTTTCCTGCAAATGAAGTTTATCCTTCTAATATCTGACAACATGTTGTGCTTCTTTTGACAACAAGCTGGAGACTAAATCAACAGCGCCTCTGCTGGTTGCAGCTAAGTAGAGCACCCTATTATGCCTCAATTGTCATGCATCCATCTATCCATTTACTATCGCTTGTCCCTTTCTGGGTCGCAAGGGGCTGTACCTATCCCAGCTGCACTGGACAAGTCGCCATCTCATCACAGGGCCAACACAGATAGACAGACAACATTCACACTCACATTCACACACTAGAGCCAATTTAGTGTTGCCAATCAACCTATCCCCCTATTTTTAGAGGTGAGAGGAAGTCGGAGTACCCAGAGAGAACCCACACAGTCAAGGGGACAACTTGCAAACTCCACACAGAAAGACCCCAAGCCCGGGTATCAAACCCAGGACCCTCTTGCTGTGAGGCACGAGCGTTACCACTCAATGGCTTCTAGACAAATAACAACCAAGAGCGACGTGGCTCAGATGGTAGAGCCGCCATACAGAAACCTGATAGTTCCTGGTACAAATCCAGCTTCTGTTCCCTTATATAGTCACTGCTGTTGTGTCCTTAGGCAAATTGGCAGCCACATTTCCCTTAGTGTACCCCAGGGTAGCTGTGACGACAAATGTAACTTACCACCAGAGTGGACTGAATTCTCACTGAAAGTGATTTGAGTGTCTAGAAAAGCGCTTTATAAATCTAATCATTATTAGTACAAACCCCGTTTCCATATGAGTTGGGAAATTGTGTAGATGTAAATATAAACGGAATACAATGATTTGCAAATAATTTTCAACCCATGTTCAGTTGAATATGCTACAAAGACAACATATTTGATGTTCAAACTGATAAACATTTTTTTTTTTGCAAATATTCATTAACTTTAAAATTTGATGCCAGCAACACGTGACAAAGAAGTTGAGAAAGGTGGCAATAAATACTAATAAAGTTGAGGAATGCTCATCAAACACTTATTTGGAACATCCCACAGGTGTGCAGGCTAATTGGGAAAAGGTGGGTGCCATGATTTGGTATAAAAACAGCTTCACAAAAAATGCTCAGTCTTTCACAAGAAAGGATGGGGCGAGGTACACCCCTTTGTCCACAACTGCGTGAGCAAATTGTCAAACAGTTTAAGAACAACGTTTCTCAAAGTGCAATTGCAAGAAATTTTGGGATTTCAACATCTACGGTCCATAATATCATCAAAAGGTTCAGAGAATCTGGAGAAATCACTCCATGTAAGCGGAATGGCCGGAAACCAACATTGAATGACCGTGACCTTCGATCCCTCAGACGGCACTGTATCAAAAACCGACATCAATCTCTAAAGGATATCACCACATGGGCTCAGGAACACTTCAGAAAACCACTGTCATTAAATACAGTTCGTCACTACATCTGTAAGTGCAAGTTAAAGCTCTACTATGCAAAGCGAAAGCCATTTATCAACAACATCCAGAAACGCCGCCGGCTTCTCTGGGCCCGAGATCATCTAAGATGGACTCATGCAAAGTGGAAAAGTGTTCTGTGGTCTGACGAGTCCACATTTCAAATTGTTTTTGGAAATATTCGACATCGTGTCATCCGGACCAAAGGGGAAGCGAACCATCCAGACTGTTATCGACGCAGAGTTCAAAAGCCAGCATCTGTGATGGTATGGGGGTGCATTAGTGCCCAAGGCATGGGTAACTTACACATCTATGAAGGCACCATTAATGCTGAAAGGTACATAAAGGTTTTGGAACAACATATGCTGCCATCTAAGCGCCGTCTTTTTCATGGACGCCCCTGTTTATTTCAGCAAGACAATGCCAAGCCATATTCAGCACGTGTTACAGCAGCGTGGCTTCGTAAAAAAAAGAGTGCGGGTACTTTCCTGGTCCACCTGTAGTCCAGACCTGTCTCCCATCGAAAATGTGTGGCGCATTATGAAGCGTAAAATACGACAGCGGAGACCCCGGACTGTTGAACGACAGAAGCTATACATAAAACAAGAATGGGAAAGAATTCCACTTTCAAAGCTTCAACAATTAGTTTCCTCAGTTCCCAATAGTTTATTGAGTGTTGTTAAAAGAAAAGGTGATGTAACACAGTGGTGAACATGCCCTTTCCCAACTACTTTGGCACGTGTTGCAGCCATGAAATTCTAAGTTAATTATTATTTGCAAAAAAAAAAAAAGTTTATGAGTTTGAACATCAAATATCTTGTCTTTGTAGTGCATTCAATTGAATATGGGTTGAAAATGATTTGTACATTAAGGACATTGTAAGCAATCAAACTATGATTATCAGGGGTGCTAAAAACAATTATTACCATCTGAATCGCAATTCTTTTTTCTCGGATTCTAAATGTATTCATCTTTTTCAAAAATATACCTGTATATATTTTTAAAGTGTTCTTTTTAATACATTTTTTAAAGAATACAAAATAAGTTATTATAGATCATATATGCGCTTACTCACTGCGCGTATACGTCATACGTCAGCATATAAGAGAAGCTTTTGTAACCTGTAACATGTTTTGAAAAAGTTTATTGTCATCAAATATTATATCGCAAGAATCGGTTTGAATCGAGTATGGATTATGAATCGAATCCTCACCCGAAGAATCGTAAACAAATGTTTGAATTTTAAGTTGTTGTAAGGTTCCCAATCCTAACCATTTTGGCACCTTATTGTTTATGGGTACCAACAGAAGAGGCGTGGTATCTACAAACTAGAGTTAGTATCACATTGTTGCTCTCCAGGAAACATTTATCTCCAATTTGTGGGTTTTTTGGTATTATCTGAAAAACAACAAAAACATTTTTTTGTGTATATTAGTATTATATAGTATTTTTTCCCCATCATTGATTTAAAACAGATTTTTAACTTCTATAAGTAGATGACATACATGCAAATGTGTAGCTTTACCTTCTGTCTTTGATATTTTGGTTCCTCTGTCTTTTGTAGTCAATATAAAGCATTTTTTTCTGTCTTCCTTTACTGTTTATCACCTGTCTTATCCTGTTATGAAGTTTCAGAGCATTCCTGTCAATCTTTCTTCCTTGTTTTTAGAGACAGTTGCGCCTTTTCCACATGCACTTAACAGTATGGTCTTGTTTAATAGAGTGAGCCAGATGTACATCTAAAAAAACAAAAAAACAACTAGAGCGTTCCCAGCATCCCAGCAAGCTCAAGTGTCTCCCAGTGAAAGAGAACAAACAGTGATTACTATTGACTGCTGCTGTGGAGAGGATGTTTTCTCATTACTCCGCTGATTAAGGGGGCTAGTTAGCCTAGAAAAAGGCTAAGCGCACAAACTCGTCTTAATGGGTAACAAGATGCTCGTTAATTGGCCCCTGTTAGTTGAAGTAACTGGCTAAACATGCTTAACGCTGGGGGAAAACCTAATGGACGCCTCTAATGGGACATGCAGGAAGATACTGGTGGTGCAGCAGATTAATTCGGCAATTACTTATGAGCACTATTGCTAGATGTGCTAATGACACCAAAGCTTAGTAATGGGTCTTGTTAGGGAAGCTAAATGAATAAGTGTGCTAAAGAGACACTTATAGCAGGTGATTTGCAGAACCTCAAGGTTTGCATGAAGGTTGCTACATAGTAAACCTGTTATATTGACTTCCATTAGCGTACTCTAGCGAACATGCAGGACACTCTTGGTATGCTCCCACGCAAACATCCTGCACAGAGAGGGGTTAATAGCAGATTGTCATTCCTCCATGCGACCATCTTTATTTCTGCCTTTATGCCTCTTCTCGGACACTGGGCCCGGCTTATAGACCCAATGATTTCTCTTGGAGGCGACTTTGTATAACGTGCGGACTGATGGTGGCCGCCTGGGGGTGTGGAAGGGATATATGAGGGCCTCAAATCCCCTGCAATCTCCTTTGAGGTGTGTGTGTGAGTGCATGTGTGTCAACCTGCTGCATGACAACTGACCACTATTGTGGAAACTGGAACGCTCATGTTTGTGCTACATAAACAATGTATTGTCAACAAAGACTGTAACACATTAACTATATTACAATCAGTCATTTTATGATATATCATAAGATTTCAATAGAATTATCTGTGTTGGCCCTGCGATGAGGTGTAGCCCGCCTTCAGAACGAGTGCAGCTGGCATAGGCTCCAGCACGCCCGCCACGCCAAAACGGGTCAAGCGGTAGAAAACGGATAGATGAATGGATATCTTATAACAATCTTGGCTTATTAAAGAGGAAAAAACTTCTCTAGTCGAAAAGCATTGCCAAAACAAAATATGAATTTTTTCTCCCTGTTTTACGGTTGACTTCTTTTTACACTTGCATGGCATTGAAGAAAGTGAGAAGTGTGTCGCACATAAAACGTGACTCACCTTCACGTTATGCATTTGTCATGTAGGTTCATTGGTTTTATGTGGTTAACTTCATTTCAGTCAAGAAATTGCTACTTAAAATACTGCATGTACAATTATTGCAGCATTTGCCAGTACCTAAATGTAGATATTATTGACAAGTATTGTTATGATTGTTAATATTTTATGACGGTGATATTTTGAACCTGGAACAGATTATTTCTGCTCCTTGTACAGCATTCCCTAATGGGGAAAACTGTTGTGCAAACTGGAACAAATCAAAGTTAGACCATCATCCTGGAAAAATAATGCTCTACTTTACATGTTCTGCTAAATGTTAGCATATATTTGTCTGTATTATTATCTTTTTTACAGTGTGTGACTGGAAATTACATTTATTTGAACTATTTTACAGAAAAACATGTTACCGAAAACTATCCTTTGCCTTAAACTGCAGCAACATTAACGCATTGTCTTGTCTATTATGATGGACTTGTATTGTTTTTGGCACAAGCCCATTGTTTCCTTAAATGAACATAATTTAGACTTCTTTTAATTCCTCCCCCTCATCTCATGTCGTCTAAATGAAAGCCACCACCTTTCTTTTTTGCCGTCTTCCCAGGTTTGTCATCTCATTTCATCCCACTCCCCCACACTCGCTTTTATGCATCCCCCTCTCAATAAGGGGTGATAGATGCACGTTGTCAGGTGTAGCTGGACTGACGCCACAGAAACAGCAGCTGCCGCAGCCACTTCCGCCATGCCGTGAGGCTCACACACACACACACACACACACACACACACACACACACACACACGCACACACACGCACACACACGCACACACACACACACACACACACACACACACACACACACACACACACACACACACACACACACACGCACACAAACTACGTACACCAGCCTCCCACAGCTTCCCCAACATTTTCCGTCTAAAGTTATTGTTCATTCAAATGCTTCCTCTTGGCCTTCCTATCTTGTCATTTTTTTCCCCCACTTCACACTCTCTCCTCTTCGTCCCCGTCCAGCTGGATGTGGTTTTTTTTTGGTGATTACCTGCAGTTTTATTGGCTAATGGCTTGAAACATACCAATATGGCTGCCATTGCCCATCTGAGGCCAGCATGGCTTTCTAGCCAATGTGCACAACACAAACACATTCACATGTTATTAACATGGATGCAAGCCCACACACACACACACACACGCACACACACACGTACACACTCCATGGAAGAGTTTGGCTTGCTTAGTGGCCAAAGATAATGTCATGACTCATTTGCTCCAAAACATCTAAGATAGTTCACAGGCCAAATTGGAATGAGCACTTTTAAATGAAAAAAAAATTAACTAATAAGTATGTCAGCTGCTATAATATAGGGAGCGACAACATATTGGCAGATATTAAACGGCGGTGTGCATTAAAAACGATGGAAAAGTAATTATTTATTTTTATCAATATATGTGGGGTGACAACACATTTAAAGGTGTAGTGCATAAAAAAGTTGGAAGTCTAAAAAAACCCACTCACTTAGAGGGCACCTATTATGCAAAACCAACTTTTCTTACATATTGGTACCTGTTTTTGTTTATTTGGGGTCTGCATAAGTCCCAAAAATTATAAATCAAAGTATGGCGGTATGGCACAGGTATTTATAAAACAATCTTGCTTTCCTTCATACTTATTCCAAACGAGCAGTTTGGAATTTGCACAACTTGTGACATGTTTCCAACATGTGACGGCGCGCCCGGGAATCATTTTTGGTGATTTAACCCCCAAGGGTTGGAATTGGAGGTTAAATCACCAAAAATAATTACCGGGCGCGGCACTGCTGCTGCCCACTGCTCCCAAATGCAGAGGACAAATTTCACCACACCTATTGTGTGTGTGACAATCATTGGTACTTTAACTTTAACATGTGATCTTCAAATATGGTAAAAATTTAACCGAACGGCATTGTGCGAGTCTGCCATTGTAGTCTGCGCTGTAGTCAATAAGCTCCTTCTTTTTCTTTATCCTCTTGTTGTGGGGCAGACTGGCTCGTACAGGCACACTCTGCTGTTGCCATTTCTAATACAAAGTAGCGTATGGTTCAATATGGAAGCGCTACAAACTACAACAAAAATGGCGGGGGGGAGATGAAGTTGAAGTGGAGACACATAAATAAGACCACCCACAAAATGGCGCATCCTGAAGAGACGGGTCAGGTTAAATGTTATGTAGACCACAAGGAAGTGCTTTAAATGTAGAAAAAAATCATAAAATGAATATTTTAACATTATTTTTCATACACTTGTGCAATTAATACAAAAGAGATTGGTATTCATTTAGCAGTGTTTATTGTTGTGATTGTAGTGTGCAGAGGTGTACCGGACTGAGGTACTACTTAATTGTAACAAAATAAGGTATGACGATGATTCATCTTTGTGAAGGCAATATTTTACAGCTTTTGCATTGAATCGTATTGACTGTGCAGGTGTCTTTAATCAAGTGTTCAAACAGCTATATCCCAACATTTCACGAGAGTCGACCGTTGTTGCCCCGGCTCTTTAGCTTCTTTGTTGTGGCTTCGTTTGCAGAGCTCAGAGATTTTTTTTAACAGGTGAACTGTACATTTATGAAGAGTGTTTTATGAAGTCCGACTTTAAAGAGGTCCGTGAATGCATCTATAATGAGTTCTGACTGGTGACTAAATGAGCGCGAGGAAGAGAGGTAGAGCTTGCAGAAGCCAATGTGCAGAGCCACCCCTGGCTAAATTGGGGCCCTAACCTAAGTAGAATGCTGTTTTAAGGCTCACCGACCCACGAAACACATTTTTTTCTACACGTTTTTATTTATCTGAACCATTTTTATACTTTTTTAATCAAACTTTGATGCGTGTTTTGTACTAAAACATATTTATGAGCAAGAAATTGTTCAATAATTATTTTTTGAAGTGAAAAATAACACATTTTAACATAGTAATATAAAAATAAATATGTATATATACTGGAAGGGATTTGATCCCAGAACATCTGTTTACCAACCCTATGCCACAGTGGACTACAAAACCAAGAGCGGAAATTTGCCATTATATTCTTATCAATAATGGAGAGGGGAGGGGATATAAATACCTTTGCAGTATAATTTAATATGAAACGCCCTATCATTCGTTAATTGATATTTTAAATGTGCTTTTTCACCCCAGGCTCAAACCGGCGACCTTATATCCATAGTTGACTAACGCTACCCAGCAAGCTAGAACGGTCAGTCCACCATGTGTAGTGCAACTCTTAAATGACAAAAAAAGATAGCAACTTTAAGTTCACAAGCAGTGTTATGTTATGCAGCTAAAGACTATTTTTCTTTCTTGAAAGAAGGGGCAAAATGTCTATTTTGAATGAAAAGGTTGCCGACCCCTGCTCTATATCTACAGCAAAGGAGGGTCAGGATTACAAGCAAAGTGAAAATGCTAGAAGAAGAGCAGGGTGGACACAGAAGGTCACACTCCCAAATAAGCTGTGCATTATATCCACACAGTTGTGTTTCATCTGTAACACCATTCCTCACCTATTGAACTTTTAACAAGCCTCTCTAAATGAAACGGGCCAGTTTAGACAGCGCTGCAATAGCTGATGAATTAAGGGTCAAAGCAACACACAGAGCGATTACAAGGTTGTGTGTGTGTGTGTGTGTGTGTGTGTGTGTGTGTGTGTGTGTGTGTGTGTGTGTGTGCGTGTGACAGTCTATTTAAGCGTGTCTCTTGTGAGTTTATCTCTGCATGCGTGGGCTCCAATCTTTTTGTCAGCCATGTACCATGGCCTGATCTCATCCCATCATAAACACACACAGGTCATCTGTGGGTACTGGTGAGCATCGAGTGGATATAAGACCTCCATCCCCCACCTTTCCTCTTGTCTCTTTGGTTTTTTCTAGGGTTTTACTGGGAAAGCTGCTTATCAGAAGCAAAAGAAAGCATGGCGACAGATAGGTAGATGGATGGAAAGGTAGATAGATGAATCCTGTCTGATATGACTGACTGACTGACTCCATAGCTCAATGACTGACTGGCTGGTAGATGAGTTTTCCTCCAGCAGGGTGACAGACAACTCACTGATGGGCCTATTAGTCCTCATAAGCTTGACCTATTCTGGAATTATACATAAAAAACAGGCAGAGTTAAAACGCTATGAATGTAGATATGCAATGCAGTTGTACAACACTGCAACCACACTAATATTGGTAATTTAATACAATGTCCATCAAAAGGTATTATTACTACAATAGATCGCAGAATCGATTTTTTAAAAGACGATTTTTAAGCCATTTCTACACTTACTCGCCGTCCATCTACGTCATTCGTCAGCAGCCAAAATGAGCTTTTGTAAATCGTAACCTGTTTTTAAAAGGTTTTATCAATATTTATATTCAAAATAATATATTGCGAGAACTGGTTGGAATTGAGAATCGTGTTGAATCGAGAATCGATTCTGAATCGAATTGCCACCCCAAGAATCGGAATGGACTTGAATCGTGAGCTTGTACTAAGATTCACATTCCTAATTATTAAAATGATTATCTTTTTTATTGGTGTCTTTAGATTTGTGCAGGTGTACCTATTGATTGTATCCTACCAAATATCAATGTTGTGATATTAAGTTCAGAAAAGTGTGTCATCTCCATTTGATAATATCAATATTGGAAAAAAAGTTTAGAATATTATCAACACGATTTGTAAAATCAGATGTTAGATCATACTATGACATATTTTTCTTGGTATTTCACAAAGCTAGTAAGAGCAGCTTAAAAAAATAAAAAACATTTCAATAAAAAAAAAGGATAATTGGTATAATTATTACTATTGTTGTTAACGTTATCATTATCATTGCATTGGATTTTTTTTATATTGTGCAGGTATAACTGTTTGTAGCTTACGAAATGTAAACCTTGGCATTTACAATTTCAATTTTACATTTTCAATTTGAACAAAATTGGAACTTCAACCTGCACTGTCTTTTTTATTAAATATATTTTGAAAAATTTAAGACGGAAACATTTCCGCAATTTGGGTCGTTACGTGTCATTACAGGGTGATGGTGGTCCTGCAGCCATACCAGTTGAGAACCACTGCCTTAAGCATCCACCATATTGCTGTAAGTGATGGATACATCATGTACTGTATATTTGACCACGTCATAAAATGTTACATTTGGCAACTAGGGTGTGTCCAATCATGTCCTTCTGAGCCCTTAATCTTCAGGATATAATGTTGAAATGAAATTACAACAGCATGCGGCAAATACCTGTGAACTCTACCTGAAGCCCTGTAACAAGTGGAGCGAAGGATTAGCCAGCCTAATTCCTGCTACTCCTCTCATCATCTGGATTACTGCTCTATCCCCTCTCTCCTCTACTCCTAACCTGAACCCTTGACCCCTCCTAGGCATGACCTGTGACCTTACTGTGACTCGATATTATCGCTTAAACAACGGGCTTACGACCAACGTCAGTGCTGCAAGGCGTTAGAGGTTAGATGTGGAAATGCAAATAGCAACCTGGAAATTGCTTTTTTGCTCTGAAGACCAGAGGCTGATGTAGAATGCGACTGGCAGGGGGTCATGTTGAGCTGGATTGATGCTTATTAGAGGGTGCAAGTACATCAATGACGAAGAGAGATTATTAATGCTAATAAATACAGTAAAAGTGAATACTAACCTTGGATGGTGCGTTTGAAGAAGGCTTTGCAGGCCTCACATGACGCCACACCATAGTGGTAGCCAGAAGCAATGTCCCCACACACCAGACACAGCCTCTTTGGCATGGAATTCAACATGTACTCGCACTTTATCTGCGAATCTTCCCCGATCGTTGACGAACAGTCCTCGTAGCGCTTGGATCCGGGGCCGCCGGCGGGACCTAGAGGCCCCGCATTGGAGCCGTAAAGACTCGGGGAGTCTAAGCCATTGGGGTGGCCGTTCATGGTGGACGAATAGGAGCCTGAGGCGTCGCTGGAGCCCCCGGGCGAATGGTGGTTTAGACTGTCAGTCAGGGAGGCGGGACTTGATGGCTCTGTCTTTATATACGAGGACGGACAGTTGGACTCAAGGTGGCGCTCCTTACTGGACATTCTGCAGAGAAGCCTGAGGGAATGACACAGAAGAGAATATGAAATAAAATAGATATGATAATGGGCGCACATTAAGCTGTTATGATCCATGTGAGTTTTTAGCTTAATTTGTTGTTTTTCCTGTGTTTAGTGTTTTTTACTCTATAGCGCTCTTATTTTTGTTACACTTCCTGTTTTGGTTTTGTCTAGCAGTGACTTGATCACTGTTTCTGAGTGCCTGCTCTTGATTAGTGATCAGGGGACTGCCTCTGATCGCTAATCAAGAGGGTTTATCTGGCACTGTCGCCTTCCCTGTGACACTGCATCGTTGACTAATGTATTTGCATTTTGCCTGTCGTCTCTGCATCCTGGGGTCACACCAACAGCAACCACGCGTTAATGTGACATAAGCAGCAACATGCCCCGCTTTTCCCTGTGTATGGTACTTATTGGCAATTGATGCAATATCATTGAACACACCAGGTTCTGTCAGGTACAGCTGTGGTTCTATAGTACCGATATACTACCTACTCACTGGCCTAGTGGTTAGAGTGTCCGCCCTGAGATCGGTAGGTTGTGAGTTCAAACCCCGGCCGAGTCATACCAAAGACTATAAAAATGGGACCCATTACGTCCCTGCTTGGCACTCAGCATCAAGGGTTGGAATTGGGGGTTAAATTACCAAAAATGATTCCCGGGCGCAGCACTGCTGCTGCCCACTGCTCCCCTCACCTCCCAGGGGGTGATCAAGGGGATGGGTCAAATGCAGAGGACAAATTTCACCACACCTCGTGTGTGTGTGACAATCATTGGGACTTTAACTTAACTTTAACTTTATAATACCATATGGGCGACCTAAACTGTCCTGGTGGTTTATTTCCTGTAGCTTAGGATGCTGCAGTATCCACTTTAGTGCAGCGGCCCGTTTTCTTGCTGCTCTTAACCTCCACTTGGACAAAATGTGTAAATACAAGACAACCCTGAGGTTTCCCTACATGTAATTGATCTTGGCGCCCTGCCAAAGCAAAATAAAAACCAACACACCTAAAATTGATGGTTTTTTACAAGAAAATAAATTAAAGGATTATAATGCATACATGTATTGTATATAGACCATATTATTGGCACACTATATATATAAAAATATATATTGTATTTTGTATATGTATGTATAAAATTTTTTTTTAGCTTTTTAAAGACAATATATGCATCATCGCTGATTATGCAAATTATTAGATGATGTCATATTAACCACACACCATAGCCACGCCCCCACCACCACAAGTATATTGGCAATCTGGGAGAAACCCTGAACCCTTATCCTCCTCTTTTGTTATTGTTTGTTAACATGTCCTATTTTTACTGATATTTGATTGGTTTTGTGCACAAAGAGTGGCATATGTTGCCAAAAATATTGGGACGCATGGAATTGTGGATATTCCACTTCATCCTGAAGGTGTTTGATTGGGGTTATGTCAGGACTCTCAAGTTCCTCCACACTCATCTGAGCTTTCTTTCATGGACCATGTTTGTGCACTTTATACAGAAAAGGGGCGTTTTCCAAACTGTCCACACAAAATTGGAGGCACACAATAATCTACAGTTAAAAGACATGTGAAGATATGGAATTAATATTCAAAGGGGATTAACCAATAATTGATTAAATCATTGATTAAGGGGTGTGTTTCCATATTTATGTATGCTTTCTGACAGGCGCAACCAAGCTTTCCATCCATTGTGATGTGTTTTTCTCATCCATGTTACTTTTACAAAAAAAAAAAGGTAGGAAAAAGGCAAGGAAATAAATAAAGTGGTCCTGTATGGGCAGGCGGTGTAAGAGCGAGCAGCATGGAGGCATGTGCAGTATCACACACACTCACACAACATGAGCATGCTTGCAGAGCCAGCCGCTCATCCGTCACTCGCCAGTCAATAGCCGCTTGTTCAACATGAAGGTAATCAGTAGGCAGCCTCTTTGCTGCTCCATCATCACAAAGACAGCCACACACACAAACACACACACAGACACACAAACACGGTGGTGTCTAAAGGAATTTAAAAATCAACCTGCACAACAATTTCGTCTGGCAATCAAATTGTTTCTGGAATGCTTTTCCTTATTCCTCTCCTTCGGGAGGGTCCTGTTAATGGCACTGGTAATTAACAACTATCTTCTCGCTGTCTATATCTCCCCTTCCCATCCTTTGTCCACTTTACTATCTTTCTGCCTGTCTCCCTATCACCTCCTATTCACTGCCATCTATCTCTTTCTCCTGCTCTTTGCATTGCCGCTCTCCTTCTCTCCCTCTCCCACTAAAACCCTTCCTCTCGCTCTCGTCATTGTTACAGGCAGAAAGCACAAAAGGGGTTTTTAATTAAGGCAGGATGCCGCTAAACGAGGGGCTTCTAAAGTCCAGTCGGCCTGTAAAAGATCCCCGTTCTACTGGGACCCATAAAACAGAGACAGCGTCTTGAAAAAGAATGGGAGGAGGGAGGCTGAGTGTGGGGGTTGGGGTGGGACAGGGAATGGATATGGACAGGGAAAACAGGTAGGAAGACAGAATGTGAGGAAAGAAGGGCTGCCATTCTTATTATGCTTTATTCACTTTGAAATAAAGAAAAACGGCTAAGCACATCCTAAATAGTGAATTCATGCTGTACAATACTAAATATTACCACAATAAAATAAAATTACTCACTCTTCAAAAATTTAAACATGCTAATATTTATCATTATTTTAAATTGTACAGAGCAGATAGACGTAAGAAGTTCCACTTCCAGGTCTATGGTTATCTTCACACCTAATTTCCTCCTTTGCTTTTAACTTGTGCTTGCAGATGTTACTTTTATTCATCATTACAATTTTATACATTTAGTTATGTCCTTGTGTCTTATTGGGGCTTGATATTGTATGTCTCATGGTTATACACGATTGTATTTTGTAAGTTCAAAGTAGATAAAAGCTGTTTTTTGTGTGGAACAGGCTGACATGAAAATATTAAAGGGTCCCTTTAAAGGGAAACTGCACTTTTTTTGGAATTTTGCCTATTGTTCACAATCATTATGAGAGACAAGAAAATGTTAGTCTTTTAAAAAAAAAGAATTCTAACTCGTAAATACATCTAAATAAAGGTCCGCTTACAATGGAGTCAATGGAAGGTCCTCTATTCCGCCCATAAAACCCTCTAAATAACCATCCAAAAAATGCCAACAATACTCAATTTACATTTTGTGACCTAAATTTTAACCAGGTGCTAGTGAAATTGTTATTATAAGCGCTAACACAAACTATTTTTAGTGGGGCGTTGTCACAACACTCCAAAGTGCTTCAAACTGATCTTTTGGTATCAGATTCAGGCCACATCAGGAGGTAGTCCTGAATCCGATTGGAATCGGATCTTTTAAAATGTGACTTCAGTCTAAACGCAATGCGACCTGAATGTGACCCGTATGGGACTTTTTCGTCAGCTTTGGGCGAGCTACGTCACTCGGAAAAACGAAGTCGCCAGCAAAAGTGGATATTTCATCACGACATCTGGTTTCGGTGAGCAAAGTCTATTTAAGACTTGTCAATAGTGCACAAATAATAGGCTATGTGTAATATATGAATATATATTTTGATTCCAAAGAAAAAGTGATTGTTGAAGGACCGGAATTGACGCTGTGGTGTGTTTGCTTACATGTGAGTTGAAAAAAAAAGCTAACATAGATCCACGCTGTTGTCCGTGTCTCCTCTACTTAACAGCCATTAAAAGATATATTATACTATATACATCTTTTCATACATTATGTTATTTTAATTTACTTTTAAGTAAGAAAACACTCGTTTTTAAGGTGTTGCGACTTTTATTTTATTTTGTATTAGTAGCAGCTTCCTCCCGGTCAACTTCCTTTGTTGGCCACATTGGGGCCATATGCACGTTTACACTGGAGTCTCATAAAAAAAAAAAATCACATTTTACTTGCAGTGTAAACAGTCAGCTGGAAAAAAAAATCAATTTCAAAAAATCAGATTTGGGCCACTGCAGTGTAAACGTGCAGAGAGCTAACTAGCTTGTTGCTGCTATACTGAAGTTATGAGTTGGTAAGTTGTTTTCTCGCCTCAGAGCTCGTGAAAATGTATTCCAGATCATAAATAATGCCTCTCACCTTGATAGTAGAAGGATGAGGACATAATCCAATAAATTGGTCAACTTTGGCATCCAATTAAAATTCTGAAATGGCGAGAAAGACACGTAAAGACGCTTGGTTCCACCCCCCCCTTTTTTTTGCGAGGATTATGAATCATTCTTCATCTAAACTGGAATATAACAACATCCTAACAGTCGGCATCCCAGTGACAGCAGATATTGTATAACAAATGAAAGTTGTATTATGTTCGTTGGCTCTCATGAAGTCTGCAGTGAATAATAAGTGATGTTGTTGAAGAAAAAAGCAAACATCCTGATACATTTTTGAAATTAATACGCCACCTTATGCTTAAAATTAACAAAATAAGTAAATATTAAATGCCATTATAAATAAGCCTTTTACTGCATCACATTTATACTTACTGTGTATATATAAAACGATGATGGAGGTGTTTGGATGTTTTAGAGCGACTCCCTTAAGCTCCATTGTAAGCGGACTTTTGATCGCATTTATTACTAGTTAGCATGCATGAAAAAAAGAAAAAACACACGTGTTCTTGTCTTACGTAAGGATTATGAATGATTGGAAACATTTCAAAAAAGTGCAGTTCTCCTTTAATGCTGACAACATTGGCACTTGTACTTCTGGACCTAAAAATGATGTCTACATGTAAAGTGTTCTACAAAATAGACACAGCAGTGGTTTTAGGTTTGTTTTGTAATGAGTTTTAGCACATTTTTGAACGCCCACTTTTAGCTCCATCAGCCCGCTGACGTCACCTACAGAAGAATTGAGGCAATTTGATATTGTCTAGTATGTGTTTTGGCAGCATCTTCATCCCAAATCACGTTATGTTTTTGTAGAATTTTAAGGAATTATTAAAGATGTCTGCCAGATGCATTGTTGCAAGTTGTAGCAATACAACTAAAGAAGAGGTCAGCCTGCATACCTTTCCAAATGATGGGAATATGAGGAAAGTATGGACCTCTAAATGCAAAATGGGACAGACCAAGCGAGAGGGGTGCAATTTGCAGCGATCATTTTAATGATTTCGGCTTTGAAGTAGAAAGGTTTTGGTCTGAGTTTTGATGGAAAAACTTTTAAAAAAAACGTAAGTTAAATTTGATTCCAAAAATCAGGAGCACTCTCGAGGCGAGAAAGACTGAGTCAGAACCTGCGGAAAAATTGAGAAAAAAGAGCAGATCGGGCGTTCAAAGATGAGAGCTCAAAAACGAGCTAGTATTCTATTTTGTGTCCTCTTCTACTGATGCTTTCCTCAAGATGCTTGAGGAAATGTTGAAAGGGCATGAGGAAACACTGGCTATGGTGTCAAAAGAAGAGGAGATGGAAAAGCAGGCACGTCTGAAAATTAACATTTTATTTTTTGCTCATTATGTTACCCATATCAATTTTGACGTACTCATGGACCAGGGTGACAATTAAGTAATTCAAATAATAGTTTTATATGCCTTTATCCACATTGTCTATACGGGGAAAAGGGATTCAGTTCTGTAGATGACATCACACCAGGAGGGGGCGGCATATTGAGTCTGGCGATGGAAAGGGGGAGTTCCAAGTACAGTTAGTTATTGACCCATTACTCAAAAACTAATTGATATTATGAGAAATTACTGCTAGATTCGTTTTCAGGAGCAAAAAATACATAAATATAGCTTGGTAGTGAAAGTTCCGTCATCTGGACGCTACGAATCCGTTTGTTTTCCTTAGTACAATAATGTGCATTCAAGGTGTAGACATGGACTTATTCTAGCAGAATAGCAAGATAGATACAAAGTGGTGAGACTTGCCTTAAAAGAAAGACTGATGATTTTTTTTGCCTTCACGATTCCACCTCAAAGTCACTCTAATTCAAGCCAGTCCATTAACGGAAGCTTTGTGCTATCCAGCAATGCCTATAAATCCATTTATCTGATGCTCAGGCAGGCCTTTAGTTGAGGATGAAGGGGAAAAGTTTCTGGATGCAAATCAAGACAGAGGAAGGCACGTAAAAAGAGGACATTTCCTCACACGTGGTGTCAGAATAAGGTGGCAGAAATGAGTGATGGAAGAGAAAAAGATCACTCGGATTTGCTTGCCGAAGGAAAAGAAAACACGGCAATGACAGAAAGAGCTATTTAAGCAGATGACGTGATGGCCATGATTTAATCTTTTTTCCGCTCTTTATGCACTTTTGTGTCCCTCCCTTTCCGACGTCAATCCCTCCAAGTGCCATTAAGTGAAAGAGTTTAAGTGCCAAAAAGATCCAGTTTTTTTTCTTCTTCTTTTTCTTGTTTCTCCATCGCTCACACCTTTTCTCTCTGCTTATAAATGAAAAATAATGGCCCTGGAAGGGGGAGGAATAAAAAAAAAAGAATGGGAGGACATGCGAGGAGAAGGAGAAGGAGGAGGAGGGAAGAAGATTAAGAAATCAGTCAGTGCAGTGTGCCGACCGAGAGGTTGAATGCATTTATGTATGTATGTTATCAGTATAATTATGTCGCTATGTAGCAGCGGCTTGCTGCTGAAAGAGCAATCTTATTGTGCCTGTGCGCTCCCCAGATGAGTGTTGAAAGAGCAAGGAAGGCTCGGGTCTCGTCACTCCTTTATGTTTTTTAAGTGTTCAAAAGATTTATATAAAGAGGAGACGTGAGCGCAATAGTGCTTTACGGGGGGATTTCAGTATTTATCTTTGACTTGATTTACTGACCACAACATTAGCTAATGAGAGCCAATAAAAGAGCTTCTTTGGAGTTTTGCCTTAATATTTGAGATTGATTCTCTGACAAAAGTCAATTTGATAGAAAATGTAGTAGAAAAAGTTTTTGAAAAATTTGGGGAAGATAATTGTCATTTCTGAGATTTTCCAATGTTTTTAATGTCCATTTTCAATCATTTAAACCAGGAGTGCCTATTAGGTTGATTGTGAGCTACCAGTCGATCACGGAAAGGGTGTCAGTCGAACGTCAGTCAGTCAGGCACTAAAAAAATAGACCTAAAAATTAGCGATCAACAGTCTTCACTATGACTTGTCAAGTCTTTACTTGATTGACATTCAGTATATGGGCTAGGGCTGGGCGATATATCAAATATACTCGATATATCGAATATACTCGATATATCGAATATACTCGATATATCGAATATACTCGATATATCGCGGGGATGTCTCTGTGCGATATAGAAAATGACTATATCGTGATATTCGAGTATATGTTCTCACACAGTTGCTTTTAGCTGCGGGCATTACACTGCAGGCGTTTCTCACTCTTTCTTGTCTCTGCTTCTCACAGTGACATAAAACATGCGCACCTTCTTACATATGTCACATACTGTCACGCGTGCAACGTCACACGCCCTGGCGGAGCAGAGAGGTAGCGGCATGGTAACATTAGCTGTTGTGCTAGCGGTGCTGTGCGAGTGGCAATACGAGAGAGAGAAGGCGCAAATCTGGTAACAAATGAAGGAAGAAGAATTAATTCCCCAGAAAAACAGCACGGGGTCCATCGTCTGGCGGTGGTTTGGCTTCAAGCGGGAATATGTTGAACAATTATGCGGCAAAAGCGTTGCTACAAAAAGTAGTAGCACTACTAATGTAGCATAATTTGAAAAGTCACCCGCTAGAGAATAAGGAGTGCTTGAAACTCCGCATGTCAACATCTCTGGCCGGTGCCACACCAACAAAATGCCGAAGCAACTATTTTAACCTACCACATAGCGAAGGACATACACTATTTGATTTTCTATTATGCAGCTCATTTTTATTTGACAGTTATTGAAATATCTTGTGTGACATCATGCACAAAAGTGCACTTTATCTGTTTTTAACTATTGTAGTGGTGTTCTGTACAAAAAGTGCACTTTAATTTAGTGTTGTTTTGATATGTCATCTTAGTGACATCATGCACAAAAGTGCACTAATAGCTTGTTTTTAAATGTCTCTGACAATCTTGCACTTTCTGTTTTGGAAATGACATGAATGTTTGTGCCACTGCTTAATAACTGTTCAATAAATACAGTTTCGTTAAATTGACTTAATTGTGATTTCCCTCTCTGCATGAAAGTTTAAAATGAGCATATAATAATGAAGTATGAACAAGAATGTTTTAATGTAGACACATAGAATCATCCTACTGGTGTGATTATATGCATCAAGTGTTAATTCAAGGCAAAGGCAAAATATCGAGATATATATCGTGTATCGTGACATGGCCTAAAAACATTGAGATATTAATAAAAGGCCATATCGCCCAGCCCTAATTTGGGCAATCAAATGTATTGCAATTTATCACCAAAAATTTAACTAATCATGAGTTAACTGCACATGCTCCTTTACCTTAACCACGGCTGGTTACCCTAAAGGCAGCGTGGGTTGTTAACAGTCAGTGATCGGGTCAATGCATACGTGCAAAGATGAGTGAGGAGACTTTGACCAATGGCACATTTCCCTTTAAAATACACCTTGACGGGAATTTAGATAAAACCAAGATACTTTGCATATATTGCAGCAATTAATTATCTTAACAAAGCACAAGTTTAAAATATAATCTAAAAGTAAATAGCAAAAACACTGCTACATTGACCCTAAACAACGGTAGCAGAGTATACCGATGCTGTCAATAAAAGTACCACAGATAACCTTGCAGATTTAAAATAATAAAAATAAAAAAATACAAATGTGTATTATCATAATCATGTAAGAATTTAAGAAAACTAGAAATTAGCGGTGTAAGCTACCAGCCAACGATTAGGACGGTAGTTGCCAGCTAGCGATTAGTGCACCAGTTGTCAGTTAGAGATTAGTGGCACTGTACTGTATTATTTGACTATCTATCTGGACAAAATAAAAAAAACATAAATAAAAAATTATATTATTATATTCATGTAAGAATTTAAGATTGCCTGCGAGTAGCGGCGTAAGCTACCAGCTAACAATTAAGACAGTAGTTGCCAGCTAGCGATTAGCGCACCATTTGCCAGTTATCGATTAGCAGCAATATAATGTATTATTTGACAATACCAAGATACTTAAGACCAGTTTCATATAAAACACAATCACAATTTTATGCAGGACATATAAGTAGACTGCTCCATCTTTTCATTAGTTTGGGGGTCCTATGCCTGGAAAACGTAAACTCCTCCCAAAAATTATTTAAATTCAGTTTTACGCATTAGTAAACTATTTAAATTCAGTTTTACACATTAATAAACAATTACAGGCATACAGTATTGTAGTAACAAAACTTGCAGTTACACATCGTTACGCCTTGTCAAAGCATCTTCCTGATGGAAAATGTTGCGAGACAGCACCCTCTGCTGGATTCATAACTGCCCAGATAGCGTGTCCACTGCAGAGGACGCAGGAGGAAATATTTTAGGTACGTGACTGTGTCCAAGTTTCTGTGAACATCAACTCTTAAAGTGACCTATTTACTCATTTTCAATCCATGTTATTTTCTCATATCTTGCCTTTCCTCTTTTGTCTTCCCAATTCTTTAAGGGACTGCAATAGACGGGGAGCAACAAACAATGATGTTTGTAGAGAATAAAGAGAAGAGAGCATCATGGCAGATAGGAGTGTTTTTGTCTTGAAGGTGGTCCACAGTGGCGTGACAAGCTGTCATTAGAGTGGCCAACCCGATGCAGCGGCCTGACAACTGGCAGGAACAAACATACAATCATCGTATTAGAGCGCAGTCTGCCTCACTCGGTCGCTGCGCCACTCATGCTCAATTTTTCCCGCCGCACTCTTTTATTATATGAAGTCTTTGGAGTGCAGTTAGATGTCGAGACATAAACACAACTTCAAACAGTTTTTTTATCCACTTCTTGAAGCGGGGGGAAGTCTCTCGGACAAATCAGAGGTTTAGATGGTACTAAATGACCAGCTTGAGAGCAACACTAGCTAGAACTTGCAATGCCCCTTAACAATTGTATTGAAATACTATTCCACTACTATTCCAATATGCCCCCTAGTGGCTGTGAGCAAAAAAAATGCTGACTCAATGGGATCCATCCATCCATCCATCCATCCATCCATTTTAACCGCTTGTCCCTTACGGGGTCGCGGGGGTGCTGGAGCCTATCTCAGCTGCATTCGGGCGGAAGGCGGGGTACACCCTAGACAAGTCGCCACCTCATCGCCCAAAATACCAATTTCTTACTATTAGGTCGTCCCTGCTGTAGGACAACAGGAAAGTCAAATTCTCAGCATTGACAAACAAGAATTAACAATTTGCGATGCACACTTACAATAGGGAGAATATTCATTTCACAACTTTTACACAAAATGGAAAAATATTTGGTTTGGCGTCTGCAAGCAAGGGCATCAAGTAGCATGCTTGTCCCTCAGCATTCACAACTTAAAAATACATATTTATAATGCGCAATAGCATTAACTAGTGTGCTCATCTTTCAGTGTTCACAAATTAAAAATACATATTTTGAATGCACAATAGCATTAATTAGTGTGCTCATCTCTCAGCATTCACAAAATAAAAATACACATTTTCAATGCACAATAACATTTATTAGTGTTCTCATATCTTAGCATTCACAAATTAAAAAAAAACTATTTTTAATGCACAACAGCATTTATTAGTCTTCTCATTTCTTAGCATTCAAAAATAAAAAAAACACATTTTGAAAGCACAATATAATTAATTAGTGTGCTCATCCTTTTGCATTTACATATTGAAAATACCGTATTTTCCGCACCATTAGCCGCACCTAAAAACCACAAATTTACTCAAAAGCTGACAGTGCGGCTTTTAACCCGGTGCGCTTTATATATGGATAAATATTAAGATTCATTTTCATAAAGTTTCGATCTCGCAACTTAGGTAAACAGCCGCCATCTTTTTTCCCGGTAGAACAGGAAGCGCTTCTTTTTCTACGCAAGCAACCGCCAAGGTAAGCACCCGCCCCCATAGAACAGGAAGCGCTTCTTCTTCTACTGTAAGCAACCACCCGCCCCCGAAAGAAGAAGAAAAAACGCGCGGATATCACCGTACGTTTCATTTCCTGTTTACATCTGTAAAGACCACAAAATGGCTCCTACTAAGCGACAAGGATCCGGTTCATGAAAAGACGCAATCTCTCCATCCGCACACGGATTACTACCGTATTTCACAGCAACTGATATTCCTGTGAACCGCACTGTGGAACGGGAGCACGTACGGTGAATATTCGCACCACAGGGAATGAGAAGTCATCCTTCACTGTGGTTCTAGCTTGCCATGCTAACTTCCACCCATGGTGATATTCAAAAGGAAGACCTTGCCAAAAGAGACCTTTCCAGCCGGCGTCATCATAAAAGCTAACTCGAAGGGATGGATGAAGAAAAGATGAGCGAGTGGTTAAGGTAAGTTTAAGTTTACGCGAAGAGGCCGGGTGGCTTTTTTCACGCAGCTCTGTCCATGTTGATATACGTATGTTTGTGATTGCACATTTGCGTACATTTTGGGAGTGAACAGAGTTGTTAGAACGCTGGTTTTTAATATATTATTAAAGTTTGACTGACCTATCTGACTGTTTTTTTGACATTCCTTTAGCGCAGTTAGATGCGGCTTACAACACGGGGCGGCTTATTGGTGGACAAAGTTTTGAAATATGCCGTTCATTGAAGGCGCGGCTTTTAACCCAGGGCGCCTTATGATGCGGAAAATACGGTACACATTTTGAATGCACAATTGACTTAATTACAATGAGTGTGCTATTTTTTCAAAATTTACAAATTTTAAACTATTATTATTATTGCGCATTAGCAATACCCAGTGTGCTTGTCTCTCAACATTTACATAATACAAATTGATATTTTATATCTCTATTATATATCTACTGTGGTCACCTCTTAGCATTCAGACATCAAGCACATTGACGTTTTTTTCCCCCATACACAGGAGCAATAGCGTGATAGTCCCAGTATTAAAACAGAAAAAAACCATTATGACAAAGCTCATCTCTCAACATTCACACAATAAAAAATAAATTATTTCAAGAGGACGAATACATTTTTTGATGCACAATATAGCATTATTAAAAATTTGACATATTTCCGCATTAACACAATAGGAAAAAGAACGTGGCTTGGAGGCGGTCATTGTATTAGTGAGAATGATCATCTTTCAGCATTCACATGCAGGAAAAAAGACACATATTAGTAATATGAATGCACATCACGCAGTGGCAGGAAAAACATATGATGTTTTGCAACTGCAATGTGTGAATGCTCATCTCTCAGCGCAGTACGATTAAATAGCATGTACAGTACACAAATGATTGCAGAGTGTAAATACCTTTCCGTCAGTATTCACACTGCAAAAAAGTTGATGTGCAACTCTATTGGTGTGGATGTTTGTCACTCAGCATTCACATAATAGTCAAAACAACAAAATTCCGCTTAAATTGCTGCCTGTGAGCCTTTTGCTTAAACATAATGCTAAGTCGATGAAAGCCGCTTGTAGCAAATGCATTTGACAAACATAAGTAGAAAATCCAATCTATACAAAGAGAAGGAGGAGACGGCAGAGAAAGCAAAAGAGGCTGAAGAAAGCATTAGAGGAAGAGACCCTAGAAGTGCTGACAATGTAGCCAGCGTGCTTGGCTAATACCTTTCCATCACACCCAGCATTGTGCTCGCCATGCTGATAAGAACACAGTCCAATAAGCCAAAAAAAAAAAAAACCTTACACAATTCTATCAGTATGATACTGGCAATGCTTTGGAATGGAAAAGAGCGATGGGAAATATATTAAATTCAGTAATGGGCAAAGGAGCGATGCCAAAGGAAGTTCTTTTATAATTCCATAGTCAAATGACTACATCCATGTCATCAACAGACTGACTAGCTTTCTTTTTGTTTGGGCATGTGTTGTGTTGCCATGTTCAACACTTAAACTGTGCAAGGTTGCTGAACACAACACAACCTACAGAACGCATAGGGTCTATTCAGGTCCAAATAACAGGTGCTAAATAGCGTTTGCAAACCATAAAATTGTGTGAATTATTAGTGGGCCTGTTGCGGGAAATCTACTAAGACTGCGCGTACAATTGATAACAAGATTATATAAAATGATACAATGCCTTGCAAATTTTGGTTACATTAAACAAACCCCAAAAAAGAACACTTTGGACCTTATCTTTTAAAGGTTTGCGTGTCAAAGTGAACAGGATTTAAAACGCGCATGCGTCCTGACTTCCGGAGCGTGGGAAATGTAATGGCGTTTAGTTACTGTTGAGCCACAAGCTCAAAAATAGCGAGCAGAAAACGCACAAAGAAAAGGGGACATCATGGAAATCTCAGATGCAGAACCATGCCAATCCGTTGTTCCGACAAAGACAAGTTTATTTTATCTTTGATCGCCGTGAGCGGACATCTTTGGAGCGAATGCCTGCTGGCACGCTTTGCCGCTTATAGAAAGGATGAACTTCACATCCGTGTTTACATTACAGTTGAGTGCATTGATAAAATAAAATGTAGATTGTTATATTACCTGCTTTAGTAATATGGAATAATATCTTAGCAGAAAAACGACTGTAGACAGGAAGTCTAGTCACTTTTTAATGGGAGACTTTTCATCAAAACATGTCAAGACAGCTATTCTCTTCACAATAACAGCGCTACGTGTTAAATCCGGTCTAACTACCATAACAAAATGAAAAATCATCTTACATTACAATCATGCTTTGGTGATGATTTGTATTGTAATCTGTGATAATTTCTACCAAAATGTATGTTTTCTGGCAGATTGAAATAACGTGTAAATTCTTTTGTAACCTGTTCTGATTAATAGTCCGCAATTTCCGAATGTTTAGCAGGCTGAATATTACATTTGAATAATAAATAGAGAAAGTTAAAACATTGTCAGGCAGCGATATGAATACTATTAACTTGTACAGAACGTACAGAATATCAGAAGCATGTAGGTAGGGAGAAATATCACAGATTATATTATCAAACATCTTTGACAATCAAACCATGATCATTACAATCCACATTTTGATATTCATGTGAGGAACGGGTGTCTAAATATAGTGTACCTCTTGCTCTGAATACAAGTGCTCCTAAAGCAGGAATACAAATTCTGTATTCCTACAAAATACAGAATTTGGCAAGACATTGTCATTAAAAGTGGGTTTATGTCCTTTTTGTGTTGAGCAGTTTAAAAAAAGCATGTTTAAACAACATTTCAATAACACAAATTAATTGTCCAGCTGTGGTGATTAAAACTTGAAAATTATCTGTCTAGGGTACACTTAATAATGACAAAACTGTGATTAATCACCACTATTTTTTAGTTAACTATGAACAAACTGCAATTAATCGCTATTGAATATTTTAATCGTTTGACAGCCCTACTTAAAACATGTGCAAACTTGATAATACTAGCAAAGCTGATCTACTGAGCTCGTGCATAGAGGTTTGCCTCTCTTAAATAAGTAAAATAGGGTGCACAGGCCATTTCGCATGTCTGTCTTCATGAATATACAGAATATATGCTCATTATGTGAATGCCCACAATACCGGAAGGACAAAATGCAAATGTTACTAATTAGCACATGCAATATGATTTATCAAAACTAAAACTGTTCTGCAAGAGCTGTTTTGTATATTTATTTGGCAGGTCCTATATGCATGTGCGCAGAAATGGCTGTGGGAAAGGAGACGATCACACTGCAACTCCTCCTATGTATGCTTGTCAAAATATTTGGACTGTCAAAGAATTTAAACAATAAGCCATATCATCTATTTGGCAGTATCATTCAATAATTTTATAGCTGCTGGATGACTTAAAGGGCTGATTAAAACAGATTAAATTAATGTGTTTTGGTATCTGCCAGCTGTCTGCTTTAAACGAAGTTTGTTTTTTCATATGAAAAAAACATATTGCAATTTGCATTTTCTTGCGTCTGGAACATTCCAACACACGCTTGCGGTTAGTGCCAGCATTTCCTCGGGTGCATCTTCAGCGTGCTAAAAAGTGGGTTCAATTGTAATGCACTGCAGGACTGCTAATAAAATGCCCAGAAAAAGTGTCTGTTTGCTGCATGTTTTAAAACGTAGCAAAACACCTCAAGAGCATGATAATATAAATGTGCAGTCAATTGTCTCCAAGGTGAAAGCTGCAGAGTACATGCAAAAACCTCATTCAAATAGGGTGGTCTACACCAGTTATGAATTGTATGCAGTCTTAGTAGATCGTACGCAACACACACTAATACACGCAATTTAAAAGTTTGCACAAGCTGGTATTTAGATCTAAGTAGATCAGACCCAATGTATTTACGCACAATAAAATGTAAATATTTGACCCCCCGCGACCCCAAAAGGGACAAGCGGTAGAAAATGGATGGATGGATGGATATTTGTCTGCATTTACTACTTATACAATATTGTTTCCTACTTCTCAGCAGAACAACATTTTGTTGGTGTGTTACTGCATGTGCAAGCTTCTGTTTAGATGTTTAGACTCACAGTGTGTGGATGATTATAGTTGTTACCTGGGACAAAAGTGAACACAGCAAAATACAAATCCAACAGCGAGAGTTGAGTCAAAGCACTTTGACTCCCACTGAGCACTCTATCCAACATTTTCTGGCTCTTTTGTTGTCATTTCTACATCTCACACAGACACACACACACTTAAAAACACACACACAACAGGGAGCGGATCAATTGTTACAGTGTTAGGCGGGCAGGAAACCTGTAATACTCTTCATTGGCTGCAGAGTAAACCCCTGATTAGATACAATCGATGCCATAATGGTCAACACGCGTTCTATCCAATATGCTGTCGGCCTGTACACACACCAAAATGTATATCTATGTTCTCAGTGCTAAGTAGAATCTCTACAGGCAACAATGCATTGGGATTTTTATCGATAGTAAAAAAAACAAAAAACCTTTTGCAGGGTAACAATATGCATATAACAATGGCGCTCTAAGCCATACTGTCTGCCTAAGATGATTTTTAAGCCAATCAGAAACATGAAAAAATGCATTTCTGGAAAAGGCATAACAATCTAACATGGCTGACAATAATGGTGTCGGGCGTAATAACTGATTCATGATGATCAGTGTGATGTGTAAAAATATCATCCATTTTTCCCAGTAAAGTGTAGTCTATTATTGTGTTACAAGGCCATTATCGTTAAATTTAGTGATGTCAATTTTGTTGTATTATGCACTCTAAGCCCATGAATTAAAAATATATTTGAAGGGTTTTCAAAAAAGTAACAATAATTACTTTCCATGGAAACCAATTACATTTATTAAGGACCAGTGAGCAGCAGCGTGTGCCGCGCTCGGGAATCATTTGGTGATTTGGGTCCTTAGTAGAATTTTATTTGGAGTCTCCCCCACCCCATTACAAAAACATTTTACACATTTTTATCAATGTGAAACACTTTTTATACTTTTATTATGTAACCTGAATTTCATTTTATGCATGTTTTGTACTAAAATTAATTAATGGGAAATTAATAATGTTTTTTTGTGCACACTAACAACATGATTAAAACAGAAACGTATAAACTATCCTGGAATTTGAATCTAGTGGTACTGCCTGTCAAGACAAACACTATTGCCGTGCGCCATAGTAGCCAATTGAATTATGAAGGGAAACTTGTCATTGTGTTTTTATCAGTGACAAAGCAGGAAGCATCTAGGAATATGTGTGCAGTAAAATTATATAATCATATGAAGCGCCCTGTCATTCATGAATTGACATTTTACACTTATTCACACAAAACTGGGGCCCCGACGTACATCACATGATCTGCCTAGAGGGAGGGGCAGCCCTGACAGCAAAGTATTGGTTTAATCCACTTAAGGAAAAATAACAGACACAAAAAAAGTGAAAAATTTGCCAAACAAATGAAGAAAATATCAAATTAAAAAACTCAATTTGCACATGGTCAAAGGGTGAGAATGAATAGATTAAATGTGTTTTTAGCATTAAGTGTGACAAAAGAGAGACCCGACCGGTTGCAAACAACAGTCCAGCTGTACAGTACACCAGGCAGCCCACAGAGTGATGTAGTAAGGGCTAAGATTTACAAGGCCCCACTAGTGGCTATTAGGATGGATCCTGGGGTTTGTAAAGTTTACACACCCACATTCTCTCTTTCCAAGTGAACAGGGGGTGCGCACACATGCAGGGGCTAGCTCAGCCAAACTGTTATTGATTAGGAATTATGAGCTTTCCCAAACAGCAGCCCGGCAACCGCAGAATGTCGAGTGTTTTTTTTTGGTGTACTTTCCGTCATGCGGTGCAGATGTTAAAACTGCTCTTTCCCCCGCATCCCCCGACTGTGAAGCCAGTTTCAGATATCAGGGTGTAGTAAAAGATGATAGAACTGACAGTACGTGGACAAGACACCATGCAGCATGTCCGGGGTTCAAGCGGCAAGGCAAGTGCACGGCGAACGCTGTCAGATGAGAATCTTGATGATTTAGGTCATTTTTCTGGTGAGCACTGGCTGATAAATGTGTTGCCGTCTGCTGCTATCTTTGTCACCCAACACACACACACACACACACACACACACACACACACACACACACACACACACACACACACACACACACACACACACACACACACACACACACACACACACACACACACACACACACACACACACACACTTTTTCCTTCCGTCTTCTTTATCAGATGTGTTCACAAGAGCGGTTGTCTACTGTAACTGAACAGTATCGAGGAGGAGGAATGTCTATATCAACACGTTCACTCACAGCACTAGGTACACCTGTGCAATATAATGTGAGTTCTGATAGGAAATGATGCACACATGATCCTCCTCAGTTTTTGGTAATAATCATTGTTGTGTTTGTCATTCATTGTTGCTGTGTTGAAGATCGAAAAAGGAAGTGAACAACTGTTACTATATGTCATTATTTCCAGACAGGTAAGGGGTAACATTACATAAGCTCTGCTTCTTCTTACTACTTTTCGGACATGTTAGAATTTAATACAGTAAACATGTGATGTACAGGTTGTACCTGTAAACATGTTCCAAACACATCACTATGTTGTTATTGTATTATTTCATTATTCACTCGTTTTTTTTTCTTCTTCTTATATTCAACATGTCCGAAATAAATATTTACAATACAATACTATGCTTAACAATTTCCATTAAGTAACATCACACTTGGAAAATTTAACATGTCCGAGAAGGAGTAGGAAGAAGCAGAGCCCCTCTCCATGTTTCAGCAAATACTGAAAGTTTGTTCACTTTTGTAAATAGGACAATTTATAACAGGTAAAATAAAAAAGAAAAAGCAGTAAATGAAATCAAAATACAATAAAAATAATACAAAAATAATTAACACATCCTAAATAAATTTATAGGATAAAAAACATTGCATAGTGTCTTAACAAATGCATGTTATAGACATTTTGAATATCGATTCATGAAACTTAGGACAAATGATAATATGCTTAAAATATTTCTTAAACTGTCTCTAAAGTGTTTGAGTTCCTTGCTCAATCAGTTCTATGATTTTATTCCACAACATTTTTTGTGTGTTTGTTTTTGTTGCCTCTGTTTGCTGAGTTAAAGCATAATATTATGTACAACAGTTTTGAAGATGATGGAAACTACAACCACAACAACTTACTTCAACTAATACCTCTTTGACATTGTCAATCAAAGTGAACATTAATATCTGCGTAAAGGCAGAATTTTTGATCCAGCCCTTGTATTGTAACTCCTTTTATGTATTCTTTTCGTTTAGGACAGAGTTTACTAGATTTGAAGAAAATGTTCATCGAATTGGCTGATGTAACTAAAAATGTGAACAACAGCAGAAGGTATTGCATGCATAAAAAGATGGAAATAGGCTGATTCTTTTCATGAAAGAAAGGTCTCTGATTAAGTTGATCTTATATCTACATACAGTACATGGGTGTGCATGAGTGTGTTATCATCAAGTATTTCTGGAGCTTTTACACACACTTGCCGTGACATTTCCCTTCCCTGCTACCTCGCACTAGAAATGTGCTGCAAACAGATGAAATTGCACACTAGTATAATAAAGAATACTTAAAAAACGAAATATCCCGAATCGGATTAAAAGCACATTTTTTTTATTAAGCAGATGGTGAAAGAGGATTTCCACTCTAGTAAATATGACAGAGCTTTCAAATGTGACATGGAATGGATGCGGAGACACGACACAGAGGGAATGTGACAGAGAGAATCAGTAAAAAAAGGAGTGTGTGCAGAAAAATAGGGAGTGCATTGAGGGAATAAGGAGGGGGAAAAGTGCAAGAGAGGATAAGTAGAAATGGAGGCGAGGAGACACAAGTGAGGTGAATTCTTTAAGCAGATCAGATTTGAGGAAATTGGGCTGTCATGACAGGATTCCCATGATTTACACCTATCCATCACTGTGAGCGACGACCAGAGGAGGAATGGCAACAATGCACACCAACACAAAATTTCACCATCTCACCTAAATAATTTTCTCTTTCACCTTGTTTGCATTTTATATTAACAAAAAAACACACTGTCATTCACTGAATTCATTCAGACATTTTCTACCACTCATCTACCACTATCCCATATGACTTTGGGCGAAAGACAGAGTCCACCCTGGATTGGTCACCAGCCGATCACAGGACACATATACACATATTCACACTCACATGCACTCCCATTGCCAATAATTATCTTCAATAAGAGGAACAAGCAGTAGAAAATGGATGGGTGGATTGATAGATAGAATCTAACATAAAAGGAAGGGAGTGTACATAGAGTGAACCCACATGTACACAGTGAGCAGAGATTCAAACCCACAACATCCTGACTGTGAGGCAGACATGCTATTTATTTACATGTTTATATTCACTTTTAGAAAACAAGCAATACGCTACTTAGCTAGTTTTCATTCAAATGTATAGGTGCTTATGGTTCAGACTATATTTAGGCGCTGATCCGGTTAAAAACAATAATAAAAATATATGATTTTTCAAGGTATACAAAGAGACTGAACAATGAGTAAATAAATATAACAATATAAATAATGATAATAATAATACACATCATAACAATATTCATTATTGATGATACTAATAATAGTAGTAATACTAATAACAATATTAAAGATAGTTATTGCTAACAATATAATATATACGCAGGTGTATCTCAAACATTTATTTATATAATTATATTAGCTTTCAGTAACTAGGCTTGTTTTCATCAAAAATATATATGTATATTTTTTCCAAGGTATGCAAAGACACTGACCAATGAGTACACGATCAATAACGATAATAAATATACAAATATAATATAGAAGTATATTGATAATAATAATCATAACAATAATAATAATTGTACAAGCAAGTAAATAAAATAGTATATATAATATATATGCAGGTGCATATCAATACATTTAAATATCAATGAAAAGTTATTTGATTTTACTATATATACACAAGGTACAGTATAATTACTATATATACAAATCAAAGGAAGGCATGATTATGTAAAAACTAATTGTAATGAATGTCTAATGATAATTTTCATAGCATTTTGTTAAAAAACATCCATGGATTCACATCCATCGGTAATTAAGCTATAAACTTTGCTATCTGATTGACACAAAGATTTGCAAAGGGGTGGGACATAATTAAAGGTAGAACACCACTTCCCCCTCCTGCATATTACTTACATTTACAGTAAACAATTCCAGAATCCTGATGACAAAAGTGCGGCATATGCAGCAGGTGAAGGTGTATGTGAATTAGGACGCTCTGACATCTGTTCTCTGCTGATTCTCCGCTAATAGTATTATTCTCAATGAAGATTAAAGAGAGCGTTGGATGCATTCATGTGACTGTAAAGAGTAAAAAAAAACCTACAATAATTAGGCTGCTGCACATTTTATGATGATGATCATATGCTGCTGATATTCCTCCTCATCTTGCTGCTTTCACCCCCCTTAACCCGCCCCCTTCCTTCATCTGACACACCTTAGACCATCTGCTTAGGAATCTAATTCACATCCATTCGTAATCAGTCCCCTCTATAGCGATGCCTGCAGTCTAAATGTTTCATACCGGTGGGGAGATAGGCATTGACATGCGACCTGCACTGTGTATGTTTCTGTGTGGCCATGTGTGTGTAGGTGTGTGTAAGGCGGCCAGAGGTGAAGGGGGGTGGAAGTTAATGAGAGGTGAGTGTCTGAAAGTCTGTCTCTCTCTTTCTCCCTCTCGCTCTCTCGCTGCTCCGCCAGTAATCCTCTTCTATAAATCTGCAATCCAATCAGCGTTGTCCACACATACACACACACGCATACGCAACACACACACAGAGCTGTTGTGAGGCCCATCTGTGTGTTAAGGCAATCTGCTTTATCATTATGATTACATTGGACTCAGTTTACAGCAAAGTGTGTGTGTGTGTGTGTGTGTGTGTGTGTGTGTGTGCATGTGCCAGCGGTGCGTGGATGGCTGACATTAATCACATTCCCATGGTTTGATGGCCTAAATAAAATAGGGAATAATATTGTTGCCGTTCAATGAAAAGCACACAACTCCAGACACAAATTAAACATATCCCTGGAATTACCTTCAAACTTTACAGCACACGCTGGAAACATGTTAACACCAACGGAAATATTGTATTTATCATAAAACCGTTAATAAAATTACATAATAAGTTATTAAAATATTATACAATATTATAACACTAAATAATAAGATGCATGTTCATGTTTATTTTTATTAAAATATGTGAAGCCATTTTTGTGCTGCGTCTATTAAGAAAAAAGCTTTATGACATGAATGGAAATGAAAGATTTAGAAATGTTTTGATGTAGACTTTGGCGTGGTCCCTGAGGCTGAGCAAGTATGTGCATTTGAGTGTGTGAAGTAAACAGTGTAAACAAATCCCATCAACACAGTCGGAGGTCGCTCGCCCTGGCAGGAGCGCTCATGTGATCTGATGCTCGCCTTCTGCTGGGGTGTGAATGTGGAAAATGATCACATTAATCGTGACGTTTATTTTAGCCATGAAAATGTTTTTCTATGTACTCTTGTATTACTTTCGAAGTTATTTAAAAACGATCACTATTACTCATTCTTTATGATTTCTTCATGATTTATTTACGTATAAGAAAACGAGTAAGGTTTTTAATACAGGAAGTGAAGACGCTGTCAGTAATTGCTGAGACAAGGAGATGGTGTGAATAAACTCTTCTTCTTCATGTTGAGTTGCTGAATGGAATCACAAGGGATTTACACATACTGTCTTACTAATATTTGGGCAATACAGACCTCAGTGTAATAAAGTGCACCACTTCAACGACAACAATAATAAACATATTGTTACATAAATACTGCACATCTCTGACTGTGAGCATCACTAACTTTGTGTACCACCCTTGTATCGGATGTCATTAGGTGCACCTATGTTGCAGCCATGGCGTGACAACCCAGCCCCTGGCACACCTTTACCCCTCTTATCACTACACTTCACTGTCTGCCAACACACACACGGTTCTGCTAACGCTCCCCTCAGTGATTGGCTGAGAGTCTGCGTGAGAAAGGCTTGCCAGACCTCTAATTGGCTTGACCCAGACTAACCCTGAAATCCTATTGGACTAAGACTTCCCAGTCTACACACAAACACACACACACTTAAAACTAAAAGGCTTTGCAAAAAGCCCGACAACAACACACTCATCGATAGCAGGGCAACAGGTTGTAACATAATAACTATAACTAACAGGGTTATGTATTACTGTAACAAGACAATACACACTTAAAGCTTACTCCTACTCTCTTACAATGTAGCAACAAGAATATATGCATAGATATATAATCTCCCGTCTTTGCATACAACACCATTTACTGATAATTTGGAACAAATGGCATACTCACAATGACAACTGTGTGCATCTGTGTCATCTCCAGACAAACTCAGAATGATTAAAAGACACGAGGTAGGAGGGGGAATGTGCTCGCAGTTTGTTTGGACATGAAACAAGCAGCGTATTTACAGTACAGTTGTCACTCGAAATATGGAAGCCCTCAGTTTTACTTGTTTGCAGCTACACTCAAACGTTTGTCAGGTGGTTTCAAGCGAATTAAGTTGTCAAAATTGTTTTGTATGATGGAGCACTCACTTTTGCGTTCACTATACCCCATTTACAAAACATTTGTGGTCAATAAACATTGAAAACCATGCTAGCATACAATGTAATACAGATCCTCTACGTTTTATCACCTTACAGGGGACCTATTATGCAAAACCTTTTTTTTCTTACCTATCGATACCTGTTTTTGTGTATTTGGGATCTGCATAAGTCCCAACAATTTGAAATGAAACCATAGAGGTATGGCGGAGATATTTATAAAACAATCTTGCCTTCAGTTATACTTCCTCCAAACGAGCAGTTTGGAATTTGTCCAATTTGTGACGCTTTTCCCAATTGTGACACCAGCTGATTATCCATTTTTGGTCGAGATTTGCCCAAAGAGCTTGGCGCAAGTCCGCCTTTGTGGTCCGACGTTGTAGTCAATAAGCGCTTTCTTTTTCTCTATTCTCTTGCTGGTGGGCAGACTGGCTCGTACATGCACATGCATCCTCCGCTGTTGTCATTTCTAATACAAAGTAGCGGATATTTCGAACGTATATCTGTCAGTAGACTCCATATGGAGGCACTAAAAACTACAACATGGATGACGAGGAGAAGGCGCAGTCCAAGTGGAGCCACGTAAATAAGACCGCCCACAAAACGACGCATCCTGAAGAGATGGTCAGAAAGCGGCTTAAAGATGGTCTGTAAAACATAATCTATGCAACGACCATTACATGTTATGTAGACCACAAGGAAAGGTCTTAAAGGTAGAAAAAAAACAACATAATCATGACCCCGTTAAGAGAAAATGCTCAACGACTTATGGCCAATTAGTTGCTAATTCTTGCCTGTCTCCCTGCAAAGTATACACACAAAACTACTTTTGCACTTGTTATCAATTGTACATGCAGTCTTACAGTAGTAGGTCACACACAAAACGCCCACTAACAGTACACACAATTTTAGAGTTTGCACACGCTGTTTAGCACGTGGTATTTGGATCTTAGTAAATCAGGCTCTTGTTCACTCTTGTGTGCAGCGCTTTTAGTAAAATAGTAATTTTTTTTACATGACTCTATAACCAGATCCTCACCAAAAACAAATGTGTTCTTCCTTGGCTCATGTATCACCCCTCTAAAAAGTTGTAATGATGTTGGTAAAACATTTTTGTGCAATAACCTTGTTAATTGTATGTGCCTTACTATTTACAAAATGACTGCTGTGAAAAAAGCATGTCGATTTGAAAATCGTTATACTTGTCACAAAACTGTCTGTACCTCGGGTTGTAGAGGGCATGTGGGTCTCTCATGTGGTTGGTCTCCAGCGGCTCGTAGCTTTGGTGCATCCTCCAGGCGCCAGCGCCGCATTTACCGTACGTTGACTTGGAGCTGTCGTCAGTGCTGCTGTTCACCAGTGGACCCTTCGACAAGTTCATTCTGCAAGGAGTGACGATACTGATTAGCCAGAGCAACAACGGGAAAAAGATTCAAACACTTGCTTTAGAAAGTGATCAATTAAACAATAGAATTCAGTAAACAATGCATGCACTAGAAAACAAATTAACAACAAATACTATCAATGATAGTCCATATTCACACATGCACATTCACATCACATGCCTTAACGGTTGTACTGCACAGTTTGAAACTAGAAAGTGACTTTATGTTTTTTTTACTTTATTTGCCACACGTTAAAAGTACCAGCAGTGAGCACACAGACAGACATTAACAGGAAGCTTTGGTCCTATAACATTTTAAGATGTGCCATCACAGCCATTCCAGCTGGTGGATAAGGCCATCAGATGGAGAGAACAAAAAGCAAAAAGCCCTGGAGGATGGCACACTGTGTGTCAAATCAAAGGCAGCATGGTGTCGGGAGGGGGGTAAAGAGGCCGTCGGTGGATTGATAAGGTCACCGCAGTCAATGCAACCCAAATTCTATACTGCAAAAAAAAAAATTTGTTAATTAAAAAATGGGGAATAAAATTAAGTAGCAATAGATGGCAATCAGCAACATTTGGAGGACTATATAGGAAAAAATACACACACAACTTAAAAATGAAACTCCAGTAATGTGTGCAGTCATTTGTATAAATAAATGGCTATACATTAAATATGTGCATGATGATCTTGTGTGAAGACTTTCAGTAAACAGCAGGATGTTCTACCGATTCTGCACAATCTAGCAAGATCCATCCAATTCAATAGAAAAGATAATAATGCTCAAGTTGATTATTTTCATTTGCAATGATGGATCATTACAAAAGTTTTCGGGATGCATTAACGTCACCTAAGCATTAGAAACAGCTCCCAGTGCTACAGTAAAAACATTGAATACTAATGTGTCTCATTAGAAGGTGCAGGTGTACCTAATGTTGTGGCTACTTCTCTTTGTCGCTCTCTCCATGTGTAGAGTGGAGAGGTCTGCCTGTGTAATTTGGTGGTTTTAGTTCCACTCTGGTGAATAAGACCAATCAATATCTAGCTAGCTGCACACTCTTATTGGCTTTGCTTGCCGTGTCACAATGCCATATAGACAGAAAACACTTAATATAACTTTTTTACCCTGCTGTCATCGCCAACATAAGCACATCCAGTATTATGTTGCTGGTTTAAATCCCTTTAATAATTCATTGTTCTTCTTCTTTTTTTTTTTTTTACTTTTAAATTACTTTTATGAGCATCATGACTCAATGGTAACAAAGTGAATGTAAACTGTAATCCTACTCAGCCTATTCCAGCCTATACGCTCTGCATGTGTGTGTGTGTGTGTGTGTGTGTGTGTGCGCGTGCTGCTCAGTGACTCGCTCATGTGTTGCTGGCCCATCTGCGAATAGAATGACCATGGCTGTGTGTGTGTGTGAGACATGGGGATGTAGTGATTGATGAGACAGTTGCCATTCTTACTAATGCAAAAGGCACCTAGCCCTGAAGGAAACAAATGCCACCACACACTGCACGTGGACACACACACACACATGCAGACACAGACACACACATACAGTACATGTATAGGACCTGTGCCCAAGTTAACGTTTTAAGGTTTTTAATTGTTCTGCTGGACAGTGGTATGTCATCACGACACGTGAGGACAAATAAAAAAGCCATCACATCATTAAACACTGTGGTTCTGTGTAACAAATATAGAAGAAATTGAGGATGTTTGTCAACAATAACGTGTGATATTAAACGTTATTTTCAAAAGCTATATACAGCATTAGCCTTTTTTAAAAGCTGAAAATTATTTTTTTCCAAATGAAACATACATTAATATGTCCATGTATCAGTATTGCTTGTCAGTATTGACTTGTGATTACCTCCAATAAAAGACAGTGGAGTTTAGGGAGTTCATACAAAAACAAAGGGCTGTAAATAATAAATATTTTTAGGTGGATTACTTAAAACATTTGAGTGATTTGTGGGAAAATAATGTGCCAGAACAATATTTTAAAATAACCTGTTAGCCTTAGGTTTGCATGTGCAAGCATGTACAGTGGGAGGAGTTTAGGGAGTTCATACTACTAAAAAACACAAAATGTGGGGGTTTATTGATGATTTTCTGTGGAATTAATAGACAGTAAAATAAAAGTCTAAAACCAATAATTTTGTCTGTGCATGTTGGAGGACTTTAGGAAGTTCATACAAAACACAAATGCACTGTTATGCAAAAATGCACCGTTTTCATATGACTTTTGTGGAAATATTGTGTCATAAAAATATAAAGGAGCCTGACAGACAAAAAATAAACAAAAGTGATGTACAATAAAAACGTACAATTTAAATGTAGTTTAGGTAGCTCATACAAAATGCACTGTAATCACAAAAAATTTATTCAAAGATATTCCTTCAATATGTTGCTGTCTTTAGTGAGCATACCAATAGTTCTACATGTTAGAGGAATTTGAGAAGTTCATCCAAAACTGTAATCTGTATAAAACTTAATTAGAAAAAAAGCCGAACAACTGAATCATACTGATGACTTTTGTCAAATAAATAATGTATTATAAAAAGTAAAAAACATAAAAAAATTGTTTATACACAATTTATTGTGCATATGAGAAAATGTATTTCTCAGGTGGTTTCTTGAAAAAAGTTGTCTCTTTATAGATGTCTTTACTAATAATACCAATAGTTTTGCATGTTAGAGGAGTTTAGGGAGTTCACACATAACTGTAATTTAAATCAAACTTAAACATTTTGGTTAACAGGAAAAAGGTAGTGGTGTACTTCCGACATACGTAAAAAATGTTGTAATATAAAAAAATAAACTGAAAAAGGAGTTTAGGGAGTTCATACACCATAGACTGCAATTATGAAAAATTAGATTTCTGGAAGGTCCTCAAACATGTTGACTGTTTCTGTAAGTCTTTAGGGAGGAAACAAAAAGTGCTGCATCTTGGAGGAGTTTAGGGAGTTCACACATAACTGTAATTTAAATAAAACTTAAACATTTTGGTTAACTGGAGAAAAGGTAATGGTGTACTTCCGACTTATGTAAAAAAAAAATGTTGTACTATAAAAAAAATAGACTGAAAAATGAGTTTAGGGAGTTCATACACCATAGACTGTAATTATGAGAAATTAGATTTCTGGAAGGTCCTCAAACATGGTGACTGTTTCTTTATGTTTTTAGGGAGGAAACAAAAAGTGCTGCATGTTAGAGGAGTTTAGGGAGTTCATACAAAACTGTCCTTTGTACGAACGCTATAATATTGATTTACTGAAAAAAAAAGTGGTTGTTTACTTATATGTTTTTATGATATTTCTGAATGTTAGTGTTGTAGGGAGTTTTCACAAAAAAATCACAGTCATAGACATGTAATTAAAATTTTAATTGCTTAATTTTTGATGACTTTGATTCGACAATATGCACTACCTAACACTATTGCTCTGAGTTTGTGGACTAAGCAGTGTGCGTCAAGGCAGCACTGTGAAAGTGCGTCACTGCAGTGTTTTATGCCAACCTGCAAAACAGTCCGACTGTTACCTTTTGTAACAAATTTCTTAAATATGATCACGAAAAATGCTGTGAAGAACATACTTCTATACAGAGGTGTGTGTGGCTGTTTTGTGTCTACATCAGGGCAGATGGGGCTAGATGCAGTGCACTGTAGGCATGTGTGTGTGTGTGTGTGAGCGGATGTGTGTACACGTTAGCGTTAGCGACGGGAGCTGTTAGCGGGGCAGGCGGCAGATGGGCTGTCGTTCTTAATAGGGACTGAGCGGGTGCAGAAAGGTGACAGCTCCGCACGGGAGGGGCCTGCAGGGTGAGGACGGAGGTGGGTGGGGAGGTAGGGATACGGGGAGAGTGTGTTGGGAGGCAAACGGTGGAGGAAGAACGGGGTAAGGCGGAAATAAATTGTTCTCTGCGAGGAAGAAAAAGCAAAGTGGGGATCAACTGCGATGAGGCAAAGCCCTCCAGAGGGCACGGCGTGTTAATATCTTACATCAAAAACATGTTTTTTTTTTTTCTTATCAGATATTTAGGAAAACACACAACAGATTCATACACAGCTTACGTAAACATTATTTAACTGTGTATGTGATGCTATTTCTTTCCTTTCTGCAGCGAGAAAATGCATGTACACCTGTTCTGATATGTTTATAGTTGTAGAAGATAAATAAAACCAAATGCATCCTGTGTCGGCCAAACTTCGTACACGCTGCAATATAAGGTATTTTTGCAAATATGCAAAAAAAATAATATTTTTCTGAAACTATTAATCCCTGATGTTAAATAGACAATATTTACTTTTAACCTTCATTTCAAGCATTCATTTTATAGGTTTGTGTAAAATTATGCGTCAAAAACCTAAAAAGTATAATCTAACATGTTTTACAATTTCTGTCACAAAATATGTGCTGCTGACCATGCATTTTGATCGAAGCGAAGGAAACATCTAACGTATAAGATGGTGGTGTGGAAGACAGAAGAAGGAGCGTGGTCTGCCACATGAAGCATGATGGGAGGATGAGTGGAGGAATATTTCACTGTCAGTCTGCAGGTGGCATGGTCATCCATTTCCTTCGCTCACCCCGCCCCTTTCCGCTACACCTTTTCTTGGACGCACAAAGCCGAACAACTGAATCATACGAGGCGGGGGCCAAAAAAGCAGGACCTTACTTCTCTTCTAGCTCTCAAACGCACACACACGCCACCTCTCCATCTAAATTTGTTCTATTGAGGCCTGGTCTGCGCTGTCTCCTCCCATTAGGGCCACCGTTAGAAGCCTTGAACACCACATGATAAACACACACACACACTTCCTATCACACACTGATGGCTTCATTTTTAAAATGCAACGTAAAAATTGTTACTAACAGTGACAAATTCACATCGTCCAACAAAAATGCCGCTCAGTTAACCTCTCCATAGATATAGACTCATCTATCGCTACGTGGGAAGAAATTTATTTTTATATTCATTCTCATCCCTGAAGAGGAATTCCGTTTTCACTCAGTAAACTTAAACGGTCTTGCGCAACATAGCAGAGGCTGGGGGTTCAAAAGCCTTCGAACGTAGAATCTAGAAACAGATTAGCATTGTTCGGACAACTTTTAGAGCGTTGTTGCTAAATGAATTAATAAATATAAAAAAAAAAATGCATTTCTGTAGCTATGTCAACAAAAAAAAAGTGATTTTCCCACAGCAAGAAGTCCTACACAACAAAGCAGGAGATTGTCCGAAGTATGTTTGCGCTTTTATTCCGTCCTTCAATGGCACAATTAGATGCATTACGACGTCGGCGGCTATGTCCGATATACAACACTTGTCGCACAATTGCTTCCAGCAAAACAGGGCGGGGAAAAGAGAGCGTCAAACATCACAACTCCACGGCCCCGGCATTGCAGAATACTTTTGTATACAGGCGGTACCGCGTTGTTGAATTTTGATTCTTGTGCTGTTTATGCAGAACAGCCATAAAAACGCTGGAAAAATATCTCCTAAATTAACTAGGTAAGAAACCTCTTTTCTCCCACATGATTTGAATCTGCCAAATGGGAAATTAGGTCAATATTTGTTGGTAAGCAGAGGAACCACAAATGATTTGATATCAAGTGATAGTAATGAACATACACTCTGATGTATGGATCGTGCCTGCAGAATGGGGCGATGTGGGGGGAAAAAGAAGAGATTGGGATGAGCGCAATTGCCCCTCTCTCAATACTATCACACTCTCTCTGTTCTTGCAATTGTCCCTTTGGCATTCAATCACACACACACACACACACGCACACACACACACACACACACACACACACACACACACACACATACACACACGCACACACATTTGGCTGGGCTGCGGCTAATTGCGGTGAGTGTGTGTCACAGCTGGTACGGTCCCCTCGTACTGCTCTTTCAACACATCAAGGCCGCCATTGACCCATAACACACACGCACACACACACTGATTGATTGAGAGTGAAATCAGTCAAATTCACATCATGTGCATCACTAAAGACAATGTGTGACTTTTTTTAAGATGAAAAAGCATGATCTAGAATGAGTGTGTGCAGCCATGTGTGCGCTCATGCGTCCCACAGACCGCTAAGAGCAGGGGTGCCAGACAAAAGCAGCCGCCCCCCACCCTCATCTCCCTTCCACCTATCCCCTCTCTGTCTCACTCTTTTGCATCCCTCCCTCCCCTTTTACAGGACTAAATTACTGCCGGAATGCTCGGACCCTTCACACATGAGCCAGGCCTGCCTTTTTAAAGTGTGTGTGTGTGTGTGTGTGTCAGTGAGTGTAGGCGAGGACAAACCTGACAGATAACAAATGCCATCGGGACAGGCGAGCGGACACAAAAAAAAGAGGAACACCACCTCTCACCGGCCAGCCATTCAGGTCACAAACACACACACACACGCACACATGCACACACACACAAACAGAAGCGCACACGGGCAACAAATCAGTGCGGCACATATTGACATGCCCTGACAGATGAATTAAGTAAATGATTTTATAAGGAGATTAAAAGGATTTTAATTTACGCAATCTCTCTCTGGTCACCCCCACCCCAAACAGTCAGCTTCATCTCTCTGTCTCCCTTTAGTGCTTGCCTTTCCTCATGGAAATAAACAGAAAGATTCAAAACAAGCGCTGAAAATATAAACACTAAACATTTATGTGTAATAAAGTAAAACAAAAAAAATGGTGGTTATCACAGGCAAACACACACACTTTTCGATATGCTTGAATTGTTACACGTCTTTAGAAATGTACTATGAATTCTATATAGCAAAGTTGAACAGTTGGTCATAGAATGACATTTTTTTTCTGATGGTCATCCATCATGATTTTGAAATGTTGGCTAAGTGTTTGCTGCTAAAACAAATGAAAACAATTACTTTCAAAACACCACACACAGAGACTTAAAGTGGAGCGCCATCTCTAGCACCTCACCGTCATATAATCGCTTGATATAATTCTGCTGTCTACACCTACAGTGGTGTCAGTTTAATAAATCATACAAAAAGTACATCACTATACCAAATTTTCCATGCATAACATAAGAAAATATTATTAGTTTTTTTACTGCAATTATTTGCTTTGCGATGACTGCCTTCATGGTTTGCATGCACGGCCGTCTTTTAGCAACACGCATGTCGGCAAAAAATAAATACAATTCCTCAAAGTCACCTAGGAAAATAAACTCTAATGATATGCTAATGGTATGTATAAGATGGCAAAGGGGGGTTTATTATATTAATAGCATAATGTTATTATTATTGATATCAGTATCATCATCATCAGGATCCCTAATACTTTAATTAGTGTTAGAAAGGGGTGCATGAGAAGACTAAGAAGCGGAGAAAGAGCATGGATGGATGGAAGGAAGTATGCATGATGTATGGAATTGTAAAAGTAGAGCTTATTATACAGAATGCATCCGTTGTAAAATATCACAATCAAACACATTTACAGCATAAAAGCTAACGGAAAGTGCTGAAACGTCAATTTCACTGTGGGCATGTCCCAAACTGGTCACACTGGTTTGTATCTGAAAGATCAGCAGACGGACCCACACTGACTTTTTTTTTTGTTTGTTTTTAAAAAGGTAAATGATACTGAGCACAAGTCTTAATAATAAAGAAATACAGATTTTGTGTCAGACTTTTCAAAGACACTAATTTATGACATTAAACTGACATTTTGGCACATTTCCAAAAGTTATTGAAGTCTAATTATTCTTTAAATAACCATCCCGCACACACAATATATACACAATATTTTAGTTTAACTTTAAAAATTAGTGTTTCTTTTTTAAAAGCATAATCAGTAACACATGTTTAGGAGCTTTTCCAGTGTTTTTGTTTGCATTTAAAGACATCCTCAATAAATGCATCACATCGGCCTCAGACTTGATTTGTTTTTTTTTGCACTTTTACACACACATGAAGACATTTAAACAGAGGGCAATATTTTGCGCAGCTGAATTTAACCTACTTGTTGTTTGTAGGAACAAACGTTCAAATCATTTTACATGGTGATGGTTACACACACTCCAACTTTTTTTAACTGTATTTGCATAAAAAAGGCTAAGGTTGGTTCATATTAAATGATGTTTCTTCAAGAAAACTCACACACACTTATGTCCACTTGCTGGTCTTTATGACACCAACCGAAAAAGAGCAGCAAAAGGAGCAACTCACTTTTTGTTGGTGTTGTGTCAAAGTGTGTGTGTGTCTAATTCCTGTGCAGGGCCACATGCTGAGTCGGCCGTCTGAAATTCTACCTCCTCTGGCATTTAAGAGCGCTTCCCCTCTTTTCATCCTCTCACTTATGGGCCCTTGTCCCCCACACTTGGATGAACATGCAGACACAGTAAAAAACTTGTGTGTGTATGCGTGTGGGTCAGTCTCTCAGGTGTGATGTCCATAATGAGTTGCTGTTGTCCTGACACTGCTGTTACACACACACACACACACACACACACACACACACACACACACACGATACCTGACAGCAGAAACAACATACACACAACTACAATGGAAGACAATGACAAATTAGAATAAAAGGCAAAAATTTACCTACTCTTGTTCAGAGTGCATTAAAAAACACTCGGAGAGCGGATGTCCTACCAAATCCATCGGCGATAACGTCTCATTGTCATGTCAACCTCCTCCAGAGAAAAAGATTGGGCTGTTTTGTGGGAAGAAAAAAAAAAAGTTTCAATATGTGTCCTCTTCTTTCTCCGGTCTCTCGGTCCTTGCTTCCACTTGGAGGAAGCAACACAATTTAGCGGGCTGAGCGCTGCCTGCCTGCACTGATCTGCTCTGGGTGGATGTGAGTGAGAGAGAGTGTGTGTGTATGGCCAGTGGGAGAGAGAAGGGGTGCGACAGACACACACACACACACACACACAAAGTCAGCCAGTCAGGCGGGCAGTTGGGACAGAAAGCTGTGCCGCTGTCCTAATCAACGACTTAAAGCCCCAAAAGCAGCTCATGAATATTAAGCAGCGGTTGTTTTGCATATGTAGTCCCTCAAGGCTGCCGGAGCGGCCGCCATTGGTGGACCCTCGGCCTATGGTTGCGGGGAGGGGTGGAGACAGGGGCGGGGACAGGAGCAGAGCTAGGAAACAGAGCAGGTGGAGAGGGAGGGGCCGGACAAATAGGGATGCTGTAGGGAAGAGAGGAGAGGATGAGACAGGTGAGTGTAGACGTCCTGTGGTAAATATAGTTGGAATAAACATAATTTTTACTGATCAACCACCACCATCAAAAAGAGGATGGCTGTAACCACACTAGAGAGCATGACCAATTCCAAAGCTGCATGTAAGCTGCACGCTGTACCAGAACTCTACACACCGAGGCAAGAGCGTTTACAAAACTACATGGAGGACATATATTGACTGTGGCTCACATTTTCAATCTTATTCCTAAAACTCTGACACGTCAGCGCTTCTTTCAACACTGCAGGAAGTGCAGGGAGGGGATGCAAAGATGAAAGAGAGCGCTTGTGATTAGCAGCTTTGGAGGAGAACAGATAATAAAACATTTCCTCAAACCAGTTCCTTTGATGTAAACGTGTGTGCAGACTGATTTCTGTATTGCAAAAACTGAAATATGATGTCATGTAATTATCGTACGAGCTTTACTTTAAAAGTTACTTCTGCTTGTGATGCTACTGTACATGTGTTGATACATTAAAACATATTTTAAGGAGAAATTATTGAAGGCCTTCCACTCTTTTGTTGAGAGGTCAAACTCTTTACAACTACTGTACATACAGTAGATATATTTATTATGACGCACATGTCTTCCTCAGAACCTGTGTCCTCTGCAGTGGACATTTGTTGACAAATGGCCGGTGGTGCAACAAACTAATCAACAGTACATCGCATTTTACCGTTTTCTGCAATAAATCATTCCCTAACTTAATGTGCCATACAACTTGTACTCGTCATTGTAAAATGGAAACAATATAATAATAATAAATAATAATATATTAAAGTCTGTTGACATCGTTCAGTCTTTTTGGATAAGGAGTCTTACCAGCATGGCACATTTTGACTCGGCAACATTTGAACACTCTTCAAATCTGTCACATTGTCTTATGCAGCGCCCCCTTTTACAGGATATTCAATTGGATTTAGGTCTGGGCTATCAAGAAATCAACATTTTCTTCTGGTGGATTTGCATTCTTGTCATGTTGAAAGGCAAAATTCCCTGAGCTTCACGCTAAACTACTACTAGTTGTTCCTCACTTTGGCAAATAACCAAAGCATGTCTCATTTTTTAGTGTTGCCAAATAAATATTTTTCTTAAATTAGATTAATCACAGTTTTGAATTTGAATTAATTGCAATTAATCACAATTAATACTAGTTGTTCCTCACATAGTCAAATAACCAAAGCATATTTTATTTAAGTGCTGTCAAATGATTAATTTGTTGTATCAGATTAATCACACTTTTGCATTGGGATTAATCATGATTAATCGCAGTAAATTACTACAAATTAGTCTGCACTTAGTCAAATAACCAAAGCTTGTTATTTTTTGTTCTGTCAAATGTTCATTTTTAAAAATCAGATTAATTACACTTTTGGATTCGAAATAACCATGATTAATCACAGTAAAGTACTGTTAGTTGTTCTTTATTTAGTACAATAACTGAAGCATGTTTCTTTTTTCAGTGCTGTCAAAATGTTTTTTTATTTAGAACAATCACACTTTTGAATTTGGATTAATCGCGATCAATCACAGTAAATTACTAAAAGTTGTTCCTCACTTTGGTTTAAAATCGAAGCATGTGTATTTTTTAGTGCTGTCAATTGATACATTTTAATCAGATTAATCATACTTTTAAATTCTGATTACTCGTGATTAATCACAGTAATTACTACCAGTTGGTCCTCATTCAAATAACCGAAGTATAAGATTTTTTTAGTGCTGTCAAATAATTTTAAAACCAGATTAATTATACATTTGAATTTGGATTAATCGCGATTAATCACGGTAAATTACTACTAGTTGTTCCTCACTTAGTCAAATAAATGAAGCAAGTGTTTTTTTTCTTCAGAGCTGTTAAATGATACATTTTTTCATCAGATTAATCACATTTTTGAATTTGGAATAATCATGATTATTCACACTAAATTACTACTAGTTATTCCTCACTTTGGAATAATACGAAGCATATGTTTATTTTTTAGTGCTGTCAAATTGTACATTTTTAAATCAAATTATTCACACTTTTACATTTTGATTAATCACAGTAAATTACAACTAGTTGTCCCTCACTTTGGCAACAACTAAAGCATGTGTTAGTGCTGTCAAATGACATATTTTTTTTTACCTCAAAACATTGTAACAGTTTTATCTGAAGCCCTGATGGGGTTTATTTTGAAGTGAAATTTGCCAGCGAGCACACCAGTCAGTCTCCTCACTCATCTTTGCAGTGACGTATGCATTGATCTGATCGCGCACGCCGCCTTTCAGGTAACCTTCTGCACTTAAGTAAATTGTGTGATTAATCTCCAACTGCACACAATTAATGCATTATTTTTTTGTGATTAATCACTCGAATTAACTTGTTATTTTTGACAGCCCTAGTTTATTTATTTAACAGAATTAGGTTTTTTTTTAATTTAATTGCAGGTTGTTGGTCATTTTATAAAACCATTTTTTAAATTATGTTTCAGGGTCTCAAAACTTAGTATGTCAACTCTCAACAAATGACAGGGAATAAAAGAATAATCTCACTTTAAACTCAATTTAACGTCCTTTGCATAAACATAATCCAACTAAAGAGTACACACACTTGCCGTCTGGTTCACGCTCACACGCACGCACACACAGAGTTATGATGTATCCAGGGACTTATAAGCATCGACAAAGATGAGTGTGAATCAATGCTGCCGTCACTGCTGGGCAAACAAACACTTTACCAAAACCTCACAAACACACACACACACATACGCACTCACGTTAAAACATGTTTATGACATCCTCCTCTTCTGAAATGTAAAATAGTGTTTAACTGATGATATGATATTACACTGCAATATAAACACCATCATATGAATTATGCCAAAGTTGATTGACACAGAGCTACCAAAACGAAGCAGAAAATTTGAATCACTGCACAATATAGACACAAAAACACACAACCTGACCCACGACAGGTAAACTAAAAAGCAATCACACAACGATTGCATGTGCTATATTCATCAGTTCAACAAATAGTTTGTTTTAAACAACCCCCTAACACATTCCATGGTTTCGCCACGGTTGTTCTACCCCTCTGTGACCCCCATCTTCACCTCCCCCACCTATCGATTGTCTCTCAGTCAGTGTGCATGTTGACAGTGACCCCTTTAGGCCACTTTCCTCTCTCTTTCACTGGTGGAGCTCATAAACACAAGCCTATCACGATAAAAGCCAGGGAAATAAACATGTGTTGTGTTGACGCGTGTGTGTGTGTGTGTACACGCGCGAATGTGTTCTCTTTATTGTACAGGACATCAATACAAAAAACTCCACATGGGGAAAATTCTGTATTACATGTAATAATAGGCAGCAATGAATGAAGTATGAACTCTACTTTTAAAACAGACCTATCACTCTTCTTTTGTTATTACATGCATGTGTGTGTGCGTGTGTGTGTGTGTGTGAGAGAGAGAGTGTGTGTGATCTGCAGGAGAATTATCCATTGCAACTCATAGTGTCATCAATCACAGCACTCGATAGGCCACAGAAAGTTCACGCAGGGGTGCGACTGGGTCAGAACAGTATTCTAGAAATTCAAAGAGCCGGTCACTTAAGCACCTGACCACAGGGCCACACATTGATAAATGTGTGGCCGTCATATAAACAACATTACATTGATAGGTGCTGTCCCGTGGGCTTGTTCTACCAGACAAAATTAAAGGAAAGGAAAAAAAAAACAGAAGGGGAAGAAGACCAGGGAAACTGTAATTCACTAACAGCCAACAGAGGGCGCTATGGATCATATTCACTTAAAAGGCAGCATCTGCAACACACTAACTGTATGTGTGTGCGTGTGTGTGTGTGTGTATATGCATGTGTGTGTATGCATGATGGGCGCAGAAAGAAATGCATGGTTATTCAAAGACCCAACAAGAATAAAAAACACACCATTTAAAAATAATTATTGATATGTACATTTCTAAATCAGTTTTAAGGTCTGTCTTCAGCTTACTTTTAGAATTAGGCCAGACAGAAATTGTCCAGTGATTTTAAGCACATTTAATTTTGATCACTAAGCTGTGTGATTGCTGTTAGTTTTGTCAATTGATGCTATGCTACTTTGTTGGTTGTATCTCCATTTGAGAGCATTTATAGTCTTTGCTTCAAAACATTGTAAAAGTGAGCACACAGAAATACAGTATGTCAATATGAATAACAATACAGATAAAATAACTTCTCTCTGACATTCCAAACATAAAAAAAATGATGTACGCAAACACGCTAGCTCAATGCTAATTTACATTGGATTCGCCATAGACATGCTACTAGTTAGCATTAGCGCTTGTACATTGCGAATTCAGCATCTCCGAATTTGGAAATATAAAACAACACTTAAGATGTACGTAACAATCAAACCGCAGATGTATAATCATTACAATACTTACACTAAATCACTTCAGCACGTTCAACTTGATGGGAAAGATGGAAAAGAAAAAAAGGAAAGCTTGCTTCCTGACTACGGCAACACACGTAGGACAAATTGAAATGAACGCATACTTGCAAATTAGAGTCAGGATTACGAATGAAGATCCCTCATGATCACAACATGACACTAGATCAAGCCTTTTATAACATTCCACACTACATAATAAGTAGGCAAAAAGAAAGGATGTATTAATTGTGCTGATATCATATCTTATCGATATCGGCCAAATAGTCAAGGCTGCAGTATCAGAAGTGAAAACGTTGCAGTAATTAGAGTTAAGTACATGTAGTTTCTTTACAAGCTGGCTTTTCAAAAAGTGGCACAGTGAGCCATCCATCTGTCCATTTCATACCGCTTGTCCCTCTCGTGGTCATACTAAAACCGGGTCACATGAACACTTCATCGCAGGCCCAAGGCACAGTGAGCCTTTCTTTTAAAACCAAATGAGATTGTGGCCTGGGTTCGATCCTGTGTGGAGTTTGCATGTTCTCCCCGTGACTACGTGGGTTCCCAGGTACTCCGGCTTCCTCCCACCTCCAAAGACATGCACCTGGGGATAGGTTGATTGGCAACACTAAATTGGCCCTAGTGAGTGACTGTGAGTGTGAATGTTGTGTGTCTATCTGTGTTGGCCCTGTGATGAGGTGGCGACTTGTCCAGGGTGTACCCCCCCTTCCACTGGAATGCAGCTGAGATAGGCTCCAGCATCCACCGCGACCCCAAAAGGCACAAGCGGTAGAAAATGGATGGATGGATAGAGATTGTGGCCGCTTGTACACCCCGAAGAACACATTTTTTGTGGTGTCTTGTACTCACTCTCGAATTGGCACAAAAAAGAGCTTAAAATACTTATTTGCTTGAAAGCAAGGCTGTCAAAGTTAACAAATTCCATCTCTTATAATCATTAATTGTTTGGCTAGTCCAGGAGTCGGCAACCAATGTTGAAAGAGCCATATTGGACCAAAAATACAAAAACAAATCTGTCTGGAGCCGTAAAAAAATTAAAAGCCATAGTACATACAGATAGTGTGTCATGAGATATAAATTGAATTAAGATGACTTAAAGGAAACTAAATGACCTCAAATATACCTACAAACGAGGCATAATGATGCAATATGTACATATAGCTAGCCTAAATAGCATGTTAGCATCGATTAGCTTGCAGTCATGCAGTGACCAAATATGTCTGATTAGCACTCCACACAAGTCAATAACATCAACAAAACTCACTTTTGTGCATTCATGCACAACGTTAAAAGTTTGGTGGACAAAATGAGACAGAAAAAGAAGTGGCATAAAACACATCCTAGAAAGTCGGAGAAAGTTATATATGTAAACAAACTACGGTGCGCTCAAGGACCGCCAAAATTAGTAGGACAAAACGGCGCTCGCCAAATACTCGAATTAGTGAGGCATGTTTAATATAAACAGTGTGCTTTATAACAATTAGGAAGGTTTGCGTCATGTTTGTCCTTCTACGGAAACCATATTAAAACAATTGTTCATACATTTTTGAAAAAGCTCCAGAGCCACTAGGGCGGCGCTAAAGATCTAGAACCGCGGGTTGCCGACCCCTGGGCTAGTCTAACTGTGTGGTGCGTTCAGTGACACTTAGGAAACACAGACTCCTAAAGGCTGAAATATACTCTAGTTGACTTTGATTGGATTATTACGGCTTGCTACAACTTTATATGGCTTAATGGTTGGTTACTTACAGTAGCAGCCGCACTCAATAAAAAAAAGCACATTGTGCGTTTAATTGTACAAAAACCCAAGTTTAGCCATAAACCGAATCCTACTTAAACCAGGCCGCATGAAAACCCAGGTAGTGTTGTAATTTGTTATTCTAGATATGTGCGCATAAAGACACACGGAACATAAACACACTCCACTTCATCTGTTAGTGTCTAATGACGTGTGTGAGTAATTACTTTTGAGCCAGTATGCATGTGGCTGCTTGAAGTGCAAATGCTCATGTCTCTGTGTGGGCTTTTGTCTGTGTGTTTTTGCCTGCAATGACCGGGTTTAATGGTGTGTGTGGAAATAATCACCTAATCGTCACACTGCTTCTATTTAACGTGTGTGTGTGTGTGTCTTGGTGCGATGACTTGTTATGTATAAGTGGGGACGTTGAGGGGGAAAATAAAACCAATTGGAATTATTAAGGAGAAAAGGAGAGGAAAAGAAGCAGAGAGGCAGACGTTTCGCCTTTATCTCCATCTCTAATTCTCCACAATAACCTCGCCTTTCAATGTTGCTCTCCAGACCGTCAGCCTGTGAATTTATCGGTGGCCCAATGATTGCTTCTTGGGCCATGATGGCTGTAAATTGCTTTGCCATTTGGTAAACGCTGGCAGTTAGAAGGTATACAAGTAATTATTTGCGCCTGTGCTGATTGAGACATAATTCCAAGATGAGGCCGTGGAAAAAAAAAATGACAGCGTTTAGAAACAACTATGTTTTAATTTCCCTACATTCCTAATTAGAATCTGTTAGAACACGGCAAATTTTTATATGATTTCCTCCAATGGGGCCCAGATATAATTAAACTGTCAAGAGGAAATAAATAAGTATAAACAAGGTGTAATTTTTTACAGTGCACAGCACCTTGTCAGGCAGTGACTTTTTGAGAGGAAAAACAAAGTGCGGAGAACAAAGCAGGGACGTAGAGGACACGTTTTCAACAAACACACACGGTCACTCCGAATTAGATTTTTCAAAGCATATTTCAAGACAGCGTACCCAAATTTTAATGCTGCTTGTGTACTTTTTGGGTTATCCTGTGGTCACACATTGCACGTAACAAACCAGTCAGTATAATTCTGTAAAAATTCAGTGCCCAAACAAAGAATCCCCCGCAATGGTGACTCAGTGTCTGTGTTTTGATTTTTAAACACGGTTAAGAAATAAGTGACCCTGGGGCCAAAGTAAGTTGCTAGTGCCAGTGCAAACATGCATCAACAGGGTCCGATGGTCATGCAACACTTGCTCGTTTGAGGTAGGTTATTCAGCAAAAAAAAAAGCAGAGAACAGATAATCCTGCTCACAACTGCACTGCTATATTTATAGCACCAAGTACAAAAGGAAACAACAATAGTAATTGCTGATGTGAATGTTACGTTCTCTGGTTGGCATTCTTGGCCTGGACCCCAAGATGCAGAGCAAGGAAGGCAAAGTGCAAGGACAATGTTGACCCAAAAAACACCATTACATGTTGCGTAGGCCACAAGGAAGTGTTTTAAATGTTAAAAAAAAAATATCATAGAAGTTTTTCTTCGTCAGGCTTTAAGCGCATGCAGTGCAGTTCCCAGCCAAACACGAATGGAGTTTCCCCAGTAAGTCAACTCATTGAGAAAGCATTACACTCATCAACTATTTTGTTAGTTAGCGTTCCTTGTCACTTGTGAACATTGGCGACCAAACAGGAGCTGAAACTAATCAATGCTTTTATTGCAAATGTCGATCCACATCAGAGGAGAAGGTGGTTACAAAAGAAGGCTTTAAAAATATGGCAGATTAATGCACTAAAAGCAGACCAATCAAATTCCACATGGTTTGCATTGCTGCAACGCGAGGTCGGATTTTCTTGCAGGTGCGTGTTACGCTACAACTGAGGTTTTGGATGGGGAGGGGTGATGCATTTTGATGACTCAGCAGCACACTTCCCTCCAATGAGGGGCCTTACCTGGAAGTCAACCTGGCGTTCCTGCAGCGTTAGTAATGGCTGGAGGATTAGAGGCTGCACGGAGCACGCTCGCTCTGATGGAGATGCATTCGAACTGGGCTTACTCAATTACAATCTGACAACAGGCTTGTGGAGCCCAGCTTTGCCTGACAACACACAAACACGCACACACACACACCTAAATGAATGTTCCAACACGGCAGATATCGCAGACTTCATCAGGCTCTCAATGAAAGAGGTATCAAAGACAAAGTGTTAGAGTGCTACCTGGTAATTCTATTTACTAAGAAGCATTTAGCTGACATTTTCATGGAGCGTGGCTGCAAATTGAGTGGAAAAACAACTTTTTGGCCAACATTAGTGCGAGGGGTTCTTAAGTAACTGTTGATGAATCTCTTATAAAAGTCAGCTCAGATGAATCAAGACTTCATAACTGACTGCGTTATACATCTATTTTTGATTAAAGAAAAAGTTCAGCTATAGGAGATGTTCAAATGAACGTTTTGTTTTAATTTAATTGGTCCTTGCACTCATATACAAACCATTGTCATCTAATATTATTCATGATATGAGAGGGACAAGTGGTGAAAAAAAATGGATGGATGGATGTTATGCTCAAGGCTAACACCATGGAGTGTGTACACGTGCATGCACTTAATTCCGTGAATGTCGTGGAGACAGAAGTAAAAAATCAGGAACAATAGACGTCTACTGTTTAATATTCTGAACCAATATGTGTGCATGTTGTATTAGAGTCTGACAAATGTACACACATGCTAATACGGCAATTTGTACAAAACTAATGCCAGTTTGTAGAAACCGCTATTATAAAGAGTTTTCTCAGTTATCCTTTCAACAGGTCAGTTGAAAACTGAATTGTATAAAAAAAAGAAACAAATTCTCCAGGAGGAAACAATGTGAATTCAATTAATTCAGACACAGGAAAATGTTAACGAAAAACACTTTTCATTTTATTTTTTCTAAAAGTGCAAAATGCAATTATAATTGAATGTAACACCACTTCTACCTTTATTGAATATTCTTCGACATCAATGAGTCAGCAAGGGAGGAGGTATTTTGATACAACTTCTTTTCTGAATTCAATAGTGTTTGTCTCGTTATTTATCAGAGTGCTGGCACTGGTTTTATAGTCTTAAATGCACACACAACAACTGTGTGCTCATGTGATTTTGCTGACATAACTGATGCAATCACACACACGCGCGTCAAGTTTTGCTGTATACAAAAATAGTGGGGACAGCCTACTATAATATCCATTTACCCTCAATAGTTTGGCAACACGAATGTCAATTCTTATTTATTTAAATTCCAAATCGATTCTGAATTTTCAAGAATCAATTTTTAGAATAAAAAAAAAAAATACAATAAAAAAATCAAAAAAAAAAAAAAAAAAAAAAAAAATATATATATATATATATATATATATATATATATATATATATATATATATATATATATATATATATATATATATACATACATAAACACACACACACACGCATATATATATATATATATATATATATATATATATATATATATATATATATATATATATATATATATATATATATATATATATATATATATATATATATATATAAATACATTTGTGTTGTTCCGATACCAATATTTTGGTACTGGTACCAAAATTATTTCGATACTTATCGGTACTTTTCTAAATAAAGGGAACCACAAAAAATTGCATTATTGGCTTTATTTTAACAAAACATCTTAAACATATATTTCTTATTGCAAGTTTGTCCTTAAATAAAATAGTGAACATACAAGACAACTTTTATTAGTAAGTAAGCAAACAAAGGCTCCTAATTTAGTCTGCTGACATATGCAGTAATTACATATTGTGTCATTTTCCATTTATTTTGTCAAAATTCTTAAGGACAAGTGGTAGAAAATGAATTATTAATCTACTTGTTCATTTACTGTTAATATCTGCTTACTTTCTCTCTTAACATGTTCTATCTACACTTCTGTTAAAATAATCAGAATAATGATTAATAATTATGTAATAATCACTTATTCTTCTGTTGTTTGATACTTTACATTAGTTTTGGATGATACCATGAATTTGGGTATCCATCCGATACAAAGTAGTTACAGGATCATACATTAATCATATTCAAAGTCCTCATGTGTCCATGGACATATTTCCTGAGTTTATAAACATTATATGCATTTTTTAAAAACGAAAGAAGATGTTGTGATGCCAAAAAATATCGACGTAATCATAGTATCGACTGGATACTCTCCTGAACTTAGTATCATTAAAGTTTAAAGTACCAATGATTGTCACACACACACTAGGTGTGGTGAATTTTGTCCTCTGCATTTGACCCATCCCCATGATCACCCCCTGGGAGGTGAGGGGAGCAGTGGGCAGCAGCGGCGCCGCGCCCGGGAATCATTTTGGTGATTTACAGTGGATGCTAGGTGTGGACCGGTACTTTTCAGAGGCAGTATAGTACCGAAAATGATTCATTAGTATCGCGATACTATACTAATACCAGTATACCATATAACCCTAATATCCATCCATCCATCCATTTTCTACCGCTTATCTCTTTTGGGATTGCGGCGTGTGCTGGAGCCTATCTCAGCTGCATTCGGGCGGAAGGCGTGGTACACCCTGGACAAGTCACCACTTCATCGCAGGGACAACACAGATAGACAGACAACATTCACACTCACATTCACTCACTAGGGCCAATTTAGTGTTACCAATCAACCTATCCCCAGGTGCATGTCTTTGGAGGTGGGAGGAAGCCGGAGTAACCGAAGGGAACCCACGCAGTCACGGGGAGAACATGCGCAGGAAGATCCCAAACCCACGATCGAACCCAGGACCTTCGTATTGTGAGGCACACACACTGTGTGTGTGAGACAATCATTGGTATTTTAACTTTAACTTTTTAACCTCTGTTCCACCATGCTGCCCTCAACCCTAATTCAACCCTAATATATATATATATATATATATATATATATATATATATATATATATAAACCCCGTTTCCATATGAGTTGGGAAATTGTGTTAGATGCAAATATAAACGGAATACAATGATTTGCAAATCATTTTCAACCCATATTCAGTTGAATGCACTACAAAGACAAGATATTTGATGTTCAAACTCATAATTTTTTATTTTTTTTTGCAAATAATAATTAACTTAGAATTTCATGGCTGCAACACGTGCCAAAGTAGTTGGGAAAGGGCATGTTCACCACTCTGTTACATGGCCTTTCCTTTTAACAACACTCAGTAAACGTTTGGGAACTGAGGAGACACATTTTTTAAGCTTCTCAGGTGGAATTCTTTCCCATTCTTGCTTGATGTACAGCTTAAATTGTTCAACAGTCCGGGGGTCTCCGTTGTGGTATTTTAGGCTTCATAATGCGCCACACATTATCAATGGGAGACAGGTCTGGACTACAGGCAGGCTAGTCTAGTACCCGCACTCTTTTACTATGAAGCCATGTTGATGTAACACGTGGCTTGGCATTGTCTTGCTGAAATAAGCAGGGGCGTCCATGGTAACGTTGCTTGGATGGCAACATATGTTGCTCCAAAACCTGTATGTACCTTTCAGCATTAATGGCGCCTTCACAGATGTGTAAGTTACCCATGTCTTGGGCACTAATTCACCCCCATACCATCACAGATGCTGGCTTTTCAACTTTGCGCCTATAACAATCCGGGTGGTTCTTTTCCTCTTTGGTCCGCTGGACACGACGTCCACAGTTCCCAAAAACAATTTGAAATGTGGACTCGTCAGACCACAGAACACTTTTCCACTTTGTATCTGTCCATCTTAGATGAGCTAAGGCCCAGCAAAGCCGACGGCGTTTCTGGGTGTTGTTGATAAACAGTTTTCGCCTTGCATAGGAGAGTTTTAACTTGCATTTACAGATGTAGCGACCAACTGTAGTAACTGACAGTGGGTTTCTGAAGTGTTCCTGAGCCCATGTGGTGATATCCTTTACACACTGATGTCGCTTGCTGATGCGGTACAGCCTGATGGATTGAAGGTCACGGGCTTAGCTGCTTACGTGCAGTGATTTCTCCAGATTCTCTGAACCCTTTGATGATATTACGGAGCGTAGATGGTGAAATCCCTAAATTCCTTGCAATAGCTGGTTGAGAAAGGTTTTTCTTAAACTGTTCAACAATTTGCTCACACATTTGTTGACAAAGTGGTGACCCTCGCCCCATCCTTGTTTGTGAATGACTGAGCATTTCATGGAATCTACTTTTATACCCAATCATGGCACCCACCTGTTCCCAATTTGCCTGTTCACCTGTGGGATGTTCCAAATAAGTGTTTGATGAGCATTCCTCAACTTTATCAGTATTTATTGCCACCTTTCCCAACTTCTTTGTCACGTGTTGCTGGCATCAAATTCTAAAGTCAATGACTATTTGCAAAAAAAAAAGTTTATCCGTTTGAACATCAAATATGTTGTCATTGTGGCATATTCAACTGAATATGGGTTGAAAATGATTTGCAAATCATTGTATTCCGTTTATATTTACATCTAACACAATTTCCCAACTCATATGGAAACGGGGTTTGTATATATATATTAATTAATTAATTATTATATTATTATAAAAAAAATACAATGTATATATATATATATATATATATATATATATATATATATATATATATATATATATACGTATATATATATATATATATATATATATATATATATATATATATATATATATACATAATTATAATTATATATATATATATATATATATATATATATATATATATATATATATATATATATATATATATATATATATATATATACATAATTTTTTTTATTATATTTTTATTAAAGACGTATTTTAGGCCATCTCTCTACTTATTCGTTGTGTCAGCAGCCAGGAGGATCTTTTGTAACCTGTAACCTGTTTTGAAAAGGTTTTATTATAATTTTCATACCAAATAATATAATGTGAGGATTGGTTACAATCAAGAATCGTCCTGCATGAATAATTTATCCTGAATCGATTTGTCACCCAATAAATAGAATTGAATCGTGACTTTTTGTTCTTGTTTTCACATCCCTATTGTAGCAAGGTGATGCATTTACTGACACTCAGGAAACATGGATTCTCAGGCTCCAGTTGACTTTGATTGGACTGTTACTGTATGCTGCAAATTTACGGCGAAAAACTTTGGCTACTCAATAAAAAATCACAGCGACTGAGTCACCAATGTGTTTTTATTGTACTAAAAGCAAGACAGTGTACAAAACCCAGACACATTTTTGGTGTACAAATAAAACCTAAAACCAAATCATACTAAAACCGGGTCATATGAACACCTAGGTACCAGTAAACTTATATTAAATATTTGTGAATTGCAAGGCACTTAACAAGAAAGAACAAGTGGCTAAAAGACTTAAAACAACAAGACAAACATTTTCACAATGCACCTTTTTACACTGTATGCTGTAAATGTGCATCACACCTGATTGTCTGTTACCCGTGTGTGTTTGTGTGAGTGTGCGTGCTTGGGTTACTTGTTCCAAGAAACACAAACATTCACCACAGGTTCTGACACCCGTGTTTGCTGGACATCGATATTTCACTCATGTGTGTCGAGAAAAGGGAGGATAAGAACAGAAAACTTGAAGACATCCGAAGGCTTCCCCATGGTTGTTAGAAACTATAGCTGTGTGAGTGTGTGTGTGTTTGTACTACTGTATATCGCCCCAACACGCACACACACATCTACACCTCTGTCACCTTTCCTCTAATCAGGAGTCCAAATCAATGACGTTGTCCAAAACTATAATTGCTACTGCTTAAACTGCTTCTTCCGCAATATGCTTTCACCAAGAAACCTTTGGCCAGCAGAAATGTGCCTCTTTCTGCCTGTGTGTGTGAGTGTGTGTGCGTGTGTTGTGTATGTGTGTGTGGCAGATTAAGAGCATTTTCTCATTACGCCAGTGTCTGAATGTGAGGAAAGTGCTTCTCACATTGTTTTACAGCACTACGGAAGCTCAAAGCTCAGCACCAGGCGGCCTAATGCCCAGCAGGCCCACTTAGAGGCCTGAGGCGTCACAAAGTGTGTTCATGAGCTGAACACATATCAGCGTCATTTATCAGTACTGTTACTGGTGGGGGAAAACACTTAATTAGTGGCACTTTCTGCGCTTATAGCAAGGTAAACACTCTGCAAAGGCATGTTTATGACTTATTAGTCTACCAGGTCCACCACTTTGAATATACTCCGCTGACAGTTTTTTTTAGCAAGACACATCTTGGAGGTGTGTTTGTATCTTGATGAAAAACTGCTATGCGGCTTCAAAATGTCACAGTGTATGTCTGAATTCATGTTTTATCCCAAATGCACCGTAGCTCCACAGTGCCGGCAGCGCTCATGCATCCCCAAACAATGATTAGCTGTAGGCAAGATAATTATCTTGGTACTCACTTGTTTTCATTTTATTTTTGATTTAGACAATCTGTCTATTTATCAGTGGCTGGTTCTACACTGCTTTTCAAACTCTACACTCACTACTCTAAATTATATCCAAAGTAAATGTTTATGGTATTGTCCTTTGAGAGGTAATACTTTAACACAATTTGTTGAAATCTGAGGCATGTACTCATTTTTGTGAGATACTGTAGATCACAATAGTAATAGAAATAGAAAAGGATAACAAGATGTCATTAAGTGAGTTAAAACTTGCTTCAACCCCTAACAGGACAATTAACTATTTAATGAACTAACATTTAAAACACTTCCCTGATAATATGTAATGATGCAAAGATTTTGTTTTACAGACCCATCTTCAAGCCAGGGCAGCACGGTGGAACAGGGGTTAGTGCATGTGCCTCACAATACGAAAGTCCTGGGTTCAATCCTGGGCTCGGGATATTTCTGTGTAGAGAGGGGGGGGGAATTGCAAATCCTTTTCAACTTATATTCAATTGAATGGACTGCAAAGACAAGATATTTTATGTTCGAACTGAGAAACTTTTTTTTTTTTTTGCAAATAATCATTAACTTAGAATTTAATGGCAAAAAAGTTGGCCCAGAACATTTTTACCACTGTGTTACATGGCCTTTCCGTTTAACCACAATCTGTACACATTTGAGAAATGAAGAGACCAATTTTTGAAGCTTTTCATTTGGAATTCTTTCCCATTCTTGCTTGATGTACAGCTTAAGTTGTTCAACAGTCTGGGGTCTTCATTGTGGTATTTTAGGCTTCATATTGCGCCACACATTTTCAATGGGAGACAGGTCTGGACTACAGGCAGGCCAGTCTCGTACCCGCACTCTTTTACTATGAAGCCACGCTGTTGTAACACGTGGCTTGGCATTGTCTTGCTGAAATAAGCAGGGGCGTCCATGATAACGTGCTTGGATGGCAACATATGTTGCTCCAAAACCTGAATGTACCTTTCATCATTAATGGTGCCTTCACAGATGTGTAAGTTACCCATGTCTTGGGCACTAATACACCCCCATACCATCACAGATGCTGGCTTTTCAACTTTGCGCCTATAACAATCCGGATGGTTCTTTTCCTCTTTGGTCCAGAGGACACGACGTCCACAGTTTCCAAAAACAATTTGAAATGTGGACTCGTCAGACCACAGAACACTTTTACACTTTGTATCAGTCCATCTTGATGAGCTCAGGCCCAGCGAAGCCGACGGCGTTTCTGGGTGTTGTTGATAAACGGTTTTCGCCTTGCATAGGAGAGTTTTAACTTGCACTTACAGATGTAGCGACCAACTGTAGTTACTGACAGTGGGTTTCTGAAGTGTTCCTGAGCCCATGTGGTGATACACTTTACACACTGATGTCGCTTTTTTATTCAGTACCGCCTGAGGGATCGAAGGTCACGGGCATTCAATGTTTATTACGCTTACGTGCAGTCATTTCTTCAAATTCTCTACACCTTTTGATGATATTATGGACCGTAGACTGTGAAATCCCTAAATTCCTTGCAATAGCTGGTTAAAAAATATTGTTCTTACACAATTTGCTCACGCATTTGTTCACAAAGGGTTGACCCTCGCCCCATCCTTGTTTGTAAATGACTGAGCATTTCATGGAAGCTGCTTTTATACCCAATCATGGCACCCACCTGTTCCCAATTAGCCTGTTCACCTGTGGGATTTTCAAAATAAGTGTTTGATGAGCATTCCTCAACTTTCTCAGTCTTTTTGCCACTTGTGCCAGCTTTTTTGAAACATGTTGCAGGCATCTAATTCCAAATGTGCTAATATTTGCAAAAAATAACAACGTTTTCCAGTTCGAACATTAAATATCTTGTATTTGCAATTGAATATAGGTTGAAAAGGATTTGCAAATCATTGTATTCTGTTTCTATTTACGATTTACACAACATGCCTACTTCCATGGTTTTGGGTTTTGTATATACTGTGTACTGTATACTGTATATATATATATATATATGTATATATATATATATATATCCATCCATTTTCTATATATATATATATATATATATATATATATATATATATATATATATATATATATATATATATATATATATATATATATATATATATATATAAAGACTTATGTGAACTCAATAAACTCAATAAAGTCCTGCTTGCTTTCTCTCTCATGCTAGCTCAGTAGGCACTGTAAAACAAATCTAATTTGTTTGTCTACTGTATCAAAATCCATGTTGGCATGGATTATTGACCTATTCAAGGCTGCATTTACCCAACCTCAAATATTCCACTCTGCAAATTATTATTTTTTTTTAAAGAAATATTGCCTATTTTAGACATGCACCGACCCCGAGCAGGACAAGTGGTAAAAAATTAGATGGATGAATGTTTTTCCCATTATAAAACAACAGTTGTTATTTTTGACAGAAAGACCATAAAACACAAAAATAAATACCAACCTTGTATCAACAGATAGATCCAAAGTTGTTAAAAGATTTTAAATGTTGGAAGTAAAAAATATGTATTAATTGATTGCTGACTTATGTCAGTTTTATTTGTGTATCCCTTTTGACATCTGTAAAGTACGTGTGTAGCGAGACTCTTAAACTTGCACAAGGGTTAAGCGACAAAGACTGTAACCATACTTGCCAACCCTCCCAATTTTCCCGGGAGACTCCCGAATTTTAATGCCCCTCCAGAAAATCTCCCGGGGCAGCCATTCTCCCGAATTTCTCCCAATTTCCACCCGGACAACAATATTGGGGACGTGCCTTAAAGACACTGCCTTTAACGTCCTCTCTCACCTGAAACCTTTACCCCTTAACAGCCGCATTCTGTCCAGGCGTCCGCTTTTCCTCCATATAAACAGCGTACCGGCCCAGTCACATAATAATGTAGCATTGGACGGGTTTAACTATGATCTTTACTCGAAGATGTCAAGAAATGCTGACACGTTGTATGACAATTAACTGGTTTAATGATAACGCAAGGCATACTTGGTCAACAGCCATACATGTCACACTGACGGTGGCCGTATAAACAACTTTAACACTGTTACAAATATGCGCCACACTGTGAACCCACACCAAACAAGAATGACAAACACATTTTGGGAGAACATCCGCACCGTAACACAACATAAACACAACAGAACAAATACCCAGAATCCCTTGCAGCACTAATTCTTCCGGGACGCTACAATGACATCTACGGCTTTTGGAGCTCAGTGCACAACTGTACGCACAACAAGAAGGAGACAAAGCAGAAGAACGAAGAAGAGACATGGCGACGACGAGTAAGAAGAAGAATTACGCTTGCAAGTTAAAATAATTTAATTTCATCCAGAAAAGCTCGAAGGGGAAGGGGTATGCTGCCTGCACCTCAGCCCCACCGACCCAACCCCTCCCCCGCAACCACGCCCCCCAACCACGCCCCCAACGCCCCCCCATCTCCCGAATTCAGAGGTCTCAAGGTTGGCAAGTATGACTGTAACACGCTTTAGCCCAGGGATGTCAAACATGCGGCCCCAGGGCCGGATCAGGCCCGCAAATGAGATGAGTTTGCTAAGTGTAAAATTAAGCTGCATTTTTAAAAATTTAAGAAACAGTTGTTCTAAATGTGTCCACTGGATGTCGCAATGGCAATTCTGTTAGGCAAGCAAACAGTTTATACCGGGACAAGCAAGTATACCAAGCAAGAAGTACACGGTAAAGCTGTGCTGCGACTCCTCCCTCTCGACACAACACAAAACAAACAGGAGTAAAATAAACAATTGGTAACCCCACTTAAAATGCTGCATGAGACACTGCACCTTGTTATAGTTCTGTAAAAATTATTGTCTTTTGTGCAAATTTAAAGAAAGTGAACAGTGGAAATGACAAATGAGGTAGTTGATACATAGAAGTGTTTTTTATGCTCTATTTAGTTTTTTGTTCCATCCTAGATGGGCTGTGACATAAAGTTTAATTGCTTTATAGATACAGTGAGATTAAGTCTAAATTCATTGTGTTCTTCATTTTGTTTTTGAAACTGCACCATTTTTTTTACTCAGAATTTTGTGTTTTGTCAAGAGTATAATTTGTAATATGTACATTTTCAGAATGTGCTTGTTCTATTTTGGGCGGAAGTAAAACAAAGAAAACAATCTGTAGTTGTCGTAGTTGTATTTTTAAGTTAATATGCCATGTTTTTATCCGCCCAGCTCACGCGGTAATAGATTTTCGTCCATGCGGCCCCTGAGCTAAAATGAGTTTGACACCCCTGCTGTATCCTATACACTACTGTCATCTCACGTCTTGGAATTGCATCTGCATTAAAAGTCTACTACATACTGTATTACAGCACAGTGCAGTGCTTGCAAATGAGACACAGACGTGTAAGAAAATAATTGGAACACACAGCTCAGTGTTAAATTTAAACAAAATAAAAAATACATATAAATATTTTAATCATCCTTCCATTTTCTACTGCTTGTCCCCAGGGCCGGCCCGTGGCATAGGCCGTATAGGCAAATGCTAAGGGCGCCGTCCATCAGGGGGCGCCACGCCAGTGCCACAAATGTTGGAGAAAAAAAAAATAATAATAAAAAGTTGTTACTATTATTTGTAAATACAAAAAATAATCCCACGTTAATTAAAATGCAAAGTAAAGCCTATTTAATAGAAATATTATTTGTTACAACATTACGCCCCCCCTCCACCCTCCGCATGGTGCGCCCCCTCCCTTCCCGTATCATGACTCTTTTTGGACGTCACCACATCAAAAAATCAACACAAGATGTCAAAACGGCCAAAACTGTCAGGTGCCCAGGTAAGAAAAAAGAGAAAAGAAGAGGAGAAACGAGAAAAGACAGAGGTAGCAGGTAGGTAACGTTAGCCTACATGAAATTATTTGTCTGTTACAGAATGTGATAGTACCTGCTTTTTAGCATTAAGCTAATGTTACATGATTCGGCAATTGCTAATCAATAAATAGCGAGTTCTGTTTTAACGTCGGGTTAATATTGTGGAGGGGGCTAAATTGTTATGGAAAATAATAATGTAACGTTAGGTAATTACAGTACTCCCACCTTACATTCCTCAGGGACATTTGTATTAGATCTTTTAAGCAGGTGTTTTTTGTTTACATTGTTATTGCCTTCTGGTTAGCTAATGTTTGCCCTGCAGGTAATAGTCACTTTTCCACCCCTTTATATATTAGGTATAGTTGTAAGTAAAAAAAAAAAGGTCAAAGACAAAGCTATTCGGGTTCTTGTGAGTATATACACTTCACTGCCGATGTGGGGGGGCGCCACCTAAAATCTTGCCTAGGGCGCCAGATTGGTTAGAGCCGGGCCTGCTTGTCCCTCTTGGTATCGCGGGGGTGCTGGAGCCTATCCCTGTGACGACTTGGTCGCATGATGATGCGTGGTTGCTCTCCCAGGAATGCAGACGGCTTCGGACACAGCATGCAGGTAGGAAAATGATTTATTAAGAATTAAATCATAATGGAACAAACAAAAACGTGCTCATAGCACTTAAGACAAAAACAAAGGGGCTAGCGTGGTAGCTAGCAAGAAAAATAGCCTAGCGTGTAAACTAGCAGGAATAGAAATAGTCGTCAACTGTTGCATCAAGCGAATTGGGAAGTCAGACCGAGTGAGGCCAGGGCAAAGACTAAATAGCCTTCTGATTAGTGCCCGGACAACAGGTGAGCGTCTCGAACACTAACCAGAGGCAGCTGAGTACAATCTGCCGTCATGGCAACTGAAACAAACAAACTCAAGAGGTGCTGAAAACACACGTGACTAGAAAACGTAAACAGAATATGATCCGGGCAGCGGATCATAACAATCCCGGCTGCATTTGAGCGGAAGGCGGGGTACACTCTTAAGTCACCACCTCATCACAGGGCCAACACAGATAGACAGACAACATTCACACTCACATTCACACACTAGGGCCAATTTAGTATTGCCAATCAACCTATCCCCAGGTGCATGTCTTTGGAGGTGGGAGGAAGCCGGAGTACCCGGACAGAACCCACGCAGTCACATGGCAGAACATGCAAACGCCACACAGAAAGACCCCAAGCCTGAGAATCGAATCCAGGACCTTCACCCCGTGAGCCACGAGCGTTAAAATGTCAATTAACGTTTATTAACACATTTTAATACCGGTACCAATCCCCAGGTAATGTGAATTGGTACAGTATTGATTCAAATGTGAAAGGGGTGACGCCCATTAGAAGTGTGGCGTTTCATAAGAGATGCTCTGTCCTTTATGAGGTTGGAAAAGATAAGGCACTGTCTTCGGGGCTGTGATGCAAAGTTCACCAAAATGTGTAATTCATTTCAGGAACATGTTGATTCCTTCAGCCTGGATGGTGCTGCTATTGTTTAGGCGCAACCCATTGATCAACTCAAAAATTCTCAGTTTACTTGCTAAACATTATACATTCCAAGGTGTAGAAGCGGCACACACTAATTTAAAGACCTACTGAAATGCGATTTTCTTATTTAAACAGGGATAGCAGGTCCATTCTATGTGTCATACTTGATCATTTCGCGATATTGCCATATTTTTGCTGAAAGGATTTAGTAGAGAACATCGACGATAAAGTTCGCAACTTTTGGTCGCTGATAAAAAAGCCTTGCCTGTACCGGAAGTAGCAGACATTATGTGCATGACGTCACAGGTTGTGGAGCTCCTCACATCCGCATATTGTTTACAATCATGGCCACCAGCAGCGAGAGCGATTCGGACCGAGAAAGTGACGATTTCCCCATTAATTTGAGTGAGGATGAAAGATTTGTGGATGAGGAAAGTGAGAGTGAAGGACTAGAGGGCAGTGGGAGCGATTCAGATAGGGAAGATGCTGTGAGAGGCGGGTGGGACCTGATATTCAGCTGGGAATGACTAAAACAGTAAATAAACACAAGACATATATATTCTCTATTAGCCACAACACAACCAGGCTTATATTTAATATGCCACAAATTAATCCCGCATAACAAACACCTCCCCCCTCCCGTCCATATAACCCGCCAATACAACTCAAACACCTGCACAACACACTCAATCCCACAGCCCAAAGTACCGTTCACCTCCCCAAAGTTCACACAGCACTTATATTTCCCCCAAATCCCCAAAGTTACGTACGTGACATGCACATAGCGGCACACATGTACGGGCAGGCGATCAAATGTTTGGAAGCCGCAGCTGCATGCGTACTCACGGTACCGCGTCTGCGTATCCAACTCAAAGTTCTCCTGGTAAGAGTCTCTGTTGTCCCAGTTCTCCACAGGCCAATGGTAAAGCTTGACTCTCATCTTTCGGGAATTTAAACAATGAAACACCGGCTGTGTTATCCGGCACAACAGTCAGCTTTCTTCTTTAGTGTCTCCATTGTTCATTGAACAAATTGCAAAAGATTCACCAACACAGATGTCCAGAATATTGTGGAATTTTGCGATGAAAACAGACGACTTAATAGCTGGCCACCATGCTGTCCCAAAATGTCCTCAACAATCTGTGACGTCACGCGCTGACATCATCATACCAAGACGTTTTCAGCAGGATATTTCGCGCAAAATTTAAAATTGCACTTTAGTAAGCTAACCCGGCCGTATTGGCATGTGTTGCAATGTTAAGATTTCATCATTGATATATAAACTATCAGACTGCGTGGTCGGTAGTAGTGGGTTTCAGTAGGTCTTTAATTGTATTATTACCTTAGTAGGGTTTTTTTTGGGGGGGGGAGGGTTCATGTATGTGTGTGGGTATGTTTGTCTACATATATGCGTAACCTTGGCTTTATGTTTTCATAACACTTTACTGTATATGTGTATGTGGGTGAGTGTGTATGTATGTATGCATATATATACTTTATTTTCTTTTTTTTCCTCTCCACTGACTTCTACGTTTACCCATTACCCATTACCTCCCTGCTTGGTACTCAGCATCAAGGGTTGGAATTGGGGGTTAAATCACCAAAAATGTTTCCTGGGCGCGGCGCCGCTGCTGCCCACTGCTCCCCTCACCTCCCAGGGGGTGAACATGGGAATGGGTCAAATGCAGAGGAAAAATTTCACCACACCTAGTGTGTGTGTGACAATCGTTGGTACTTTAACTTTTTAACTTTAATTGAGAACTGGTGTCTTTCTGTAGAAATGCCACAATTTGATGAGGACATACGGTAGTTTAGCAAGAAAGGAAAGAACAAAGGGGAAAGACGGGCCTAAATGTCAGGAATAAAAGGGGACAAAGAGGTAGAAAGAGATGTAGGGAAAGAGTGAACAAGCAAGACAGTGACAGAGGAAGAGAGGCAAAAAAAAAAAGAGATAGAAATGGAGATGGAAGGAGAGACGTCTGGTTAACAAGGTGCTGAGCACGACAAGCCCTCGGGAGTCCACGCTCCCTTACCCTCTAAGATTAGACATCTCTCTCTCTGGCCATGCCACCCGCTCTCTCTCTCTCTCTCTGTCGCCACACAGGGGGAACACGCCACTATCACGGGCGGATCCCCCCAACCAACACCCCGCCCCAAAAATCCTGGCCTTCGTCTCGCGCGCTTCGCACAACCCAAATCTATTTATTCTCCTTTTTTCTCCGCCGCGAAACAAGCAGAAGATAGAGTAAATATATGTTTTATTTACTCTACTAATAGGGTAAGAAGGTTGTCACATTTTGGCTCCCTCCTTTTAGCTCTCTTGCCGGCCTACAAAAGACTCCGAAGCTGTTCGACACCTCTCTCCCACCTGAGCATCTCAACGTGTCAGGACAAATTAGCTGAGACTCACATCTGTCTCGCTCTCTCCGTCTGCTCGCCACTCAAGCGCAGAGTTCGCGAGGGAGGGAAAGGAGGGGGAAAAAAGATTGATAATGTGTGTACAGTGGGGGGGAAGAGGAACAATATGCACCAAGGGAGACAACAGACTGGGAAGGATGGAAAATAGAATGAAAATAAAAAGATTACCTGAGTCAGGACTTTATTTTGCTGTCATTTTAAAGGTTATTAGTTAGGAAACGCTGTTTTGTAGGGTGGAAAATATTTAATTTCTTGGAGGAACCTTGATTTACAAAACCCTCTTTGTACCAACTTCTTGATTTATGAACCACAGACTGATTAAAATTATGCTTTGGTGTCTGGACCTCGTCTCCATGTATGAAAGTCTTTTGCACCCATTGTGTGCCTGCAAAGCAGCCTTTTTGTGTCCAGCATTGTGGGCAGGGGGATCCATCTCCTGTGCTCATTCAGTCAGTACAGCAGTGGTGTCGTTAGCTGCTGTGCTACTTTGTGTGCTTTTTAAATGTTTTTAGCCTTTGTACCGCTTTGTCTAATTTTGCCAGCTCAATATGAGTCCACATAAAGCAGTAAACAAGTGATGCGTCGTTTGAAACACTTAGGAAGTGTCCACAGCGTTGTCAACAATGCCTACTCCCCTCCTACATCACCCTTCCGCTAAACAGCAAGAAGGTTAACCAACAAGGTAAAGTTGATTTATTTTATTTTGATATTCCTAGTATTCTTGAACATCTTGAACCTTTAAAAAATAGATAAAGATTATTTATGTATTTAATATTTGTTTACTTACTTATAGTATATGTGTTTATTTCTTATGTATTTATTTACTGTTCTGTTACAAACAGAGAACAAGGACATGAGATAAAACTGCCATGATATGAAAAGGGGTAGGATAAAATAAGCTCTACTTCTTCCAACTTTTCGGACGTGCTGTAATGAAACAAATGGAAATATGTGATGCATTACAGTGTATTGTATACGTGTTCAAAATAAACTGGAACTGGACTGAACTGAACTAATCATTGTAGTAGGCTGTTAAAGAGTTTTGTGATTCCAAACTGTGTGTGCACCCCAGGGCTAGAACATAGTGTGCGTGTGTGTGTGTGTGTGTGTGTGAGTGACAATCATTGGTACACACACACACACACACACACACACACACACACACACACACACACACACACACACACACACACACACAAACACACACACACACACACTAGGTGTGGTCAAATTATCCTCTGCATTTGACCCATCACCCTTGATCACCCCCTGGGAGGTGAGGGATATATATATATATATATATATATATATGTAATAAAAAAAAATAATATGTATATATATATATATATATATATATGTATGTGTGGGGAAAAAAATGAAAACAAATGAGGGGTACCCTCAATCGTCAGGAGATTTCAATCTCCTGACGATTGAGGGTACCCCCCTCATGAAACAGGCCTGTAGAGATGAAATAGTCTTGTGATTTTTTTTCCCCACACATACATATATTGCGCTCTACTACGGTATCGAGCACTATTTTTTGGATAACCTTATTAAGACCTATATATATATATATATATATATATATATATATATATATATATATATATATATATATATATATATATATATATATATATATATATACACACAGTACAGGCACCACTCATTCAATGCATTTTCTTTATTTTCATGACTATTTACATAGTAGATTGTCACTGAAGGCATCAAAACTATGAATGAACACATGTGGAGTTATGTACTTAACAAAAAAAGATGAAATAACTGAAAACATGTTTTGCATTTTAGTTTCTTCAAAATAGCCACCCTTTGCTCTGATTACTTCTTTGCACACTCTTGGCATTCTCTCTGTGAACTTCAAGAGGTTGTCACCTGAAATGGTTTTCACTTCACTGGTGTCATAGCTGATGCCTTCAGTGACAATCTACAAGGTGAATAGTCATGAAAATAAAGAAAACACATTGAAATGAGAAGGTGTGTACAAAATGTTTAGCCTGCACTATACATACATATATGTTGTGTCCGAAGTGTACAAACCTTTACTAAAATATGGACTTTTGTCGAGGCTGGAGCCCATTCATCCATCCATTTTCTACCGCTTGTCCTGTTCAGGGTCGCCCATTATTCATATTTACATTCCACTGTACTGTATATGTGCAATACAGTATGTAATTCATACAAGTTTTTAATGGGCACTTTTTCAACTGTGATCCTCAGCAGACCTTCTTTCATTCTAACATTGTTGTTAGGATGTACTGTATAGTCCGTTTCCGAAGCTAAGAGCACAAGGCAAGCTTAAAAACTCATGAGCGTGGCGACCCTAAAGCATCAGCATTATGACGTTCACAGTTAGAAAATCAATACTTTACAGTGTGCACTTTATGTTAAACACTTATTAAGACTTATTTAATAACAACTCTTTATGAAAATGATGTTTTCTGTCTTTAATTTACCCTTTTTACTTTATTCAAACCTTAAAAAAACCCAATATGTTCTTTCTGTCACAATTCAGGACTTCTATCACACTTTGACACGTACATACACAAAGGCCTATAGCAATGCGACAAAAGGATCAGAGAAACGGGCAGAAAATAATAGAATCTTCATCCCAGTAATCCATATTCATTCTTCTCATCCCTCCCCTCCCTGCATGCCACGCTTCCCTCTATCTGACATTCAAATGAGTTGTCTTTTTTCCCTTGTTGGACACACACACAAATGCATCAACACTTGCTTGCCATGTCTCTCATGCACACACACACACACACACACACACACACACACACACACACACACACACACACACACACACACACACACACACACACACACACACTCTTTCTTGGATACTTTCTGCCCCGTTGCACCCGTGATGGCAAATTGAGCGCCTCTCTTGTCTTACTCTCACTCAGGCCTCCCTGTTGACTTCTCTCATCCTTCCTCCATCTTTACTCCACCAACACTTCGGTACGTCTGTCTGTCTGTCTGTCTCTCTATCTATCTATCCATCCCATCTTTCTTCATCGTTTTCTCTCTGCTTGTCTGCCGTGATCCTATTAGTGGAAGATGGAGGTGTGATCATGGTTCCTGTGTGCTAACAGGGAGCGTGCTGCCATGGATGACAAATATGGTGAGTACATTCACACGCACACACACGCACACACACACACACACACACACACACACAAACACACACCCGCATACGCACACGCACACAGGCAGCCATGCAGGGACAGACCACTTGGTAGATTTCATCACCGCTCGTAATTATGATGCTGTCAAGTCCACAACGTGGCAATCCATAACGATCACACCACACACATTTATACACGCACACAGACACGTACAAGTGGATGCATATTCTTTTACATAGGTTTCTCCGATATTTCTTTGCAAAAACGACACAAAACAAACTTCTGTCAACAGCCTAAACGGGAGGAAAACAGGAGGGGGAAAAATATTTTGCCAAAAACGTGTCTTGGTTTTTATACACTGTCTTGGTTATCATCTGTTTACCACTGTATCGTTCTGCAGAGTGAGTGCATCAGCGTGCTGACGTCACCTACAGAAGAATGGAGGCAATTTTAGATTGCATAGTATGTGTTTTGGTAGCATTTTCATCCAAAATTCCGTTATTTTTGTTCGCTGACTTTAATTTTCATAAATATCTACCTGCAATGGAAGTTATTTACAGAGCCCCTAAAGCATGGGTGTCAAACTCTGTCCAAATCCGTGCTGCAGTCTGCAGGTGTACCTAATGTTGTGGCCCAGCAGCGACTGCAGCACCGATTTCATATTTCATTCATTCACAACTCCTCCAACACGAACATCATTGTTTTTGCACTTTTGGCTTCTTATTAAATATCTTTTTCAAATACATTCAATCTTGCACGTGGAAACTTTAAGTGTGGGCTTTAGTTGAAATAACACTCCCGTCAGGGGGTGCATTCTACATTATCCGGCACAACACCTGGAACCTGACGCTACAAGGTGTGTGTGTGTGTGGGGGGGGGGGGGGGGGGAGTAGCGGGGGTGTATATTGTAGCGTCCCGGAAGAGTTAGTGCTGCAAAGGGTTCTGGGTATTTGTTATGTTGTGTTTAAGTTGTGTTACTGTGCGGATGTTCTCCCAAAATGTGTTTGTCATTCTTGTTTGGTGTGGATTCACAGTGTGGCGTATATTTCTAACAATGTTTAAGTTGCAACTCTCAGTGTAAACTGTATCGCTGTTGATGAAGTATGCATTGCATTCACGTGTGTGTGCGTACAGGAGCCGCTCATTTAATGTGACTAGGCGGGCACGTTGTTAGAAGGGATGAAAAGCGGAGATGACGTCAGCTCGTAGAGGACGTTAAAAGCAGTGCCTGTAAAGCACGCCCCCTAGACTGTGGAATACGAGATATAATGACTGATGAACACCTTCGTTCGATAATGAAAGTTTCCTCAGCTCAAAGCCTGAGCCCCGACATTAATGAACTAGCATCCAAGAAAAGATGGCAGGTATCTGGCTTGGGCACATCAGATTAGATCACTGTGTTGCAAACTGAGCAGTTTAAAGTCCTGAATGGTTGGTTTATTCATTATTTTACCGGTATTTTCAAATGTATTAGCCTGTGGAAAAAGTTAATGTTGATATTTACCTTAGAAGGCTGCAAATAGAAAAGAGGCATTTAATTTTTATTCAAATTGTATTTGATATGCCATTGATATTTTTTAATTATTATTATTATTATTTGAAACTCAATTTCGCATGTCACTATAAAGTTATATAAGCCCTGCTTGTTCAATATTTAATGCAAAACTTGTTTGGGTCCCTATCAAAAAGGTTAATTTGTTCAACCTTGGCCCGCGGCTTTGTTCAGTTTTAAATTTTGGCCCACTCTGTATTTGAGTTTGACACCCCTGCCCTAAAGGGACATGGATTAAGGTTTTTTTCCTATGTCAGTGAACCGGAAGTAAAACAGACACATCGATGGTGAACCGGAACTGAAACATACACAGCGATGGAGGAGCGGGAGCCTACCCATCATCTGTGCTATGTTGTGGGACCATAATACGATTTCATGTCTGTATATGTTAGGCCAATACTAAAATAGAAATCAATAAACTTCTCCCACAGATGATGAGTAGGCTCCTCCATCGCTGTGTCTGTTTTACTTCCGGTTCACTGACATAGGAAAAAAACGAGTTCTTGCAAAAAGTATTGCGAGATCTCGCAAAACATTTTTTTTCCCTCCATGTCCCTTTAGGGCAGTGGTTCAGTGGTTCTTAACCTGGGTTCGATCGAACCCTAGGGGTTTGGTGAGTCGGCTTCAGGGGTTCGGCGGAGCCTCCGCCGCGGAGGTCAAGACACACTTCTCCCTATTGGCGTATTATGGATACCCTCAAACAATGTTCCCTCTAATTTTCCATTTGCGTGAACAAACGCAAAAACTCCTTAAGCATTCAGTGGAGCACATGTGAGCACACCTATCCCAAACCTGACTAAATAACACATTAATTGTTTTATTATTATAATCAAATGACAGCTGTCATTTCCATGATATTATTTTCTAATATAAGTGTTTTGGCCCACTTACAATGACAATAACAAAAAATATTGTTTTTCATGAGCTGTGTACTAGTATTGTATGTCTGGGTGGAAAACGAATAAAAGGAACAGACTTTGCTGTGAAAATAAATAAATCATTTTATTTTATCATTTATCATTTAAAATGACATGAGAGTGGCACTTGCCAAGGTGAAACCATGCATATCTGAACCGGTCTCACAAAGGCAACAGCAGAAGTCACACTGATTTGCAGGTGTGTAATTTGTTGTGAGTTCATGCACTGTGTTGGTTTTGTTCTTTGAACAAGGTGATGTTCATGCATGGTTCATTTTGTGCAGCAGTAAAAAAAACAGAACTTTGCCTAGAATTTGAAAAACATTATTATTTTTTTTTCACTGAAGAAGGGTTCGGTGAATGTGCATATGAAACTGGTGGGTTTCGGTACCTCCAACAAGGTTAATAACCACTGCTTTAGGGGCTCTGTAGTTATTTATGTTTTGTTAACATTTTTATATTTATTTTTTTATTTTTTACATCGTTGTCTTTTTGTTATTTTGCACTAATAACTTTTTTCTCAATTATTTGTGTATTTGAATGCAGTAAGGAAATTATTTCAATTAATTCAATACATTGTTTTGGATGATTGTATTTATTTATTTTTGTTTGTATTTGGATAAAACCTTTCACCTGTGTTTTCATGGTCATAATTAATTAACAAAAATTCACATTTCAAGTCAGAGTATCAGTAAAGGTATCCTTTTTGGTGGTATTAGCTCTATATTTACTTGGTACCGAATTGATACTGAAATTTTGAGTATTGTCCACCCCAAGTAGGAAGAAGGTGAGGAACACTATTGAGGGTGTGTAATGATTGTACCCAATGCTGAAGTTTACCATGAAGTTCAAGTGAGCAAGTTTACAGCTTTAACCGTTCCCAGATAACTTTACACAAACTAGAGTGAAACAGCGGCAGTGTGTCTTTACACTCCCCTTTGAATTGTCTTAGTTTTCATATACCGTATATTTCGGACTATAATGCACACTTCAAATCCTTTCATTTTCCCAAAAATCGACAGTGCGCCTAATAACCAGATGCGTCTAATGTACTGAACGATTCTGGTTGTGCTTACCAACCTTGAAGCAATTTTATTTGGTACATGGTGTAATGATAAATGTGACCAGTAGATGGTAGTCACACATTAGAGATAGTGTAGACTGCAATATGACGCCAGTAAGCAACACCAAAACATAAACGTTCCATTGAGAATATAGAACAGTGGTTCTTAACCTTGTTGGAGGTACCGAACCCCACCAGTTTCATATGCGCATTCACCGAACTCTTCTTTAGTGAAAAATAAAATGTTTTTTTTTCTTCTTCAAATTCAAGAAAAAGTCATGTTTTTTTACTGGTGCACAAAATGAACCGTGCATGAACATCACCTTGTTCAAAGAACAAAACCAACACAGTGCATGAACTCACAACAAATTACACACCTTATACACATTACCATGAATTGATTAACGTGGGCCCCGACTTAAACAAGTTGAAAAACTTATTCGGGTGTTACCATTTAGTGGTCAATTGTACGTAATATGTACTGTACTGTGTAAATTGTACTGTTTCATAGAATGTATTCTCTTCCTTTGCAATCTACTAGTAAAAGTTTAAATCAATCAAAAAACCTGCAAATCAGATAGAACATTAGAGGGAACATTGTTTGGGGGTATCCATAATACGGCGATAGGGATACGTTTTTATTTACACGATAAGTCGGATGTGTCTTTACCTCCGTGGCGGGGGCTCTCCCGAACCCCTGAGGCCGACTCACCGAACCCCTAGGGTTCGATCAAACCCAGGTTAAGAACCACTGATATAGAACATTACACACAGCCCTCACAAATCTGTCAAAATGTTTTAGTACAACTTTGGTAAGCTATGAAGCCGCACCGCTTGATGGATTGTTGGCGCATTACAGCTACCGTAGTCAGACAACATACAAGTATTATTATGATGTGTGTATAAGCACCACAAACTGGCACCTATTAGCAGACATATTATCTGGCTTTTTGTTTCGCAATATTCTGTAAAACCAACTGTTCTTACCTTCTCTGTACCCGCTGATGTGATTTGGGATCTGCATAAGTCCTGAAAATTTGCTCGCTTACGCCTTTGTAGTCTCTATCATCTTGTTATGGGGCATTCATCGTCCGCTGTTGCCATTTCTAATATAAATAGCGTACAGTTCGAACTTATATCTGTCAGGAGACTCGCTATGGAAGCGCTAATACCTACCGGTGTAGAGGGTTTACATAATTACCCCGCGGAACTTTAGTTATTTTTCACAGGACACATTTCCGACGTTGTTGCATTAGTGAGCCACGGATAAGGAGATGCTGCTCCGTTATTGATTTAAGTAAAGTCTGAATGTCATTAAAACAGTTAGCTCCATCTTTTGACACTTCTTCCACTCCCGTCCTTGCACACTACACCGCTACAACAAAGATCACGGGGAGAAGACGCTGTCGAAGTGGAGCCGCATAAATAAGACCGCCCACAAAACGGCGCATCCTATAGCCGCGGTCAGAAAGCGACTTAAAGATGGTCTGTAAAACATAATCTATGCAACATTTTGACCAAAGAACCACCATTACATGTTATGTAGACCACAAGCAAGTGTTTTCAATTTAGAAGAAATACATAATATGACCCCTTTGATGCGCCTTTTAATCCAGTGTGCCTTTTGTATGAAAATAGACCTGAATAGGCGCACTCTTCGGCAGTGCGCCTTATAATCCGGTGCGCCCTATGGTCCGGAAAATACGATAATTCAGTTTTGAAAGGACCCTTCAGACCAAAGATACCACATACAGTATGTGTGCATAAAAATCAGTTTATTGCATTCATATTAGTGTATTCCTTGCTACAATGGGTCTATATTGTGTTTTCTAGGAATGTACTGCACATGTATGCTTGTGTGCACCAAGATGTACGTGTGTGTGTGCAAATGTGTGTGTGTGTGTGTGTGTGTGTGCGTGCTTGCGTGCATGCGTGTGTGTGTGTCATAGAAGACATCTCTCTCCCGAGTGTTGACACATCATGTGTCAAGGGAACCTATTAGAGACCCTCACAGTCATACCCCACACCTGACCTCCACCCTGATGGAATTGTGTGTGTATGTGGGTGTGTTTTTTTCTACTGATTATATGATCATAAAACTAAACTTGATCATTTTGAAGTAAGTATCTATTTTGTAAATTAGCAAACAGATCAACCTGTTACATCATATAATGATTCATCATCCATGGTGCTTTGTATATAATGTGCGTGTTTGTGCGTGCTTACATGTGTTTCTCAGCTCTCAAACAAACCAACGGGTCAGGCCTCAGGTTACCCTGCGATATCTGACACTATGACCCCTATTGGCTTTTATAAATCTACTGGGCCATGCTGTGTGTGTGTGTGTGTACGTGTGTGTGTGCCCCAACTGCATGATTTCATATCAATGTTCTCTTTCAAGTCTAATAGGGCAAGACATCACCAAAATATATAGTGAATACTCTACTCATATGTTTCTTTTTTTTACTTTGTCCTCTATAGTCATATTGTATACACATATACCGTAGTTTTCAGAGTATAAGTCGCACCGGAGTATAAGTCGCACCTGCCGAAAATGCATAATAAAGAAGGAAAAAAACATATATAAGTCGCACTGGAGTATAAGTCGCATTTTTTGGGGACATTTATTTGATAAAACCCAACACCAAGAATAGACATTTGAAAGGCAAAATTAAAATAAATAAAGAATAGTGAACAACAGGCTGAATAAGTGTATGTTATATGACGCATAAACAACCAACTGAGAATGTGCCTGGTATGTTAACGTAACATATTATGGTAAGAGTCATTCAAATAGCTATAACATATAGAACATGCTATACGTTTACCAAACAATCTGTCACTCCTAATCCCTAAATCCCATGAAATCTTATACGTCTAGTCTCTTACGTGAATGAGCTAAATAATATTATTTGATATTTTACGGTAGTGTGTTAATAATTTCACACATAAGTCGCTCCTGAGTATAAGTCGCACCCCCGGTCAAACTATGAAAAAAACTGCGACTTATAGTCCGAAAAATACGGTAAATACAGTGTATATAATCACTGCTTGATACTGGTCTAGAATGGAAAAGTAAGGCACGCAAGGCATCTCCTTCCCTCCACAAGCCCGGGTGTAAACCTTGAGCAACTTTTAGCAACCCTGGCTGGGGATACGGCTTGGTTGAGCATTTCAGGAGCTATATTCACGACGAAGGAGCCTTATTTAGGAACCACTCTACTTATCATACGTAGCCAGGGAAGGGGCTACAAAATGTGCCTCACACATAGCCCATCTCCCAAAACTCTGGCTGTCTTACTGCAGCCGGCAAATCACCTTTCAAGCGGTCGAACATAGAAGCGACAACATTTAATCTTTTGATCTTGGAACGTTACATGGCTATAAAGGACAGTAAAAGACCAGAATGAAGGACTGCCATTATTGTAGACAAATTGGCATGATAAAATAACAAATATACATTGCCGCCCTTGCTGAAACAAGGAAGGCTTATGAGGGACAATTGAAAGAGGAAGGGGGCGATAGACTTTCTTTTGGAAAGGCATGGCCATCCATGAGAAGAGATTGGATGGCATTGGTTTTGCCATCAGGAACAACCTTCTGGAATGTATGTCAGATTCCCCAGTGGGAGTTAACAAACATCTCATGTCTGTCAAGGTAAAACTCCACAAAAATCTGTTGATGACTGTCATCAGTGCTTACGCTCCAGCCAGAAAGAGCTTGAAAAGTAAAAGTAATATTTGGATTTAGACGGTCTCCTTTCAAAAGTACCCAAGAAACACAAGTATGTGTTGCTTGGTGGTATCAAAACACAAGTCGGAAAAAATCATGAAATGTGGACTGGCGCCATTGGGAGGGAGAGTGTGGGTAACATGGATTCAAATGGCCTGCTTGCTACTTCCTACAAAGTGCGAACAGCATAAAGTTATCATTACAAACACACCGTTTTGACAGAAGAACACATTTAAAACATCTTGGACACATCCACGTTCAATACATCGGCATCTGATTGACCATGCAGGTGATCGCAATGGCTTTCTTCTTACGAGAGCCGTGACTGGTGCAGATAATTGTTGGAAGGACCAACTGTGCCTTCTTTAGCGCAACAACACTTATTTATGGACCAATTACCTAGGGTTTTACCTATTAGAGGTCCACAAATGATTCAGAACCTCTGACGGATCGTGCTGCCATCAATCAACATTGGAGAGAGTATTTTCTAAAACTATTAAACTACAACCCAACAGTTGAAGAGTGGGTGTTTAATAAAATTCCACAATGTCCCATCATAAAAGAGAAGTAGTAGGTAAACTGGATCATTTATTTTGTGTTTGTGCATAACTTCTTGTTCAACACAAACAGATTTTATCTAGCTTGAACGGATGTGTTGCGGCATCCGACAAATAGAGAAGCTTTATATTTAGCGCAGGAAAGCAAAACGGCACTCACCTCGTGGTGGCATTCTGCAGCAGTGGAAACTGAACAGATTGACTTAAATAAAAATGGAAAGAGTGCGCCACCGTTCTGCTGCCGTAGCGCACCGAGTGGAAATCTGGGGTAAGACTTTTGACATGGCGACACGTGAGGCACTGTGGACCATACCGCCTAAATGTGGATGCACTGCTAAATTCATTCGCATCATTCGACTACTACATGATGGTATGAAGGCCACCGTACAGTCACACTTGGGTGAAGTCTTGTCTGGATTTTGTCTGGGTTGAGGTTGTCTTGTCATTTCCTGTTTTATTTTGAAACGCTCACTCTCCTTCTCGTTTCAGATCACTTGCCCTCTCTCTTGTGTCATCGTTTGTCCTGATTGATTTCACCAGTTCCCTCTCTCGTCCTTTTTCTGTCCCGGACAGAGTGTTTCGTATCTTCTTGTGCGTACCTCCAGCGTTTATTTGCCACAGTCTTGCCCACAGTTATAGCCACGTTTTGTGTTACCCTTTGCATCCTCGGGAGAGTTTGTAACTTTTTCAGGTAAGGTTATTATCATCGATTAGATTAGTGCAACTTAGTATTTTGTAGTTTTATTTCTTAGAACCTTTTTCTCTTCGTTGCTGGAGCGTTTTGAGTTTGTTGATAAGTTTGTAAATATATTAGTTAGGTTCGATCTGTTTTAATAGCCTATTATGTCCTCCCGTTTTGGACCCCTTCCCTTGTCGCAATAAAGAACTGCTTCTGAAACCGTGCGCCTGTGTTCAGAGTCCAATTCTGGTCGTGACACGTACAGACTGAAACTAATTCTGAAGTTACCACTGGAGCCAAACAAGGATGTGTACTTGCATTTACCTTGTTCGCGATCTTCATTTCTGTGATCCTTCATTTATTCAAAAAATAAGCTATAGAATGGGCGGGAAGTTGTTTCGCCTTAGCAGGCTAAAAGCAATGACCTATGAAGCTCTTGGCCTTGAGCTAAAAAAACATCAAGAGGACCAAAGTAATGTTCCAACCACCGTCCAAAGCAACTGTATTTGTACCTCATTTAGATCCACAATTCAAAAACTAACAATGACGTTCTGGGGAATGTACAGCAATTGCCATACATTGGAAGCCACCTCTCAGTAAATGCTATTATTGACGTGGAAGTGAAGCATTATCTCAGCTATGCTATAGGCGCCTCTGGACGTCTCAGGAAAATTGTATTCGAGAATAAGATTATCCCTCCGCTGCTGCATGCAAGCAAGACGTGGACTACCTATAGACATCATCTGAAAAGTCTTGAGATGAACAAGCAAAATATTAGGCATCAGTTGGCGAGACAAACAAACAAACAAACATTAATGTCTTAGAGCAAGCCAACTGTATGACTAATTAAACAAAGACTGTTTAAAATCAGCTGCATTGGACGGGACATTTATTAGACATGCCTCAGCACCGCCTGTCCAAGCAACTTCTTTATTTGCAGTTATATCTTGGTAAACGGACACAGGGAGGCCAATGCAAACGATATAATGATAACATGAAGTATGATCACAGGAGATGCGGCATTGATGCAGACAACTGGAAAAATCTACCCACAGATCGTACAGTTTGGAGGCATTTAGATGCTCCAAGCATCAACCATCATGAAAAAAGTAAGTAAGAAGAAGAGAAGAAAAAGAGAAGAAATAAAGGCGCATGAAAGCAGAAATAGCTCTTACCAAATATCAGGAGTTAATGAATGTCCAGTCTGCCAATGGACTTGCAAATCGAGGACTGGCCTTGTGAGTCACCTACGAGTGCACTAAAAGGGAAATAAAATTACACTAACCTTGAGTGACACCTGATGAGAATTCCATCCATCCATCCATTTCCTGCCGCTTATTCCCTTCGGGGTCGCGGGGGGCGCTGGAGCCTATCTCAGCTACAATCGGGCGGAAGGCGGGGTACACCCTGGACAAGTCGCCACCTCATCGCAGGGCCAACACAGATAGACAGACAACATTCACACTCACATTCACACACTAGGGCCAATTTAGTGTTGCCAATAAACCTATCCCCAGGTGCATGTCTTTGGAAGTGGGAGGAAGCCGGATTACCCGGAGGGAACCCACGCAGTCACGGGGAGAACATGCAAACTCCACACAGAAAGATCCCGAGTTATATTGCAAAGAAATACACATAACAATGAATTAATTGAGCAATTGTGTTACAATTGAGTGCACTTCTTGGCTGCAACCAGCAGAGATGCTGTCTCAACTGGCTGTCTCAAAAACGACAATCTGACGCCAGCTACGGGACGTCGCAAAATATGTGACGTGGCAAAGAGAGATTCTCCAATACAATACAAATATGACAACCCCCACAGCCTATGACTTCCTCCTCAATATTTTCCCATTTTCCATCTTTTCTCTTCGACAAATCCTCATTCAGAATGTTTGTGTGTCTTGTCTCCCTCATTCCCATATCAAAGCCCTCTGGTAACAAACAAGCTTGTTTACTCACCCTACCCCTCGCTAACCTTAATTTCCTCTATCTGACTCTCTTCTTGCAACCATTGCGGGTTCCCCTTGTTGCTTCTTCCTTTTTGTCTGTCACACACACACACATACACACACAATCGCACACACACGCGTCTCCATCTTCCCTTGCCTTGTCTCTCCAAAGTCGCTCAAGCACAACTAAGCCAGGGGTTTGAGTCCCAATGAGAGTGGTTAGGGCAATCAGTGCTTTTCACACCCTCTGATGTTCTTAAAAGGTGGAGGGATCAGACGCCCCCGTTGTACTGCATTGCACTGACACACACACACACACACACACACACACACACACACACACACACACACACACACACACACACACACACACACACACACACACACCAACTTAGACAAACTATCTTACAAAGACAAATTGCACGTGTGCACACTTACTGTGACATGCTTTTGACACTTTTACAAATGTTCACTTTTTTTTAACCCCCACCCACAAACATCCCCCGCCCCGCCCACACACACACGCACACACACACACACACACACACACACACACACACACACACACACACACACACACACACACATTTACAGACACTATATACTCAGCATCTTGATCTCTAACCTCTTGAGTGCAAGTCAAAGCAAAGCCAGGCCCACAAGTTAATAAAAAAATAATATTTTTTATATTCACGTAAAATGACCAAGAAAGAACAAGTACACTTTAATCCAATATTTTGTGTGTTCGTGTGTGTTGGCACTTTGGCATGTATAATAGTTTATATTTAAAGAGTTAAAGATATTCAGAAATTACTTAAAAAAAATATTAACTAAATAGAATAATACATACATGTATATATAATGATATAAAATACGAGTATAAAATACCACACAATATTTTCAAACTAATAGAAGAAAATACACAGCATTTAAAACTGACTAAGCAATAATAAAATGATTTTTTACTTTTGTATCCTGTGCCTGATAATATTATAACATTTAGGACACTATGTTGTTTCCTATCATTTTTACATATTTTTTAATGAATGAATTAATGTGTTTATTCCTTAATACCATATATATACATTATATATATATATATATATATATATATATATATATATATATATATATATTTATTATTCAATCAGTCAATCAATAAAACTTAATCTATATATCACTTTTATGTACAGGCAAGTTGCAAAAAAACCAAAAAAACAAAACATATGCACGCACAACTCTTGACAATAACACAACATGGTATGGCATTGAGGATTGAAGAAAAATTGCACTTTTGAGGCATCCACACTTGAAAATAACAAAAAATGTAAGTCATCTAAAAAATATAATAAAATATATTTAAAAATACATGCAAAAATAAAATATAAATAAGTAAATAAAAACAGAATGGTGAGAATAAGAGTAGTCATAATAGCAATAAATAAAATAAAATAACGGAATAAAAATCAGGGACCGAAGAAGAGTTTAAATGATCAGTGTAAAGTAATTTATTTACTGGCAGGGAAAAAATTACATAGCAACATAAAGTGAATGTGTGTTTGTGTGTAAATGGTTCATTTTAAAGTGGAAATGTGTCTGTACACAAAGGGAAACCTGAATGCACCGCCCGCGCTTGCTATAATGCGGCAAAGAGCAGCGATCCTCTCAGTTTACAGCGTCACTGACAACACAGTCACTTTGCATCAAAGTGAAAGACATGCACACACACACAAAGTTTATGCACTGCACTATGTCACCAAAACTACCTCGCTCCCTACGTCTGGAAGAGGAATGATAATTTAGAAAGTTTACAAAACATTTGAATTTCTTTACAATTTCTTTTGCTGCCACTTTTCTATCATCTTTTCATCAACCTATACTTTCACTCGCTGCAGCCTCAGCCAGCGGGCCTTGGTGAGTGGAGACCATTAGTCACATTGAGGTCAGTCTACACACACACACACACACACACACACACTAAAGCTAGGGTCATCCTGGCAGGGTTACTCTGCACAAAGTCAGCTCCCCGTAATGTGGCTGCTGTCGCCTGCATCACACCCTCATGATCCAATTAGGAGCCTCCCTCCCTCCAATCAGCTGCCGTAGCAACCAACAGGCAGGCGAGCAGGCAGAGGCAGGCGGGCAGCGCCAATCTCATAAGTGCTTTTAAGGGATTAGAAGGTGGAGGAAAGAGGGCTAGGGAGGAGTTACGGAGGGTTGGGCGCACCCCTCTTTCTGTCTCTTTGGCGCCTCAAAGAATTGTCGGACTTCCAAATACGAGTGGGAGGAGAATGGAGAAGAGAGGAGGGACAGGATGCAGATTGAAAAGAAGCGATGTGATGGTAAATCAAGAGAAAACATATTTAATGATTCTTGACCTGTCTAACTTGAGCAGGCCAGTCATAGCAAAGAGATGCTAATTGAGAAAACTTCAAAGTCTGCTTAACAAAACATTGTAGTAACACAACACAAAACAGTCCTCTAGTAACGAACCTAATAAAACATCGTAACAAACATTCATTGTGTCTTCCTTCCCTATAGCACTACTGTATATAGTGGCAACTAGTGTTGTCCCTGTCCCGATACCATTATTTTGGTACCGGTACCTTTTCGGTACTTTTCGGTATTTTTCTCTATAAAGGGGACAACAAAAAACTGCATTATTGGCTTTATTTTACTAAAAAATCTTACGGTACGTTAAACTGCCGACTGGGGCTGGACTTTGTCAGGTTTGTCACTGACAGTTTAGTTATGTTTTGAGTTTTTCCTCTGTCTGTCTTTATTTCCTGTAAGCGCTCTTATTTTGTCTTTACTTTCTGCTTGTATCCCTGAGTGCTTTTTCCCCTCAGCTGTGGCTGATTGGCACCTGGCCACACCTGGTGTCAATCAGCCAGCTACAATTTAGTCCTGCTTTGCCCTCCAGTCAGGGCTGGAGTATTGTTGCTACTACCTGTCATTAAAGGGAAACATTATCACAATTTCAGAAGGGTTTAAAACCATTAAAAATCAGTTCCCAGTGGCTTATTTTATTTTTCGAAGTTTTTTTCAAAATTTTACCCATTACGCAATATCCCTAAAAAAAGCTTCAAAGTGCCTGATTTTAACCATCGTTATATACACCCGTCCATTTTCCTGTGACGTCACATAGTGATGCCAATACAAACAAACATGGCGGATAGAACAGCAAGGTAGCGACATTAGCTCGGATTCAGACTCGGATTTCAGCGGCTTAAGCGAAATTGAAGAAGAAACTGAAGCTATTAAGCCATATCGGTTTGAACCGACGAAAACGGCACGACAGCCAGCGACACGGAAGAAAGCGAGGACGAATTCGGCGATCGCCTTCTAACCAACGATTGGTATGTGTTTGTTTTTAAGTGTTGTAATGTTTTTAAGATAAATTATTGGTAAACACAGTTTATGTATAATAATTTACCTAAAACCGCGAGTAATGAATAAAGTTTTCATCAATTAATATATTTTGTAGACATACCCTCATCCGCTCTCTTTTCCTGAAAGCTGATCTGTCCAGTTTTGGAGTTGATGTCAGCAGGCCAGGGAAGCTAGGGTCGATATTCTTCTCTTGATCATCTTCGGTGGCATAAGGGACGGTGTGAGCCAAGACATCCAGGGGGTTTAGCTCGCTCGTCTGCGGGAACAAACTGCCGCCATTGCTTGCCGTGCTACCGAGGTCCTGTGTCCCTGAATAGCTCACACACTCCGGCAGATTCAATGGGGGTCTGGCGGCAGATTTCTTTGACTTTATCGTTGGAAATGCATCTGCTTTGAGTGTCGCAGGATATCCACACATTCTTGCCATCTCTGTCGTAGCATAGCTTTCGTCGGTAAAGTGTGCGGAACAAACAACTGACCATTTCGTCAGCTTTCCCCACAGCCTCGTATTTTGAACAAATTTCGTCCAATTTCTTGCCACTTTCGCATCTTTGGGCCACTGGTGCAACTTGAATCCGTCCCTGTTCGTGTTGTTACACCCTCCGACAACACACCGACGAGGCATGATGTCTCCAAGGTACGGAAAACAGTCAAAGAAACGGAAAATAACAGAGCTGATTTGATTCGGTGTTTGTAATGTGTTTGAGAAAATGGCGAATTGCTTCCCTATGTGACGTCACGTTGTGACGTCATCGCTCCGAGAGCGAATAATAGAAAGGCGTTTAATTCGCCAAAATTCACCCATTTAGAGTTCGGAAATCGGTTAAAAAAAAAAAAGGTCTTTTTTCTGCAACATCAAGGTATATATTGACGCTTACATAGGTCTGGTGATAATGTTCCCCTTTAATACTTGTCGTTGTAGCTGTGTCTACTTCTGTTCACTCTGTTCAAGTCATAGTTCCTTCGTGTCACAGTAAGTGTTTTTGTTTCTTGTCCACAGTTAGCCTTTGTGCTAGTTTTTGTTCATAGGCAAGTTTGCCAGCCGCTATCTCTGCATCTTGGGGTTCATCACCAACACACTCTGACAGACTTTAGCCGCTAGCTAGTGAGCCATGTCTTAAAGCACCTCTTCCGGTGGGTGTTTCAGTGTTATAGCTTCACCTTTATCATTAGTTTTTAAGCCAAAATGTGTCTGTTCTCCCTTTACTGTCTACACACTGTTCTTGTGTGTAGACAGAAGACACTGTAGACAAGCAGTGTAGACACTGCTTGTCAGTACTCTGTGATTGTGCACTGCGGAACATGCTCGTCTGGGGGGGTAGACCGGTACTTTTCAGAGGCGGTATAGTACCGAGTATGATTCATTAGTATTGTCAGGTTCAAACACTGATGACATCTATTAAACAAGACAAAAAGGCAAGGAATCAAACAGAGACAGAATTAAATTTGGACTCAATTGAGGAGATAACGTGTCGACACTGTAACCTCTACAGTGTCACCCACGCTCTGACGAAGAAGGTTTTTGTCTCCTCTTTTATTTAGATGTTCAATGTTTACGCAACAACACATTTCTCAACAGGAATGGGGAGTATGTAAACAGTCCTTGTTTTCGGTCACGTTGAAGACAAAAGAAGAAGATGCCTCGGGCTTGGGCTCGTCCTGGACCCAGCTTGGGCAGGTTTTCGAGGACAATGGATGACCCCTCCTGTCTCATTCCATCGTCCAAAGCGGAATCTTCCAAGCGTTTGGCTTGGTGCAACAAAGACAGCTTCTTGTCTGTTCATTGAGAACTCAGAACGGAAAGTTTTTTGATAATTTAAATACAATTTTTCTGACAGGGACCACAAGAAACTGCATTATTGTCTTTATTTTACAAAAAAAATCTTACGGTATGTTAAACTGCCGACTGGGGCTGGACTTTAGCCGCTAGCTAGTGAGCCATGTCTTAAAGCACCTCTTCCGGTGGGTGTTTCAGTGTTATAGCTTCACCTTTATCATTAGTTTTTAAGCCAAAATGTGTCTGTTCTCCCTTTTCTGTCTACACACTGTTCTTGTGTGTAGACAGAAGACACTGTAGACAAGCAGTGTACACACTGCTTGTCAGTACTCTGTGATTGTGCACTGCGGAACATGCTCGTCTGGGGGGGTAGACCGGTACTTTTCAGAGGCGGTATAGTACCGAATATGATTCATTAGTATCGCGGTACTATACTAATACCGGTATACCGTACAACCCTAGTGGCAACTTAATATCCATTTAGTTGTATCGTATAGTCAGCTTGTCGTATTAGTGTGTATGCCCGTTTGTGCGCGCGTGTGTGTGTGTGTGTGGTTTGTCGCTTTCACCTGAGCATTTTGCTTGAGGCATCAAGACCTCAATTAAAGACACACACAGTGGCAACACCTCTAAAGTATGAATATTTCACTATATCTAAGTCCTTTTACCTTGGAATGACCTGATTGTCCCACAGTGTGTGTGTGTGTGTGTGTGTGTGTGCGTGTGTGTGTCACTTCATTACCATAGAGGTGTGTGGAAGTGCATTCAATCTAGTGCTCGGGTAAAGACATGGACACTAATACAGGCACAGAGGACTTAGTCCAATGACACAGAATATTCACAACATTAACGCCCTTGCTGGCCCCAGAAAGGCATCTCGAGGTCTCAATGATCTACTTTGTCCTACATTCGCTACGAGCTTGGATGAACACACAACTCGTAAAACTAATTACAGCCTACACTGCAATGGGAGAGAACGCTATTTTCTTACTTGTCGTCAAATTACATTTAATTCCAGCATTTGTGACGGCCTACCACAGATACATTTGGACCACCTTGGGTAGATTTTGCACATAAACACAATTTAACGCACCTGGTTTGCCAATGCATAAGAAGACAAAGTATGAGGAATCATTAAAGTTGACAACTTACTAATTTCTTGCTATATTTAGCGAGTAACTAAAGCCTTCTAGATACTCTCAATCCAAAAAGTAACTAGCGACAAATCTCGTGAAAACTTTAGGAGACTCTGAAATGAAAGCAGGTATCACTCTTCTCAACAAGCATCGGCATAAAAGCACCGTAATGACAATGTAATGATAACAAACAAGCAATGTTTTTTTTAAATTCCACAACAAAAACAGAGGATGGTTATCTGTGACGATGCCAACACAAAATTAGCATGTCCTCTCTGCACAGAGCCGTCCTCCTCAGCCTGTGCCCACACCGAGTCAGGACTCAAGCCTGTTTTTTTTTGTTTTTTTTCTTAGTTTATTAAGGTTGATTGGCAACACTAAAATTGGCCCTAGTGTGTGAATGTGAGTGTGAATGTTGTCTGTCTATCAGTGTTGTCCAGAGTGTAGAGTGCAGGGTGCAGCTGGGATAGGCTCTAGCACCACCCGGATGGAAGGATCCCCATTAGTCTACACCGCAGTGGAGACTATTCTCCCTAGGGTCCTGGGGTCACATTCATGGCCTCACAGACAGTTGAAAGTCACAGACGTCTTACACTATACATTACTGCCAGGCTGCTACAGCACCCTGAGGAGGCTCCATCAAAAAACAACTACAAAAATAATAATAATTTACAGAAGAAATTTTGCTTTTAGTTTTAAACATATCTGTTTCACCCTTGGCAAATGCGTCATGGCAAAGTATGAATTTGAACATTATGTGTCCCAAAGCGGTCCCCTTTACTCCACAACTTCAGATTTAACAATAGGCATATTTCAATCAATCAATCAATCAATCAATCAATCAATCAATCAAAAAAAAAAAGCGCCTACTTTGAAGTTTGCTACCTGCAGTCAAGGAAGCAGGGCGAAACTTTCTCACGGCGTGCAGCAACAGAGCGACCAGAGCGGCGTGTGCTGTGCCACTCGGGCGGGCATTAGCCCTTGAGTGCCCGGTAAAATAGTAAATTCCGGCGTCGCTAAGTGTCTACGTTGGTGTGGCTCGTTTCTAGCCTAGATCCAAGTTGCACTGCAGCCGGGCTCGGCTCACCTTCAGCCGTGGCCCAGGTTAGCATGGGTCCGAAGCCAAGGAGAGTGGTTAGCCCCCCTGAGGACGACATGGAAGAAATTAAGAAATCTCTTGAGTTCTTGTCGGCTGAGATCGCAACAATTGCTGACCAGCAAAAGAAAATTGACATTCAGTCACTCAAAAGACTGAACACGGAGAAAGACAAAGCTATAAAAGTTTTGGAATGTCGCGTGGCCGACTTGGAGCAGTACTCCCGCATGAACAACGTGATCGTCAGCGGACTTAAGACCAAGCATCGGTCATACGCCAGTGTGGCAGCCCGGGAGAACGGTCCCGTAGGGCGGGAGGGAGTTCAATCGGAGTCAGAGGTGGAATCACTGGAGCAGCAGGTGGTCAGCTTTTTGGGGAGCAGGAGGATCTCCGTGGACAGGAGCGACATTGAAGCCTGTCACACCCTGCCTACGAGAACCAAAGGAGCAACACCAGCGATCATCATTCGCTTCACCAACAGAAAGAACAAGATCGCGATCCTAAAACAGGGTCGCAAATGAAAAGGAACGGAGGTGTACATTAACGAACACCTCACCAAAAGGAATGGTGAGATCGCCAGGCGCGCACGAATCCTGAGGAAGCAAAGCAAAATTCAGTCTACATGGACTGCTAGCTGTAAAGTGTTTATCAAGCTGAATGGTACCACCCCAGAAGAGGAGAAAGTCATGGTCATCAACGACATCAGTGATTTGGACAAATTCGATATCTGAGGAACTATCTGCGGCGAGATAGGACCCCTGTGTCTACTCATGGACACTTTTCACACACACATCATGACTGTCACTCATTGTTTCCCTTTTTTATTCTTTAGTTTTTTTTATTCTTTAGTTGTTTGCTGCAGTTGCAGATGTCATGCCTATGTACTAGTTGGGCGTTGTTTTATATGTCTACCTGTACGGCTTTTTATGCCTCAAAGCAGGCCTACACTACTGTGTTTCAGGGTCAATTGTAAAAAGCAATATAAGTCATCAATCGCTCTCTCTCTTCATCATGGTTTCATACAACCTTAAACTACCCGGCAAAGGCCTACTGATAGCTCACTTGAATATCTGTAGCTTAAGAAATAAAATCCCTGATTTATGTATGATAATGAAGTCTAATGATATACACATTATGGCAATATCTGAAACCCATCTTGACTCCTCTTTTGAGGATGATGAATTAGCTGTAGATGGATACACAATTTTTAGGAAGGATAGAACAAGATGTGGTGGAGGTATAGCTGTGTATGTGCAGAGTCACATTCCTGTGAAAGTAAGACATGATTTAATGTTGGCTGATATTGAGGCCCTGTGGATCCAGGTTCACCTGCTACAGACCAAACCCATACTGGTTGGGTGCTGCTATAGACCACCTAGTGCCGATATAAAATACCTGGATTTAAAATGCAAGATGTTGGATAAATCTAGTGATGAGAACAGAGAGATATATTTTACTGGGGACACAAACATTGATTGGTCTGCTATGTGCCCGCTGAAAAAGAAACTTATTGCTGTAACTAATGCCTGTAACCTCACACAGACTATTACACTACCAACCAGATCAACTATAAATAGAAATGGGCTAAAGTAATCCAAATGCATTGACCACCTATTCACTAATGTTCCTGATAAATGCACTAAAACAGTATCAATAGCTCTTGGCTTTACGGATCACCACTTAATTGCAATAAGGAGGAAGACCAAGCTCTCCAAAGCTCCTAGTGTGACTATACATAAAAGATCTTATAAATATTTTAATGAAGTAAAATTTATAGATGATGTGGAACATGTTAACTGGGAAATTGTGTGTCTTTAGGAGGATCCCGAAGCTGCTTTGAGCACATTCATGAAGTTATTTTTGCAGATTGCAGATAAGCATGCTCCTGTCAGGAAAACAACTGTCAAGGCAAATGGCGCCCCTGGGTTAGGGAATGAGCTCAAAGCACTTATGAAGCAACGTAACCAGGCTAAAAAGTTGGCAGACTCTTCTGGTCTACTTTCTGATGCGATGATCTATCGTAAATTAAGAAATCGTGTAACTAAAATAAATAGAAGTAATAAAAAGGTATATTATCAGACAAAGATCTATGACTTTAGACATGATGGAAAACAATTGTGGAAAATTTTAAATCAAATAATGGGAAGATCAGCATCATGTAAAACAAATTCGTATATAGAAGTTGATGGAGCTTACCTGACTAAGCCAATGGAAATTGCCACATATTTTAATAATTACTTCACAAACAAGGTGGAAAATCTGAGAGTGAATATGATGCCTTCTGATGGCTCCTCCTCATGCACATTAATTGAAAATCATATAATGAAGGGTAAAAACTGCAGGTTCGATTTTGTACCAGTTAGTAGTTCTGATATTGAGAAATTGTTGTTATCACTGCCATCTGATAAACCTGCTGGGACGGACATGCTAGATGGCAAATTGTTAAGAATTGCTGCATGCCATGTATCAACTCCGATTTGTCATATATTTAATAAATCATTAAGATATGGAGTCTTTCCTGGGGTTTGGAAGGAGGCTAAGGTCATCCCTCTACCCAAGGACAAAAATAAAGATTTTACTGGTAAAAACAGTAGACCAATAAGCATACTTCCTGTTCTTAGTAAATTGATGGAAAAAGTTGTTTTCAAACAAATTCAAGATTACTTTACCTACAACAAACTTTTTTTTTTTTTTTTTTTTTTTTTTTTGTGTGTGTCCTGTCCAGCTTCTCAGGCAAATCATATAGTTGATGTAGATGCCCATGTCGGCTGTTCAGATTTACTTTACAAAAGAGAAGTGTAGAATACTTCTCTTGTTGCCTTATTTGTATTTGACTTTATTAAATGTATTTATATTATCATTTAGTGCAGCCGGGCCGGAGCAGGAGGGGATAGAAAGAGAAAAAAAAAGAAGACAGAGGGGGAAATTGTGGGGACAAGAGGGGGATTAGACAGAGAGACAAAAACAACAACAGCAAACAACAACAACAACAACAATAGAGCAACATCAGCAAATATGACATGTACAAATATGATGGTAAAAGTAATAGCAAATAAGCAGTTAGCGAAAAATAAAAAATAATACAGAAATGACAATGAGCATTATTACACTACAAATGGATCAATACAAATACCAATAGAAATAGCGCTATTGATAATGAACAATACCAATAATTTACCTTTATTATCAACAATACAGTTGTTTAAATGCAACAATACATATACGTAATGATAACTTGAGATACGAAAGAATGCAGAAAAATGGAGGGGGAGAAAGAGAAGCAACCTACATTAACCTTGTAGATTGTTATAGTCACAATAGGTTAAGCTTTGTCAGTGTGCCATGTGTTACACCCAGTTTACCCTAGGGCAACAACGTTAATATATGTTTGATGAAACGTGATTATGTGCATGAGTGGAAGTATGCATATGTACTTGTATATGTACAGAATGTGTATATGTGTTTGTACAATGAATGTATATGTACAGAATGTGTATATGTGTTTGTACAGTGAATGTATATGTACAGTATGCGTATGTGTATGTTTGTATATTGAATGTGCGTGTGGATGTACGAACATTAGGTAGGTAAATATGTACTGTATTTGTGTATGTATGTGGGAGCGTAGGTACCTATGTACGTATGTGAGCATATGTGAATTTGCATGTACAATACATTCGACTCCCAGAGTGCGTGGGAGCCAGAGCACGGCCCCATCACCCCCGAGAGCCCAACCCACAAACAGGAGGCGTGGTGCCCAGGGAACCAGGGACCACCGCCCCCACGCAGCCAAGCCGGCCAGCGACAGGAACCCCAGAGCCCGACCCACCACGCCGCCCACGAGGGCCAGCAGCAGGCCGCAGACAGACGCACCCGGCAGAGGACAGGGCACGAGAAAAGCAGGGGACAGCCAGACCCCAAGCCAGCGAGAGACCACACCCCACACGGGCAGAAAGGCGAGACGCCCCGCCCGAGGGACCCAGAGACTCCCCGCAACCGGACGTGAAGACCGCCCCCGCCCCACCGGCAACCGGGCCCCCACGAGCCCACCCCCCATCCCCGGAGAGCGCGGCGAGGCCATCCCCCGGCCACCCCACCCAAACCGGCCGCCGCAGGACCACCCAGGCACAGGGCCACGGGAACCACCCACCCCACCCGCAGGGACCCCAACGATGGAGATGGAACAACCAGCAACCGCCCCGCCGAGCCCCCCCCCTGAGGGAGGGGAAAATTAAAAAAATAATATTAATAAAATATATTAAAAAATAAATAAATAAATAAATAAATTAAAAAAAAATAAAAAAAAAAAATAAAAGAATTAAAAGAAGATCACAGACATGCTGACAAACAAGGTCACTACCCCAGCAACTGGCCGACTCGCAGCACCTCGGAATACCTTGCAGCACCAAGCTACCACAATAGACGCAGGGACTAGGCCCAACAGGCCCCAACCAAGACGGGCACCCGGAAGGGATGGACAGCGGGACCCAGGAGCTCCAGACACGCAGTTCGGATGCAGTAGCCTGAGGCGTCGACCCCCGTCTGACAGGCAGGCCCAGAGCGTACCCCCAGAAATATACATACATACATACATATATACATACACATACACACATACATGTATACATACCCACACATACACATATATACATATACATACACATATGTACACATACACATATATATATATACATACATACATACACACACATATACATACATATACACAGTTCGTCAGCCCCGACAGCCATCTCGCGCGCGCGCTGCCACCAGTCACAACATCAGCCACACCCCTGCACCAGACCCAGCAGCCACGGGCGCCCACACCACAAACAAACGGCAGCAGAAACAGCAGCCGCAATAACCCCAGACAGCCAGCACCAGCCAATCAAATCAAAGCGATCAAAAAAAAACTGCGACCAGCAACCACACGCCACCAGGACCACGGAGACCAGCCGGCGCCAGCCCGCCAGTCAGCCCGAACGCCAACACGCAAACAAGAGACACCAACACCCCCCCCCCCAACCAAAAGGCCCCCCACCCCAACCCAAACCCGCACAAACACACCACCGCCCAAACAACCGAGACACAGCATCCAGACCAGACACGGGGGCTGCGCCGCCACCACATCAAGTCACCAACAACAAACTGATGTCGGGTTCCCAGCATGCTTATAGGCAAGGTCACTCAACATCTACTGCTCTAGCTCAGCTGACTGATGACTGGCTGTCACAAATGGATGTCAAGAAGATGGTTGGTACTGTCCTGATTGACTTTAGTGCGGCATTCGATGTCATAGATCACAACATAATGATCTCCAAACTGAGAAAATATGGTTTTAATAGTATGTCACTTTCTTGGATGTTGAGCTATCTATCAGCAAGATCACAGAGAGTGTGTTTTAATGGTAGCCTATCTGAACGCAAGTACAATTACTGCGGCGTGCCTCAAGGAAGCTGCTTAGGTCCTTTACTTTTTATTATTTTTACTAATGATCTTCCCTGTGTTACAACAAACACCAATATGGTTATGTATGCAGATGACACAACTCTATACAGTACTGCCTCTACCTTAAATGACCTAGAAAACAACTTAAATCAGGACCTGGAGAGAGTGTCCCGCAGGGTAAATGATAGTAAACTTGTTGTGAATATTGACAAAACAAAAAGCATTCTTTTTGGATCCAGGCATATGCTTGTTGATGACCCACAGCTTCATATTTTAATGTCAGACATACGTATTGAGCAGGTCAAAAAAGCAAAATTGCTTGGTGTGCTATTAGACAGTCAACTGTCATGGTCCGATCATATTAATGGTATTTCAATGAGAATGGGAAGAGGTTTAGCCATGGTCAGGAAGTGCTCCACCTTCTTGACATCCTCAACAATGGCTCAAGTCATACAGTCCTTGGTTTTCTGTCATCTTCATTACTGTCCTATAATATGGTCCGCTACGACTAAGTCTGACCTGAACAAACTGCAACTTGTTCAGAACAGAGCGGCTAGACTGGTACTTAAATGTTCTTTGCACACTAATATTTCATTTATGCATTCACGCCTGTCCTGGTTGTCTGTTGAACAAAAGATGCATTGTAGTCTCATTATGTTCTTTAGAACTATCATTTTAGATCAATCACCAGATTACTTTTACAAACAGTTTTTAAAATCAACTAACACACATATTCATGACACTAGAAATGCCAGCAATGGCTATTTGGCACTTCCTGCTCCCAGGACCAATCTCCTCAAACATACAGTCATGTATAGATGTACATCATTTTGGAATGGGTTGCCATCTCACATTAATCTCTCACAAAGTAAATTGTCATTCAAGACAGCTTTGAAGATACACCTATTGCAGCTGCCCACATGACGAGAATTTTTAATAATGGTTTTAACTAGCTTTTTATCTTATGTTGTATTTTTCCATTGTATAATGTCTGTTATTGCATGTATTCTTTGCATTTTTATTTTGTATGCTCCTATATGGACCCCAGGAAGACTAGCAGTCGCCTTGGCGTCAGCTAATGGGGATCCATTCAATAAACAATAAACAATCAATCAATGTTTACTTATATAGCCCTAAATCACTAGTGTCTCAAAGGGCTGCATAAGCCACAACAACATCCTCGGCTCAGATCCCACATCAGGGCAAGAAAAAACTCAACTCAATGGGATGACAATGAGAAACCTTGGAGGGGACCGCAGACCCCCCTGTCCCCCACCAAGCCCCCCCGACCCCCACCATCCCACTCCCGGGCGACCGGTGCAATGGACGTTGAGTGGATCTAGCATAATAGTGTGAGAGTCCAGTCCATAGTGGATCTAACATAATAGTGGATCTAGCATAATAGTGGATCTAACATAATAGTGGATCTAACATAATAGTGAGAGAGTCCAGTCCATAGTGGATCTAGCATAATAATGTGAGAGTCCAGTCCATAGTGGGGCCAGCAGGAGATCATCTTCAGTGGAGACAGGTCATTATTTATTATTTGACTTTGTATGCTTTAATGCCTGTTTTGTCATTTAAAAAACCAAAAAACAAATTTGTTTCAGAGTTTTTGAATAAAATAGTGTTTTGTTTTGTTTTAAATGTCCAAAAACTGTCCCTCTCAAAAAGTCAAAAAAATGTAATGCAATATACTTAAAACACCTATTTTCTTATATTTTATTTCAGGCTTGGGAATTAAATAATAATAATACAAAATTATAAACAATTTTACAATTAGTTGTATAATTAATTTTATATGATTAGCCTTAAAACTGACGCACACACTTAGTCAAATAGGCAGAAGGTCCACGGTTGGTCTTCCATGGTTCTCAGACTAGGCTACTCAGTACAATATGGCTAAGTTGACAATTTTAACAAAACTGAACAGAAACACCGCCAAAAAAATTTGCTTATGTGTCTAACTGTGGATTTATATTATGGGCCTGGGGCCTCGTGCATTAAGCTTACTTACGCAAAAAAACTGAGCGTACACCCTTTTCTCATAGCAAAGTATCGATTCACAGGAAGCAAATTTGTACCGTATCGGTTCAAATGTGAAAGGTACTCATCCCGAATCAACACTGACGTTGACGTGGAAATGTGCGTTGCTGACGTACTGTAACTGTACTGTACTTTAACTGTAAATTGTTTAATGTCAACAATTGTCTTACAAGAAGATTCACTCCATACTTGGTGGTAACCGTGGTAAACTACTATAGCTACAGCTGCTCCTGGGGTAGACTGACAGTTACATGAGTGCCACTCCTGCAGAACTAGGTGCTACCCCTGTGCCACCTCTGAAAAAATAGTCTGGACAGGCCACTGCTTGCATGTAGTTTTGGATGCGCTCAGCCACAGCTTAAGGCTATGAGGAAATACAAAAAAGGTAAGATAAAGTGTTATTTTAATCTAATCTTGAGATGTGCATAAAACAACAATGTGCGACATGCAGTGATATAAATGTCGCTAAAAGCAGTTTAAAAAAATTAAATAACTGAATAAATCGGAGTTTGTGCAGGTGTACCTATTGTTGTGACCGATTCAATCCATATAATGTTTATGATGTTAACTTTTGATTGTGCCTGGAAAACAAATATAGCGAGGACAATTTCAAGACAATTATATATCTAAACAGTGTACATTTCCAAAATATAAATGATGATACTTTTGGAGAGGTTGGGGCATGGTTTCATTTGCAATCTGGGAAAACTAGAGTGCCTCCAGAATGTAACATTTTGCAGACAGTCTCAAAAAAAGGGTTATAATAATGACTGGGGAGCAAAATTTAAACACATTTCACACCAATACTTTTAAACGAGATTACAAAGAAGTGTTTTAAATGTATATTAAAATATTCAGAGGTCCCCTTTAATAAAGGTTTTATGATTCTGTTGTAAAAGTTCAGTTTCAGTTCAGTTCAGTTCAGTTTCAGTTTATTTCGAACATGCATACGATTAGGGATGATGTTCGAAACCGGTTCTCCCGGTCGTTCGATAAGAAAAGAACCGTTAGATAAGAAATGAACCGATTCCATGGACTCGAATCCCTTTTTGAGAACCGGTTCCCGTTATCAAGGCCACTATAGTAAAGAAAAACAGTTGGTTCTTTATTCGTGTCTGTGGGACATCACAGGAAATGACGTAGCTCAGTCATTAGACTGAGCTACAGTTCGTCATTTCCTGTGATGTCACACAAGCAGCAAAAACAATGGACCGGAAAAAACGCCTCAAGGCATGGCTATTCATCTATAGTGATCCCGGAGACAGGCTGTTTTTGTGTTACTATATATATATTTTTTCCTGAAAAATCCCACTTAATATACTTTGGGTAACAACAGTCAATATTTTTTTTTTTTTTTTTTTTAGGTGGGTAACAGTCAATATTTATTTATTTATTTATTTTATTTTATTTTTTTCTTATAAAATAAAAGTGAGCTTTTGTTAAACCAAATATTGTGTTTTTTTTCCATATACAACCACCTATCTGGATTCGATAAGAGAACCGATAAGGAATCGGTTCGATAAGAGGAATCGATAATGGGCTCAAACTCGATAATTTCTTATCAAACATCATCCCTACATACGATACAATGTAATGCATCACACATTTCCAGTTGTTTCATTACAGCATGTCCGAAAAGGAGTAGGAAGAAGCAGAGCTTATTTATTCCTACCCCTTTTCATACCATATACATTTTATCCAATTTCCTTTTTCTCTGTAATAGAACAGTGAACAAATAAATAAGAAATAAATAATATACCATAGTAAGCAAACAAATACTAAATACATAAATAATGTTTGTCTCAATGAAAAAAAAAAGGATAAATAAAGGATAAATTACTAAAAATGGAAATGTTCTACTAACTGAAACACAATATTATCCATCCAGAATCCTACTCACTTCTTGTGAGTCACGATTCAGTTAAGCAATAGCAGATGGAGAATAGGAATACGACTCTTTTTTTGTAATCGGGCTATTGATTATCTTAGCTTTTGTCATTTCTTATAGATGGGTCACTTCGACCATGTGGGGGTGACTACGGGCAGCAAGAACACTGTTGCTACTAATGAGTCCATTCACATCAAAACCAAAGTAAATGTGTTTTGTAGATGAGTTACAATGCAAGAGATGAATGGCTGGACTAATAACAGAGTGTCATTTAGTTGTGCATACACACAAGTGCACGTAGACAGACTGTGGCGAGAAAGGAAAAGGAAAGGAAAGGGAAGAGAAACCCGAGCAGGACCAGAGTGGGATAACAGGAGTCCAGGAATAGTTGCAATCGATTGGCTGGATATGGATAGAACGGGAGGGTTGGAGGAAGAGACGAGTGGTCCCCTGGGTGGAATGGTGATAGTCTTACTGGGCCATACGAGACCAAATCTTTCCAAAAATGAGAGCGATAAGAACAAACGTGAAGAGAGTCACCTAAAAGAAGAAGTGAATGACGAAGAAGATGAAAAGCTAGGATGGGATGTAAATATGAGTTTCCTTTAGTTTTGTAGACACCGTCAAACACACAGTAACTCTAGAATTCTTAAAACAATTATTGACGAGTAGGCCGATAGTCAATGGCCATCAGAGGAAAACAGAGCCAACCATTAGCTAAGCAGTCAATGACTATAGCACCGTGGGTAATTCTAGCATGCACCACACCAACCGGCTAGGGGATAACTGGACACCCTTGTGGGCCAACTAAATGTACAATCCTGACACATTTCATACTAAATAACTTCTTCCCATGATATTTGTTCCTCGTGGTGAACAGCTAACATGTGTGTAATGCACTGGATTGTGTGTGTGTGTGTGTGTGTGTGTGTGTGCATGACAGGTGGAAATAAGTGTGCATTAGCCAGCGAGCTAATCAATGGGGAAAAACCACTGAGCCTCAGCCCCTGCTCATGTTTCCGTCAGTGCTATTTATAGGGAAACACATGTGTGTACACACACATGCTACAGTAACACACACACACACACACACACACACGGACATTAAACTTTTCTCCACAAAACTGAGAAAGTGGCTTAAGGAAAATCAAATGTGGACAAATGGGACCAATTATTTTCAATGTGTTTTTATTTTTGTACTTATTTTCACACTTTTCTCAACTTTTTTTTCTTTAAAAAGCCTAACCAGGGACAAGGGTTGCAAATTAGCCTGTGGCTAGAAGTCTTATGTACTTTAACATCGACTACCTGTGGGTAGCAAAGTTTAATTGTACTGTCCCTGTCAAATAAATAAATAAAATAAATAAACACACACGGTTGGTTAAAAATCTGTCTTCAACACAGCTTTGCATGAGCTATAGTATGTGGAATAAGAAGAGTTAAATAACCAATTAAACATGATCCAAGGTACCTTGCAGAATAATGGCAAAGCAGTATATCATGCAGCTTTGTAACTATGAGTATCATCACTGTACTCCAATCCAAGCACACCTGTTCACACCTCATTTTCTTGCAGGTCTGCAATTTTTTTATGTACAATCTAGATTGCTATGTGTCAAAAATAGATAAATAAATCACAAAGTCGAAGAGCAGAACAACTTAGTATATTATAATAATTAAAACATGTTGATGGGTTTTAGCCGTTTGTTAAAAAGCACAAGCGCATTCGGAAAACTCTGACGTAGCTTAAAAGTCATGGCAGTGATAAAAGAAAGGGGAAAAAAGAGGTGTTAAAAAATACAAATGAGTAATTAATTAATAAAACATATAATCAATAAATATCTAATAAATGTAAAAAAAAAAAGTTTATAATAAAGAACTAATGAATACAAATGAAGAGAGAAGTGAAAGATACATAAAATAGTGTAATTTAATATAACTTAAAGGGGCTGTATACACAATTGAAATGTGGGTTGTTGATGAGCTTTCTGTGTGCATGTTGGTATCTCTTTAAGGCCATTCAGGAATGCAGCTGAAGTGAATTATATTTATATAGTGCTTTTCTCTAGTGACTCAAAGCGCTTTTACATAGTGAAACCCAATATCTAAGTTACATTTAAACCAGTGTGGGTGGCACTGGGAGCAGGTGGGTAAAGTGTCTTGCCCACGGACACAACGGCAGTGACTAGGACGGCGGTAGCAGGGATCGAACCTGGAACCCTCAAGTTGCTGGCACGGCCACTCTACCAACCGAGCTATACCGCCCCTCTCTGTGGTTTTATGTTGAGATCTATTCGTGTTTTGTTTTATTTTATTTACTTACTTACTTGTTTATTTATTTAATGTAACTTTTTCAATTATTATTAATATGTTTTTTTTTTGGTTACTTGTAAATTGTTTGTGACTGAAAACCCAATAAACACATGTTTGAAAAAAAAATGGGGGGGAGGGATGTCTGCAATTTGCTTAAATTAAAAAATGTTTTAAAACAAAACACCATTGCTAGCTTATGTTACCATTAGAGGTTAACAGAACATATATATTTTTAAATGTTTCATTTTTTACAATTACTAATTACTTTGAACTAAAAATGCCCGTCACTCTGGGGTAATTTGTCTAGCGTTCAGGCTTGTCACTTAGCTGACCCATGCACACTCAAACACAAGAAACGTGTACACACACACACACACACACACACACACACACACACACACACACACACACACACACACACACACACACACACACACACACACACACACACACACACACACAAGTACTTCACGAGAAGCAACTAATAATTAGCATTCATGTTGTTATCAGAGAACATACATTCAAAAAAAGGCAACATTAGTAGCTAAACTGTCACGGCTCGAGTGCATCCCGTTGCACATTCTTCAGCGTACCTCTGGACACGCCCATGTGCGCTCGTCTCCAGCCGCGGCCGCGCCCCTGCGCCCCTCTCAATCTGCAATCTACACACCTGTCGCTGATTAGGAGGCACCACACTATTTAGACCAGCGCGTCCTGCGTTCCAGTGCCAGAACGTAGTCATCTGTATTGTACAGTAAGCCTTCACGTCTTTAGCTCCTTCTCCATGTGCATTCTCGCTCTTTGTGTTTTCCCTCCTCCGTGCTCATTGTGTTGTGTCCTTTTCCCTCGCCCCGCAGTATCCCTCTGTTCCCTCGATTCGAACTGTGTGTCTCGTCTCCCCGGACTTCCCCCAGATTTCTTGCTGATTCCCCGGATCTTGACCTCTCGCCTGCCCACGGACCCTGACGCCTCTCTCCTGCCCTCAAACCTCTTGCCTGCCCACGGACTTCCAAGCCAGCCTCGCCCTGTTCGGACTTCCGCATTCCTCTCAACACGCACCTTCAACACTTGCCGGTAAAACTCTCCATTTAAACACGTCACATAGTCTTGCGCCAAGCCTTTTATTTAATTACACATGTCACATCATCCATCCATTCATCCATTTTCTACCGCTTGTCCCTTTTGGGGTCGCAGGGGGTGCTGGAGCCTATCTCAGCTGCATTCGGGCGGAAGGCGGTGTACACCCTGGACAAGTCGCCACCTCATCGCAGGGCACGTCACATCATATTGAGAATAAATACGCCAAAGGCTAAACTGCTTCCCTGCCTCAATGCCATCTTCTTCTCCCGTGTACCGTTACATACACTTTGCTAAATTGCGATCATTAGGTGACAACACACAAAGCTTTGTGTTGAAATCTTTTATTTATAGATCTGTATCGCTCTGGAATAACCTGCCTCCAATTCTCACCGGCATTGAAAGTAAACAGGTTTTTAAAAGGAAACTAATATTTTATCTGAGTGTGTAAATTAGTTTGCTTGTTGATGATTTTTGTTTGCTTTTGTATTGTGTAGTTATATTTATATGGTAACTAATATTCTGAGACTGTAAATTGTTTGCTTGTTTGCTTGTTGATGATTTTTATTTGTTTCTGTATTGTGAAGTTATAATTATATGCTTTTACTTGTAATTGTATTGAGTTTGTGGACGCCAGGAAGACTAGTGGGTTGTTGTGGCAACCAGCTAATAGGGATCTTACAGGTGTAATTTACCTGCTAAAAGCCGTACATTGCTTACAATATTTTGAAAAGTTAATGCCCTTTAGGCATCCGCCTAAAGGTTGCGAACAACCCGTTTAATAAGTAAGTAAATACCAGGGTTAAAATTGACAGAAACATTGTACTGTACAGAGTAAAAAAAAATGCTGAATGTATATTAAGCAGCTACCTACTGTAATACCTAATAAGAAATTAATTAAATATATTGGATAATGTTGGAATGGAAGGTCGGAATATACACATTAGTATGAATATATATATATATATATATATATATGTGAGCATTGTACGTTTGTACAAACCCCGTTTCCATATGAGTTGGAAAATTGTGTTAAATGTAAATATAAACGGATACAATGATTTGCAAATCATTTTCAACCCATATTCAGTTGATTATGCTACAAAGACAACATATTTGATGTTCAAACTGATAAACATTTTTTTTTTGCAAATAATCATTAACTTTAGAATTTGATGCCAGCAACATGTGACAAAAAAGTTGGGAAAGGTGGCAATAAATACTGATAAAGTTGAGGAATGCTCATCAAACACTTATTTGGAACATCCCACAGGTGAACAGGCAAATTGGGAACAGGTGGGTGCCATGATTGGGTATAAAAGTAGATTCCATGAAATGCGCAGTCATTCACAAACAAGGATGGGGCGAGGGTCACCACTTTGTCAACAAATGCGTGAGCAAATTGTTGAACAGTTTAAGAAAATCCTTTCTCAACCAGCTATTGCAAGGAATTTAGGGATTTCACCATCTACAGTCTGTAATATCATCAAAGGGTTCAGAGAATCTGGAGAAATCACTGCACGTAAGCAGCTAAACCCGTGACCTTCGATCCCTCAGGCTGTACTGCATTAACAAGCGAGATCAGTGTGTAAAGGATATCACCACATGGGATCAGGAACACTTCAGAAACCCACTGTCAGTAACTACAGTTGGTCGCTACATCTGTAAGTGCAAGTTAAAACTTTCCTATGCAAGGCGAAACCGTTCATCAACAACACCCGGAAACGCCGTCGGCTTCGCTGGGCCTGAGCTCATCTAAAATGGACTGATACAAAGTGGAAAAGTGTTCTGTGGTCTGACGAGTCCACATTTCAAATTGTTTTTGGAAACTGTGGACGTCGTGTCCTCCGGACCAAAGAGGAAAAGAACCATCCGGATTGTTATAGGCGCAAAGTTGAAAAGCCAGCATCTGTGATGGTATGGGGGTGTATTAGTGCCCAAGACATGGGTAACTTACACATCTGTGAAGGCGCCATTAATGCTGAAAGGTACAAACAGGTTTTGGAGCAACATATGTTGCCATCCAAGCAACGTTACCATGGACGCCCCTGCTTATTTCAGCAAGACAATGCCAAGCCACGTGTTACATCAACGCGGCTTCATAGTAAAAGAATGCTGGTACTAGACTGGCCTGCCTGTAGTCCGGACCTGTCTCCCATTGAAAATGTGTGGCGCATTATGAAGCCTAAAATACCACAACGGAGACCCCCGGACTGTTGAACAACTTAAGCTGTACATCAAGCAAGAATGGGAAAGAATTCCACCTGAGAAGCTTCAAAAATGTGTCTCCTCAGTTCCCAAACGTTTACTGAGTGTTGTTAAAAGGAAAGGCCATGTAACACAGTGGTGAACATGCCCTTTCCCAACTACTTTGGCACGTGTTGCAGCCATGAAATTCTAAGTTAATTATTATTTGCAAAAAAAAAACTAAGTTTATGAGTTTGAACATCAAATATCTTGTCTTTGTTGTGCATTCAATTGAATATGGGTTGAAAAGGATTTGCAAATCATTGTATTTCGTTTATATTTACATCTAACACAATTTCCCAACTCATATGGAAACGGGGTTCGTACATGCTGAAATTCACTGATGTGCAGCTATGTGTTCAGCCAATTAGATAGTGGTGTTGAAAAGTGTTGATCGACAGTAGAATGTTAAACAACATTCTCTTTGTTTACTCACTGTTTCCAACACATTGAGTGATTGATTGAGAAGTTTATTGACATCTTAAAGAATTTAATCCATGTAATGCTTTAAAAAGGCAAATGGATGGCACAAGAAGCCAAAAGGCTTGTTTCCATTGTGGTCCATTAAATATTCATCACATTTGATACATTCAATAATAAAATATATATAACCTGTAACATGGGTATAAATAATTACGTTAAAAAAATGGATAAATTATGTCAGGTAAGATTGATGGCTGTCTACAGCTTGCTTTTAAACCGGACACAAGTTTAATAGCGCCATTATTATTTTTGTAGCATGTTCACATTACATCAATGCCACTTTTGCATTCATCAAATGCCAGTGACAACAACACAACTTCTTAGTTGGACTCTCTCCGCTGTCTCACCCTCCCTGTGGCTCTCCCATCGCCCCCCTCCTTATCTCACGTTCCTAGTGGGAGTGAGACAGATTAACGTCACTGCTGGTTTTACTTATCGTACTGGTGCCAGCACAACCCTGCGAGGGATGGGGTGTGAGCACAGTGCATCACCACTCAGTGTTGTCAGACTGTGGAGATGGCCAACACTTGCTTTGCCACTGCTTGCTGCTTGCTGCTGATTGACAGCTACTAAACGGAGAAAAAGCAGATGCTATCAGATGAAAAACTCTTGTCTGATGATATCACCGGAGCTAATTGTCACTCTCTGTTTCCTATTTTTTGTCGGTTGGTATAGAAGCAAAGAAACAACGACGTGCAACAGCATGTGCATACAAATTTGTGTTCACCTATCTTTGTTGTAACCCCCACCCTCCAACCAATACACACACACACACACACACACACACACACACACACACACACACACACACACACACACACACACACACACACACACACCTAGAGCTTAATGAAGCAGAACTCAGCCTAGTGCCCATTAGCTCGATAATTAATAATTTCTCCCTGCCTCTTAACACACTTATCATCATGCAAAGGGGAGGGTTGTGTGTGTGTGTAGTTTGCATTCTGTACCTGCCAGTACACGTGCAATTTGGCAGATAAAAATGTATGTATCTAATCTAATGTCTTATAGGATGCTAAACTTAGGGTAGAACTATTTATGCAAATACATTTGAAAGAGCCTCTTTAACGCTGATAACTGGACCTAAAAATGTTGTCTACATGTAAAATACTCCCTAGAATACACAAAATTGTGATTTTAGATATTTTTTTTTAACAAGCACATTTTGGAACGCCCACTTTTAGCTCCATAATGTGGGCGGGCATGCATCAGCCTGCTGACGTCACCAACAGAAGACCTGGAGGTAAATTCATATTGTGTAGTACAGTGTTTTTCAACCTTTTTTCAGCCAAGGCACATTGTTTTCATAAAAAAGATACAGAGGCACACCACCAGCAGAAAAGGTTAAAAAATTAAACTCCACCAGGTTGTCGTGCCATATTATGAGTGTGTTGTTGTTTCCTGTGTGTAGTGCTTTAGTTCCTGTCTTGCGCTGTTATTTTGGTGACCTTTCCTGTTTTGTGGGTGTTCTCCTGTAGCAGCTTCGCGCCTTCCTTTGAGTGCTATTGCCCGCACCTGCTTTGTTTTCGCAATCAAGACTATTTAAGTTGTGCGTACGCTATCCTTCTTTGTGGGGACATTGTTGATTGTCATGTCATGTACGGATGTACTTTGTGAACGCCATCTCTGTAAGTTTTTGCTGTCGTCCAGCATTCTGTTTTTGTTTACTTTGTAGCCAGTTCAGTTTTACTTTTGTTTTGCAAAGCCATCCCTATGCTTCAGTTCCTTTTCCTAGCGGGACTTGCCTTTTGTTTATTTTTGGTTTAAGCCTTACATACCTTTTTACCTGCACGCTGTCTCCCGCTGTGCTCTGCATATTGGGATCATGACAAACCATCCTCGATGCGTTCCGTCTTCTACAAAGCAATGAACTACCTGCTGCCACCTACTGATAAGGAGTTTTACATGGTTACCCTGCCAAGCTCTACACAGCACAGACACTAGACAACGGCACATTATTAGCAGATTATAATTATTGATTTGCAAAATATATTTTTTGGACCAATTAGGTGACGTTGCATAATTTCACAGTGGTTGAAAAACACTGGTGTAGTAAGGGCCTGATCTACTAAGATCCAAACACTGAAAAGTAGTGCCTTATTTAAATGAGGTTTTTGTGAGCACTATGCGGCGTTTATTTATTTATATTTATTTATTTACAGACATAGTTTCGTACTACATTATTGTTTCTTTTGTTAATATCAGAGTCCGTTCTGCAAAAAGGTAATCGCTAGAAGCACACCGTTTATGAATAGGGACCCACAGTTAAAATATACATCATCGTATAATATACAAAATACAGTACAATACAATTAATTTCAGAATCTACCCACCAAATACCCATTTACCACGGAGACACTCTTACTGTACATCAATGTTTTTATGCTGCTATCTGTGGTGTTTTGCTGTGTTTTCAAACAAGCAACAGACATGTACCACTTTTTATGGGCATTTTAGAAGCAGTCCTGCGGTGCATCTAAATTGGAAACCACTTTATTTTAGGTTACGCTCATGGGAGAGGCTTGCACTAACTGCGGGTGTGCGCTGCAAAGTCCAGACGCATGAAAATGCATATTGCATGAAGTTTTTTTCACATTGGAGATATGTTAATAATATACCTTCTATATGAAAAAACGAACGACAACAGCAAACACCGAAACGCAACAATTGCATTAATTTTCATCAGCTCCTTAAAGGCAAACTGCACTTTTTTTCCGGAATTTTACCTATAATTCACAATCAATATGAAAGACAAGAACACATATACCTTTTTATTTTTAAATATATTTTAACTCGTAAAAAAACGTAAATAAAATGGAACCAAAGGGAGCCATGAAGTCATTGCGTCTATTTAGTCTTTTTCGACAATAAAACCCATTAAATGACCATCCAAAAAGCGCCAACAATGCTCCATTTGCATTTCGTGACTTGAATATTAACCAAGTATTAGCAATATTGTTATCCAAACGTTAAGGACCTACATTTAGTGGTGCATTGATTAATAAGAGAGAGGCAACTTCCGTATGCTGCTGAATTAAAATCATCCGCTGCTGAGCTGCTTTCTCGCTTCGGGGCTCGTGTAAGTTAATTCGAGATTATAAATAGGGTCTCTCATAAATTAAGAACTTGGTACACTTTGACAGCCAATTTAGACCCGGGAGGCGAAAAAGACATGACAATAAGTTTGTTGCACACCACCCTTTTTCTCTACGAGCATTATGAGTTATTCTACATCCAAAAATTAATATATGAACACCCTTAACAGTCACGCAGCATTCCAGTGATAGCAGACATTGTACAGTAAGTGATGTTTTATTATGTTTGTTGTCTCTCATGAAGTCTGCAGTGAGTAGTAATCAGTGATGTTGTCGAAGGAAAAAGTCAAAGTTGTGACGTGTTTGTGAAATTAATGCGCCGCCGTATGCTTAAAATGAGCAAAATACGTAAATATGACATGTTGTTATGAATGTGCCGGTTACTACATTACATGTATAATTATAATGTACATATAAAAGTTTGATGAAAGTGTTTGGATGTTTTTTTAAGCGCTTTATAGGCAGAATAGAGCGACTTCTATAGGCTCCATTGTTAACCGACTTTTGATCAGATTTATTTGCTAGTTCGAATGCTTAAAAAAAAAAAACACATACGTGCTTCTCTTATATAACGATTGTGATTGATAGGCTGAATAAAAAGTGCAGTTCCCCTTTAAGTCATCCAGAAGCTACACATTTATAAAATAATAATGCTGTGTAGACAATATGTCTAATCTTTTCATTTTTGACAGTCCATATATGTTGACAAGCATACGCAGGATGGAGCAACAGCACAATTGCCTCTTTCTCACAGTGGTGTGGGTAACCGTGTCAGTTTGCACGCATTTTCAAATAAAGACGCAAAATTGTGTTCGGAGTTGAGTTTTAGTCATGTTAAATCACACTGTGTGCGCTAAATCCGTGTATTGTGGGCGTTCTGATGATCAGCATATGGTCTGCATATTTATGAAGACAGAGACACTAAATGTTGCACTCCTTATTCTACTAACTAAAGAGGTGCAATAATCTGTGCACAAGTTTAGTAGATCAGCTTTGCATGTGCCATTAAGTTTGCACGTGTTTTAGTGCACGCAAACCTTTAGTACATGGGTGTCAAACTCTGGCCCGCGGGCCAAACTTGGCCCTTGAGGTGATATCAAATTAACACCAGAGCTGGCCCGCCGATTATATTCAGCGGCGGTGCCGCGGTAACACCCCATTCACCGCTAATTCTCATACTTGCCAACCCTCCTGGGAGACTCTCAAATTTCAGTGCCCCTCCCAAAATTCATCACGTCCGCTTTTCACCCAGTCCAGCGAATGCTGGCCCAGTCACATATGTGAGGCTTCAGCACGCACACACACGTAAATGCAATGCATACTTGGCCAACAGCGATACAGGTTACACTGACGGTGCCCATATAAACAACTTTAACACTGTTAGAAATATGCGCCACACTGTGAATCCACACCAAACAAGAATGACAAACACATTTTGGGAGAACATCCGCACAGTAACACAACATAAACACAACAGAACAAATACCCAGAATCCCATGCAGCCTTAAATCTTCCGGGCTGCAATATACACCCGTTTTGTGCGGATGTTCTCCCAAAATGTGTTTGTCATTCTTGTTTGGTGTGAATTAAGTTATAAAAGTTATACAAGCCTTGCTTGTTCAATATTCAATGCAAAACTTGTTTGGGTTCCTATTAAAAGGTTAATTTGTTCAACCTTGGCCCGCAGTTTTGTTCAGTTTTAAATTTTGGCCCACTCTGTATTTGAGTTTGACACCCCTGCTTTAGTAGATCAGGCCCTATGTGTATTGGTTGTATCTTTATTTCAAATCTCAACATTTTTGCAAAGAATTTGAAGGGATTAGAAATACGTCTGCCAGATGCACAGTTGCAGGTCGTGGCAAAACAATTAAAGAAGGGGTCAGCCTGCATACATTTCCAAATGATGGGAAATTGAGGAAAGTGGGAACCTCTACACTCAAAATGGGATGGCCCAAGCGAGAGGAATGACATTTGCAGCGATCAGTTTAACGAATCTGGCTTCGAATAAGAAACGTTTTGGTCTTAGTTTAGATAGACAATGTAAAAAACTCAATCCAAATGTGATCCCGAAAAATCAGAAGCATCCGCAAGGGGAAAAAGACTGAGCCAGAAACTGTGGAAAAACTGCGAAAAAAGAGCAAACCCAAGGCTCAAAAATGCGAAAAAGAAGGCAAGCAATGATTATTCTATTTGATGTCCTCGGCTACTGATGCTTTCCTCAAGATACTTAAGAACACCCTGGCAATGGTGTCTATGGTAGAGGAGATGGAAGAGCAGGAAATTCTTAGATATTTCTCTTTTGCCTAAAATCTTAACCATATCCCTTTGTAAGTAATCATGGACCAGGGTGACAAAAACATGCACTTAAGTGATGAATATAATAGTTTTATATGCTTTTATCCACACTGTTTATGCGGGGAAATGGGCTTCAGTTCTGTCGATGACGTCACACCAGGAGGGGGCGGTATATCGAGTCTGGTGACGGAAAGGTGGCGTTCCAAGTACAGTTAGTTATCTACCCATTACTCAAAAAATAATTGATATAATGAGAAATGACTGCCAGATTTATTTTCAGGAGCAAACTTGTTAGTGAACTGTCGGTCATCTGGTCCTTTAAGGTCCTTTAAGTAGTGTTATGTTATTGACAGGAATCAATTGTCATCCTCTTTAGTTGTTTTTCTTTCCCTGTGATCTCGATGTTGAACACAGACAAAAAGAGGCAGCCAGATCAAGAGGGAAAAGACCAAAAGAATAAAGTTGAAAAGAAAAAAGGTTGGTTAGTAGTACTATTTTACTGACATTTACTGATGACTCCTCTCCTAGTGTCATCCAGCAAGTTTGATTCCTTCCTTTTGTTCTTTGCTCATTCCCTTTATCGTGTTTGCTCCTCCTATTCGCAGCACTGAAAAGAACATCAAAAGCGTCTGAGTTGGATGAGAAGTGACAGTGTTGAAAATTGGCATGCAGGCACATGCCTGATCCAACGTGTGAGCCTAAAGGCCTCTACTTACTGTTTGTCACTATTCTCTGACTATCCCCCAACTCTTCCAATATCCACTTTCACTTTTAAACTCCCATGTATTGGTGATCCCATTTTTTTTAGCTACCATTTATTATTGGGGGGAAGTTGGGAGAAAAGTGGTATAAAATGGATGGATGTGTTTTACTTTTGCAGCTGTATGTACAAATAGCGCCTCTGAAGTGGCAGCTGTGCTCCTTTAAAGTAATTTTTAAAGTTTCTCTTTTTTTTTCATACTAAGAAGTCGCCGCTGATGGCCACCGGTACTGTGCTCTCTCGTTTATCTTGGTTTCTTGCACTGAACAAAGAGAGCACAGTCTAACCAGTCAAATTCTTTGTGTGTTAAACATATTTGGCCAATAAATCTGATTCTGATTCTAAAAAACACTCGATTAAAATGTGATACATTAATTGACAGTGTATTTAACAATTTAATACATACACATTTGAAAAGGTATTAATTTGAGACGTGGTGTTAGATTTTTGGACAAACTACCCATCAGCATCTACAAACAAACTATATATGCTAACATGTCTTCTCATGTGTTAGAATGAAACATTAGTTAATAGTTATAAGATGGCAGTATAAATGATTGTAAAACCTTTGACAGCGTCTTTCGTCTTCTTTGGGCCCTTTGCTCTCCTTCTCCCGCTTGTTAGAGCAAACTCTCTCGGCACTTCGTTGTCCTGCCACACACCCAGGCCACATCACCTGCAGTGCAATCTACACCACCGTAGGTGCACCTCTCTCATGTGCGCTCTATTGGTGCAGTCTTGGGAAAACTTTGGATTATATAATTAAACTTATTAAAATATTCAGCGAAGAAAAGAAATACAAATAAAGCTTTTTTTCAGTCGAATTTAACGACTTAATCGTTGCAGCCCTTTTGTAATCATGCTGATCGCATGAAGCAACAAAATAGCCAGGCAGAGTGTGGCAAAAGGCAGGAATAGATAGCTCTCTGATTAGTGGTCAAACACTAATCAGAGGCAGGTGAAAATAATCAGCACCCATGGTAACCAGGAAACACAAAACCCAGGGGTGCTGGAACAGAACTAAGGAGGCGGCATGGCGTAGAGGGTAGAGCAACCGTGCCAGAAACCTGAGGGTTGCAGGTTCGCTCCCCGCCTCTTACCATCCAAAAATCGCTGCCGTTGTGTCCTTGGGCGGGACACTTCACCCTTTGCCCCCGGTGCCACTCACACCGGTGAATTGAATGATGAATGATAGGTGGTGGTCGGAGGGGCCGTTGGCGCAAACTGGCAGCCACGGTTCCGTCGGTCTACCCCAGGGCAGCTGTGGCTATGAAAGTAGCTTACCACCACCAGGTGTGAATGACTGATGGGTTCTACATGTAAAGCGACTTTGGGTACTTAGAAAAGCGCTATATAAATCCAAGTTATTAAATTAATTTAGGAAGTCTTAAACTAAAACAAAACATGATACGGGCACCGGATCATCACAAAACACAACAATAACAACCACAACAACAACAACATAACAACATCAGCAAATAGGATATGTACAAATATGATACGAAACGTGATAGCAAAGAAGCAGTTAGTGAAGTAAATATTAATAACACAGAAATGACAATGAACATTATTACACTACAAATGGAGCAATACAAATACCATTAGAAATAGCACTATTGATAATGAATAATAATAATAATTACCTCTATTACCAACAATGCAAATGTTTCAAATGCAACAGTACATATATGTAATGATAACTTGAAATACAAAACAAAGCAAATAAATGGAGGGGAAGAAATATAAGCTAACTGTGTTAACCTTGTAGATTGTTATAGTAACAATAGGTTAAGCTTTGTCAGCGTGCCGTGTTTGATCCAGTTTCCCCTAGGGGAACAACGTTAATATATGTTTAATGAAACATGATTATATGCATGAATGTATTTATGCATATTTGCTTGTATATGTACAGAATGTGTATATGTGTGTCTGTACAGTGAATGTGCGTGTGGATCTGTGTACCATGAGTGTGTATGTATGTACTGTATTTGTAGTTCTCCACATATCTTAAAATAAAGCCTGGAACTCCACCAACTATCCACCCATCAGCTACAGCCCCTCCATAATGTGCCCATGTCACATATTAAAATTACAACCTGGCCCAACATGCTCAATAAGACTCACAATCTGACTGGCAATCAGTTTTGTAATAAATATATATATATATATATATATATATATATATATATATATATATATATATATATATATATATATATATATATATATATATATATATATATATATATATATATATATATATATATATATATATATATAGTATGTAGTTAGTTTTACATATAGTGAAGTAGTCTAACAAAATGCAACACATTTTACTCCTTTTTGTCCAGAGTTTCATTTCCACTCTCCCTGCTTTCTTATACCTGCCCTCTGTCAGGCACACTTTAACGTTGTCCTGATCTTCCTTTCAGAGCCGTCTCCTGTCTGTCCCACGCTATTAAACAGGGGCAGGTGCATATGAGGGTGCAAAGGAAAACATAAAAATAAGCTCTTTTTTTTTTTTTTTTCTAACATGGTTGCACTCAAGGCCTAGAAACAATGAGCAGTTATTTCTTTGAAGTCCAATCCAATGTTGTATAGGGTGGAACTGTTAATCACTGATAACCCTGCAGCTTCTCTTCCCCCACTCTTCCATTGTTGCCCTCCTCCTTCTACATCTCTTCACCTCATACCTCTCTCACTTTTTTGTTTTACCCCCTATCCCCTCATTGAATCAATTCTCACAAGAGTCAGCATTTTGAGTGTGTGCGTGTGTGTGTTGGTAGGTACTCTCAATGGTGTGGCAGTGAGCCTTGCATGGTGCCAGCAAAGCCGACTGGAGTTGATTTTGGCGGAGAACGCTGGTAATTCTCTTAAACCAACAAAGCCGTTCCATTAGCCCCCCGCTGGTGTGCTGGAAAACAGACACTGTTGTGCTCCCAAAACACAAGAGCACCGCTAAACATGCCAGACACACACACACACACACACACACACACACACACACACACACACACACACACACACACACACACACACACACACACACACACACACACACACAACTATAGTGTGTATAAGACACAAACACACGTTTAATACTGTTTTCTGAGGGTGCAGTCACACTGAAAAACTAACTCCGAAGCTTTTGCTTTCGTCTTTTGGTGGATTTGGTCCTGTGTGAACAAGGGAGCCGAAACCACTTTAGAAATGGGTCTTGCAAATGAAGTATGGTGCAGTTTGGTTAATTTCCCAGCGGACACAAGACGTTGAAACAACATCTAGTACTTGTTGAATTGGGTCCTGGCGTTGAGCAACTCAAACATAATGTTGGAACAACATGCTGGGGAAATTGTTATAAATCCCATCTACAGCCTTTAGTCACTCTGCAGAAAAAGGCCATTGGGATTGTGTCCAATGTTCACTACAGACATCATTCAAATCCACTATTCATGGAGTTAAAGCAACTTAAACTGCACGATGTAATCAACTTTAAAACTGCTCAAATTATGTTTAGAGCATCCCAAAACTCTCTACCATCCAATATACAGAATCTATTCCAGGATAGAGATGCTCACCATAGTTACAGTCTAAGAGGAAACAACAAATTATATTTGCCTAAATTTAGAACAACTTTAAAATCAATGTGCATTTCAGTGCGTGGAGTCAGTCTGTGGAACAACTTAGGGGACGAGTTAAAAACCTGTTCTAACATGATTCAATTCAAAAGACTGTTTAAAAAAGAAGTACTGAAGAAGTACGAGGAGGAAAGAGAGTGATGCCCTCAGCACAGAGCGATGAGAGAGAGGTGTATGGTCAGAGAGTGTTTGGGCCTGTGTGTGTGTGTGTGTGTGTGTGTGTGTGTTTTGTCTTGTCTCATACTAACAGTGGTACTATTGTATTGTTAGTGTATAGGAGTTTTTCTTGTTTTTGTTTGTATAGTATTGTTCTTGTATTATATTGTTTATGTTAAATGTGGAGTGAGTGAGAGGGGTTGGGATAATATAAGCAATTGCTTCATCCAACCCCTTTTCAAGCCTTGCATAAATGTCTCTGCCAAAATGTAAAAAAATAAATAAAAATGTGTGTTGTTGTATTGTGCAGGTTTGAAATAAATACTTCAAATTCAAATTCAAATTCAAAAAACATATGCAGTAACATTTTGTCATTTTCCATTCTATTATTTTGTCAGAATTATTAAGGACAAGTGGTAGAAAATTAATTATTAATCTACTTGTTCATTTACTATTAATATATGCTTACTTTCTGTTTTAACATGTTCTATCTACACTCCTGTTAAAATGTAATAATAATTTATTATTCTCTTGTTGGAAGCTTTACATTAGTTTTGGATGATACCACACATTTGGGTATCAATCCGATACCAAATAGTTACAGGATCATACATTGGTCATATTCAAAGTCCTCATGTGTCCAGGGACATATTTCCTGAGTTTTTAAAGATTGTATACATTTGAAAAAAATGAAAGAAGATTTTGTGATGCCAAAAAATATCGTGGTAATCATAGTATCGACTAGATACTCTCCTGTACTTAGTATCATTACAGTGGATGTCAGGTGTAGATCCACCAATGGCGTTTGTTTACATTTTGACGCCGGTGAGCGACAGTGTGTAGTAAAACATGTACTTTTTAGAGGCGGTATAGTACCGAATATGATTCATTAGTATCGCGGTATTATACTAATACCGGTATACCGTACAACCCTAGTTCAAACACTGTTTAAAATCAGAAGCAAAATAAAAAGAACACACACATTTGATGAATGCCACAGACAGACGTATGCCGCAAGGAAACACTGAGTAAAGACTAAGCTGGCCAGCAGACTGATAGAGTAGCAGTCCGACACACAAATAATAGATTTAGGCTTTCTGATGTACCGCTGTGGGACGCACACAAGCACACGTACATACCAGTCGGGATATCCAGACCTGCCACTAAACAGGATTACCTCTGTCATGGGAGAACTGGTATCCCCTCATCAACCGGCGCACACACACACACACACACACACACACACACACACACACACACACACACACACACACACACACACACACACACACACACACGCATGCACACATCACATGCTAATGCTTCACTGGGCAAGCTGATAAGAATGTGTGTGTGAACGTGCACACAGAGAAGTCTCTGATGGCAAGGATTAGGGACTCTTGACTCTCTCAGTCTCTCGTAGTGAAGAGCTAACCAGCGGCAACATGCTCGCTTCGCATGCAAACACAAACAGGAAGTGTGGTTGTGCACACAAAGCTGCTTTACATTTGACTACGATGCTGCACATACGTGACAAGGTGAACAAGGCAGGAATATCTCACAGCGATAAGTCAGCAGGTGGGCTTTTGCAGAAAAACTGTACCAATACCAATATAAATGCATAACTTCTTCAGTTAGATTTGTTTTAAGGGGATGGTTGGTTTTCATCAACGCTTCCCATCCTATCTGATGGAGCTTGAGAGGTGCTGCAAAGATGGATGGGTGAAACTACCTAAAGATAGGTCTGCCAAACTTGTGTCATCGCATTAAAAAAGACTTGAGGCTGTCATTTCTGCCAAAGGTGCATCAACAAAGTAGCGCGCAGAGGCTGTGAATACTTATGCATGTAGGTATGTGATTTTTTAATTTTTTTTTAATTTTTAATACATTTGCAAATAATTAAAACAAAAATATTCACATTGTCATAATGGGGTATAATGTGTAGAATTTTGAGGACAAAAATTAAATTATTCCATTTTGGAATAAGGTTCAGTTCAGTTCAGTTTATTTATTTATATAGCACATTTAGTACTGTACAGACATAAGAGACAATTTGCAACAACAAAAAAAAAGGCTGTAACATAACTAAATGTGAATAATTTGATCATGGCTACTTTATATTTTACTTCTGAAGATACATGTCCTTTGAGTCACACAATTTTTGGGAATAATTCACAAAAATTAGGAGGTCAAACCACTTTAACATAAATCTTCATGCAGCGCTGCACATATAGATTATTTTAGACATTTTAGAAAGCTAAGGCTAGTCCAGACATGGGCAATTATTTCAACTTAGGGCCACATTAGTTGGTAAATATGTGTCTGAGGGTCGGTGTGGGTGTGTGTGGATATATATATATATATATATATATACTCTCCAAGGTTTCTCATAGTCATTCACATCGACGTCCCACTGGGGTGAGTTTTTCTTGCCCGTATGTGGGCTTTGTACCGAGGATGTCGTTGTGGCTTGTGCAGCCCTTTGAGACACTTGTGATTTAGGGCTATATAAATAAAGATTGATTGATTGATTGATATATATATATATATATATATACATACATATATATATATATATATATATATATATATATATATATATATATATATATATATATATATATATATATATATATATATGTATATATATATATGTATATATATATATATATATATGATTCCGCCTATAAAACCCTTAAAAAAAATCTAAACACCTCCATTGAGGTTTCATATAAATCAGTGGTCCCCAACCTTTTTGTAGCTGCGGACCGGTCAACGCTTAAAAATTTGTCCCACGGACCGGGGGTGGGGGGGAGGGGTGTGTGTGTGTGTGTGTGTGTGCGTGTGTGTGTGTGTGTGTGTATGTGTGTGGGTGTGTGTGTGTGTGTATATATATATATATATATATATATATATATATATATTTTTTTTCTTTTTTTTTTTTCATAAAGAAATACAAACATGTGTGCTTACGGACTGTATCCCTGCAGACTGTATTGATCTATATTGATATATAATGTATATATTATGTTTTTTATGTTGATTTAATTAAAAAAAATTAAAAAAATAAAAAAAAAATTTTTTTTTTTTTTTTCTTGTGCGGCCCGGCACCAATCGGTCCGTGGACCGGTACCGATATACATGACGTAAGTATATTTGTAATAGGCACAATTATAATAACATTTAATATTTATGTGTTTTAATCTTTTTAAACATACGGGGCGCATTCATTTAAAAAAAACGCAACACGCCCTTTGCCTTTTTTTCCCTTCATCGCTGATTTGGGCTCACTGCAGACTTTATGAAAGCCAACAAACATAATAAAACACCACTTACCATACAAGGTCTGCTGTCATTAGCATGCCGACAGCTGGGATGTTCATGTATTCTCATTTAGATGAAAAATGACTCATAATCCCCACCAAGAAACAGGATAGTGGGGTGTGGGAGGGGGACCAAGCGGTTTTTTTTTTGTCGTCCTGGCCATTTTCGGGTCCAAAATGGCTGTCTAAGTATACCAACTTGTTGGAACACCTTCTCAGACTTC